>NC_133823.1:2709000-3016750 GCF_047830755.1 Zonotrichia albicollis
TGTGCTTTTGAAGAACCAGTTTGGACTCTTCACTTTTCAGTCTTCAGGTTGTTTATTAATTCTCATCTATAAAATTTTCTTTCTGCCCAGCCGAGGTCTGCTCAGTGGGGCAGCCACAGGCACTCTGACTGCCCCCAAGGCAGTGTCGTATTTTTATACTACAAACTATGTATATCATATTTACTCTTAATTCCCAATATCCATCACCTATGTTAGACAGTGCACTTCTATTCTGAACCAATCCCAAAGTGCCAACATCACAGCTGGAGAACAAGCAGAAGAAAGAAGAAGGACTAGACACACCCTGATTCCTCCATCTTGTCCCCATAACCCCCATACCAAAAATCCTAAAATCACATTTTCATCCTGTGATCATTTTGTTATCACACCATTCAAAGCTGTGTGACGTTCACATCCCCATACAAAGTTGGTAACTTCCTCTAAGGGTCAGAATCAAATCCCCAGGTGTTCCGGGCAGCGTGCCAGGGTCTCCAAGCCCCCCGACGGGGTTCCTGGCAACTCTGGCCATGCCGAGCGATGTGCTGAGTTCCCACAGATACCCACATTGACCAGGCTGGCAGATCCTCCGTCAGCCCTGCAGAGACACTGAGCCCCCTTCTCATCCTGCTCAGGCAGAGCTGGGGCAGGGCTGCAGCTCAGCTCAGGAAGGCAAGGCAGATGAATGAGCACAGCAGCCAGCACAGCACCTCAGCCAATGCCTCCTGAATCAAGCAGGTGTTTTTTGCTCCTGTGCTGGAGCACGTCCAGCTGGGCTCATTCTGAGAGCGTGGCTGGACTGTGTGTGTTAATTTGTTCCTGGTTCATCCTTGAGCAGCCAGTGCCTCCTTTGAGACAGGAGATTAATGGTTGCCCAGGGAGAAATGAGTAGATGGAAAAATCAGCTCCTGTGGTTACTTATTATTGCTGGATTTAAATGGTTCAAACCCAGTGTCCAACACTTTTAAAACGATATTCTTTAGGAAGGAATTGTGGATGCCCCATCCCTGGCAGCGTTCAAGGCAAGGCTGCATGGGGTTGGAGCAATCTGTTTGGTGGAATGTCCCTGCCCTATGGCTGGGGTTGATAACAAGATGATCTTTAGTGTCCCTTCCACCCCAAACCATGATTTGGGCTCCACGATTCTATGATGAACAATGTTAGAGGAGCTTCCAGGACCAGGACTGTCACTGTCATATTTTCTGAAAAATCTCTTTGCCCAGGATTTTTCTCCTGGGAAGCTGAGAAGCCTCAGAGGAAAATGAAAACAATAATTATCTGATTTGCTTCTCCTGTGTTTTGCTGCTCTGGAATGTGGTTGGAGATTGTTTATCCAACATGTGGATTGTTTTGACTTAATGACCAATCACGGTCAGGCTGTGTTGGGACTCAGGGAAAAGTCACGAGTTTTCATTAGTATCTTGTTAAGCCTTCTGTAAGTATCCTTTCTCTATTCTTTAGTATAGTTTAGTACAGTATTCTTTTATATAATATAGTCTCATAAAATAATAAATTAGCCTCCTAAGAACATGGAGTCAGATTCATCATTTCCTCCCTTCGACGAGGGTCTCAGAAAATTCCACATGGGACCTATGATGTGAGACCTGAATATCCAGCAGCTGCAAAGCACTAAATCACCTTGTCTCACTGACATCACTGTGCAAACACACGATTTACAGCCTCCTCTAGAAGAATGTCAGCCACATAATTCCTGCTGCTGGATGCTCTGCTGAAAGCTTTTGTATTTACAAGAATGCAGAGAGAGCTGCAGAACGAGACGTGGTTTATTGCCCTGTGTGTGTGCTGTTGTGCACACCAAGGGAATTGGTTTAGTGGGCAATAAGCTGTTAAAAGACTGAGACACTGGTAGCTAATACCCAGAGAACTCAACTGCTGGGGGCTGTGATGGGAGCAGTGGGTCTCATCAGCATTAATGACTTACCCTCTATGCTGCTCTCACACTGAGAGGAAAACATAAGTGTCTGACGAAAAAACCTTTATATTTTGCTAAATATAATACAATGGAATGGATGCTTTGAGAGTTTACCTAAAACAGAGGCTGGACAGAGTTAAAGGAATAAAGTAGGGATTTATTAAAAGGCCTTCAAAGGATGCACTTTGGGCAGTACAAGAGGCTACGCCCAAGATGGACACGAGTTCTCACACCTTTATAAGTTTTGGTCCATTTACATATTGGGGTTAATTGTGCAATTACAGCTTCAGGTTTTGAAGTCCCATCCTCCCAGATTGCTCTCCTCAATTTGATGTGGTTTGTACCTTTTGGGCCTGAAGATGTAATTATGTCCTTGGTTTCCAGGCTGAAAAGGATTATTTTGTCTGACTACTCTGTGAGTAGAACTTGCTAACACTTTAATGAAGTTCAGAATTATATACTAATGGAGTATAGGATCTGAAAAATATGAAAGCTAAAACCTAAGGCATCAGAATTATGCCTGAGCTCATCACAATTACTTTTTGTGACCCCTTTCCCATGATTTTTGCAGGTCACACTCATCAGTGGGTTTGTCAAATCTGTTCATACGCCTCTGGAAATGAAATGGGGCATTATCCAATTCTGTTGTGGAAGCAAAAAAATTTAGGAGCCTTTTGGTTTCTTGTCCAGACTACTTAAGTTCATAATAAACGGGTGGGACTCCTGCAGCTGTCAGAAGTGCAAGTCCTGCCTGCTTAGATCCTTCTAATAGTTATTAAATATTCAATTTAGGTGCTGGAGGCCAATTGTCTTCTGTGTTTGATCTGTCTTGGGTGACAGGGATGTCAGTGCAGTAAAGATTTTGCATTTCCATAAATATGGCACTTGTCAGATCTCATCAGCCTTCTGCAAGGTCGTGTGAAAGCTCAGCTCACTGCTGTGGTTTGGAGCATTTTTCAAGGAATAATCAAGTTTATGGCTTTGAGACTCCATTGAAATGTTCACGGCTTGAAGGGATCCTTTTAGAAATGAGATTTTGGTCCTGCTCCTCTTTAGGGAGCTCACAGCCTTCAGGGGGTTTAGATTCTATATTCTACTTTGTCAGGACAGGTGAACACTAAAATTCCTGCATTCATGACTGTTTTATTTTCCAGTTGAAAAATTTTCAGGAGTTTTCTGAGTTTTTCTCATCTCAAGGGTATTTGTTCTTGATTCAGATTGACTATTGCTGCTTACTCATTTATGAAATGTCACCAAATAAAAATTAAATTAGACAACGAGGATATATTAGACAGTGAGTATGTTCAGTTTCAAGAACATAGAGAAAGATCACATAGGATGGGTACTTCCCCATAGTAATTATTATTCAGTAAAATAAATAATTATAGATATAATGTAAATATGTAAATATTAACATATCATTATTTATATATAATATTTAAACATTAATCTAAGAATATGCATATATATATATATATATATATATATATACACACAGATATTAATTAGCATATTTTCCCTCCATTTGTTTGATTAATTACATACTTCACTATTTTTTTGAGGTTCCTTGTGGCTTTCTTCAGTCTTAATAAAAAGTCTATGAGCCCTATAAGTGTCATTTGTACCACAGAAATCAGCTCAGGAAAAAAGATGCTGCTGGCATCAGTGAGGAAGAGAATGGAAGATGAGGGAATATGTGAAGAGACGGTTTGGAGAAAGACAAGAAAGTTATTTACTGGGGCACTCCTGGATTTTGAAAGCAACATAATAGATGGTATAAAAAACAGATAAGAAAAAAAAGCAGAAAGGAGTGGCAATGGAGAAGGATTAATAGAGCAAAAGGGAATGGAGAGGGAGCAGATGAGTGAAAGCAAAAAGATAGGTAGTGAAAAGATTAATTAGAGCCTTACAGATGAGAATAAAGAGCAAAGATGGGATGGATATGCAACTCATTTCCTTTCAGAAAAAGCTGACAAGGCTAATAGAATACTTTTGGAAACAAGATATCATCAGTGAAGTTCACTGCTTCTGGATAAATTCAGGAAAATAGTCCAGGAAGGTTCAAAAAGCACTTAAATGGGAATAAGAAGTTCAATAAATCCTCCCAATTAAATTAGTGACTGATAGTATTTTTATTTAATATTAGGCCCCTCTTTAACCTAATGTTGAGTTTGGATTGATTTTTTTTTCTTTCCTCACAGAAGTACTCAGGTTTTCCTTGAAAATCTGAAGTCCAATGTTCTCCAAATTCTTTCCCTCTCCCTTTGTCAGTTTTTGAACATTAGTATCTTCATTTGCGATTATTTCAATCATTTTTGTTAAACAGCTTCTGAAGGAAAAAATGGAACACCGTTGACTTCAGAGAATGAAGTACAGACTAATTTTCATTTTTTAGCATTATGCAAAGCTTTACCCCCCCTGTTGAACAAAGGACAAGGATTAGAGTCAACCTTCCACAGACTGGGCTGAGAACGGATTATTTTGCTTGTGTGAAATTTTCCCTCTGTTTTTTTTCCCCCTAAAACTGAAATAATTCAACTTCTTATATTTTAAAAGATTATTCCCTGCAAAAAATAAAACTTTAGATCAAAGAGAGACCATCTAAATGATCTAAATGATCAAACTCAATGCTTTATTCGTGCAGGAAGAAACCTGGTTCCATCCCCTGCCATGGGCAGGGACATCTTCCACTGTCGGGTTTTCGGCTGTTCGGAGGGCCTGGAAAGGCCCAGAGTGGCCTTGGGGCAGCCCGCGTATCAAAGGACGAGAAGAGGCTTCAGTTCTTCTTTCGGTCTCTGTGTTTATTAATTGTTTATCTAAAAGATTTTCTCTCGGCCCGACAGAGCTCTGCTCAGCAGCCAGCCATGAGCACACTGTACTGCCCTCCGGACGGTCACCTATCTTTATACCCATGGTTACGTGTACAATATTTATCATTTTTCCCCAATACCTTTCACCCTTATTGCCCAGTGCACTTTCAGTAATGACCAATCCCAAAGTGCCACCATCACCACAGAAGATGGAGGAGAAGAAGAAGAAGAAGAAGAAGGACAGGACACGCCCCAATTCCTCCATCTTACTTCTCTAAACCCCCCTGTACATAAATCCTAAACCCTGTGTCTCACCCTCTAATTAACCAATCCCTTCACCATTCACCCCGGTGAAACCCTCCTGTCCTCATACAGGTGTCGTCTCCTGTGTAGGATCAAAGTCCAGCCACCAGACACTTCTGGCAACATTCCAGGACTCCCGAGCCCCCCAAGGGTGGTCTCGGTGACTCGGCACCTCAGTCCTGAGGTGCTGAGATCCCACATTCCACTATCCCAGGTTGCTCCAAGCCAAATCCAACTCATCCTTGGGCACTTCCAGAGATCCAGGGGCAGCCACAGCTGCTCTGGGCACCTGTGCCAGGGCTTGCCCACCTTCAAAGGGAAGAATTCCTTTCTAATATCCAGTTTAAAACCACTCCATTTCAGTTTAAAGCCGTGGCCTGTGGTTTTTGACCAAATCTCACAGCTTCCTACAGAAATTTGAGCTCTGAATGCACAAAGAGCTGTTCCTGCTCAGTGAGGTCTTGTTCCATGGGAGAGGGTTTTCAGAAAAGCAAAAATATTACGTCTCAGACTGATAGTAAAAGATTTTAAAATCACAGAAAATTCAAGAAGTTAGAAAGACAGTTAGGCTTAGTAGGCCCTGGGAAAATGTTAAATGTAGGCCTTGGGAAAGTCAGGCCTTGTATTTGCTAGATCATGTGAAAGTGCACCTGTGTAGTCAGTATGTGATAAATGACATAATTGTTAGATGTGATAAGACATAATTATTGTTTAAAGAATCATGAGAAACTATGTTAGAGGTTTGAGGGAGATCACGAGAAATCCATGTTTGGATGAAATCAATGTATACAATAGAACAATGTAAGTTTAGTAATTAATATGTAAGTTATATAACAATAGAATATAAAACATGTTCAACTCAAAACCGTGTGGGGTCAGATTTGGGTCTGTGTATCCCTGACACCCAGGGGTACAGACCCAAAAATAAAAGCACCTGCGTATAATCATTCTGTGATTCTGTGTTCCTGAACGCTAACAGGACTTCTGAACCCAGCAGTGCAAACATGGAGCTCTTTCTTCTGCTCTGCACAAATTAAAAGTGACACAGGAGTGTCAAGCACAGGATTCATCTGTGTTTGGGCAAGTGATGCTGATCAGAATTTCCTTTCTGCCTCCCTGCAGGTCTGACACCAAGGCAGCTGCCTCACCTGGGAGAATCCTGAGCCTGGCTTTGCTGGGATTCCTTGTCCTGGCTTGAGATATCTGCACTGCATTAATTTGAATCTCATCTACTCCAGTGCTACATCCTCTCCTGAGAGAGATATCAACATGTTAAACCAATTTATCCACACAGAAAACTAACTAGAGAGTGTAAAGAACCTGGTGGTGTCCAAAAGAAATCATGCAGTGTATTTTAATTTAAAAAGTTGAATTATACTCTAAATACACATGTCTAATATTTTGTCTAAAAAAGAAAAAAACAGTGTAAAACTTTGGAAATGATTTAGTAGAAAATATACTAGCTTTGCTCTTCTGAGTATTTTTGCAATTTATAAACACAGAGCAGAACCTGAAGGTACTGGAAGAAGTTAGAACACATTTTAACATTTGCTGCATCTTTAATAATTGTTCTTATTTTTATGACTGATAACAGTAGTGTTTTCATGCTACTTAAGCTTTCAAAGATAATACCTAGAAAAGGCTGTTTGTAATTTCACCAAATAATGAGTTGTAGGTCAAACAATCCTAAATTAATAATAATGACAGTGGCCCTCGAACTGCTCTAGATTCAAAAACCAGCTATGTCATCAGGAATCTCTGTAAGATCTGCACCACTCTGATCACAACTGTGTCATTTTTCTTGTCTGTCAAAAACAGCAAAGTAAAAATGCATATAAAGTTTTAACTAAAAATCTGAGTACTATCAAGGTGATTTATACAGCTCAAGGCTCATCCAGCATTTTAAGATTTAGGCCAAAGCCACACCAAACAAAAATGAAAAACAAAACAAAACCAAATTAATTTATTAAAAAGAAACTTCTAAATTCAGGGGGACAATGTAAAACTGAAACATTTTCATGTACAGAGCTCAGACTAAATCTTGCTGCTGCCATGTCCTGATTTTTCTCCTCCTTCAGCTCATCAGCCCATTTCTACAAGATCTTTGCTGAAGCATGTAGCAAACAACACCCATAATTATAATTTTGTAAATTATGTGTGGTAACAGAACTATATTTTCTTCCGATTCCTTGTTGTGGAAATTAATAATTTCTTTCATGAAGATACGTAAGACTTGAAGCCTCTCTGCAAACTGAAGCTCACTGACAGCATCACCAGATGATTTACAAAATCAAGTGCCTAATTACACACCCTCATAAATATTCATTCTCGTGTTCACAGCTATGGAGGGGAGAAAGTGAACATGTTGATTAATCAATTGATAGTATCTGATTCATCTGGCTATACAAATGGGAAAGAAAAGGCAGCAGAGCAATTTCCAACAATCTCAACTCCAGCAGATTGTATTGCTCAGGAATGTTAACAGGAAATGAAAAATTAATAAGTGCTGAAAATTAAAGGGTGAGTGAGAGCAAAGGGGATGCAGGCAAAGTGAGTAGATTTTCCACATCACCTGGCCCTGTTGCTTAATTCAGGTGATAGTATAAAATTCATGCTTCCCTTACTGAAGTTTATAAAATTTGCCTTTTTTAGCTTTGCCAAACTTGAGACATTGTGGCCAGATGGTCTGATTCAAGCTGCTTTTTTATTTGGATGCAGGAAAAATGGCTGAGCCTCTTCCACCAATGCAAATAGCAAGAAATAATTGTTTTATCTGTTTTAACAAAATGTGAGGAAATTAAAAAACCTCTCAGTGCCAGTGCTAATGCTTATTAAATCCAGAGGAGAACAATGCCTGTCAGCTTTGGATGAGAGGGAAAGGGTGGGGAAGCACAGTGGATTGGTGTGCATTGTAAATCTTTGAAAAATTGCAAGTTCACATTAGAAACTTGCTATGCCTGGGCAGATTGAGCATCAACACAACACCCTGAACACCTGCACCTCTCCTGTCTGCAGAAATGATCCATTTTGGGACATGATTGCACTGCCCTGGAGTGCCTGGAAAGGAGGGGACACACACATTACTGAAATCCCCTTTTTGTGACCTCTCTCTGCAGAGACTCCCAACAGCCTTTGGAAAGTTGGTTCCTAATTAGGCACCTCAGCTGTGCTGAGCTCCTGGTGAGCTGAGAGGGTCAGGCCTGGCTGAGGAGCAGGTTTGGGGAGCTCATTCCTGTAACAGGTGGGGAAGCCAGGCAGGGGTGGCTGAGAGGATTTGTCTGGAGCCAGACACAAATGTGGGAAAACAACACAATCCCTCTGTTCCCTATCAGCAACACCACAGCGCTCATCTGGGGTCATCTCCTGCCAAACACCCCTTGCTCTGCTCAAATGAATCCCCTGGTTGACCTCATGGCTGTGACTGTCCATGCCTTCACACCTTTTAAATATAGCTCCTCTATTAAAGCACTGCAAGCTCCCGTGCTTTTTGCTAATTGCTGCTTATTCTGGCAATATTTTATTAAATGCTAACACAGTCTCCACCAGAGACTGACCCTGAAACTCTTTCCACACACAAAGGTTTCTTTTCTTCTCTTTGCCACCAGATTTTTTTCCTTCTGCCTTCCTTACTTGTAACTCTCATTGTGAATGAGTTGTTGAAAGCACCTTCTTTTTTGGCAGTGCAATGAAGGGGGATTCAGGAATGACAATATGCAGGAAGGAAATGCACCCATCACTTCGATAAAGAAGTAATTCATTGCCTATTCTTACAATGATTAAATCACAGTGATACCCCTAATGTGAAAGAGTTATGCTCTTAAGTGCACTAAATGCATTAAAGAGTATTAAATGTGTACCATACTCTATGTTGCAGACATTCCTGCTCATTAAAAGCAAATTTCCATCTGTCTTTACAGAGGAAATCAGATACTTGTATGTTATTGATACAATTAAAATATCTGTGTAAGAAAAGTTATTTGAGTGTGTGTGTTAATAACCAAAAAATAGTTTCACCTTTCTCTATTGTACTGCCATATTAGCTGTCCATAGTCAGTCATTTTTCAGGGGTTATAGTACATAGTGACTGCTTTTTATTTTATTTTTTCCCACAGATTATTTAGTGATTTTAGCTGTAGGAAGATAATAAATAACAATTTTTGCCATTGGAAAAGTATCTTTGCTTTATGCAGAGATTGCCTCTTACTGAAGTTCTTTCCTATTTCAACTCACACGACTTCCTAAGAATAGGAATTTTTATTTTGGGAGTGAGACTCAAATTAAAACAGTCAAAAAAAGGCTTGATTTTCAGAGCTCCTAAGCTATGCGCTAATGCAGCCAGAAGTGGAGTAATCCAGTCTTCCTTCCAGTCTTCCTTCCTCCTGAGCTAAGGATTTTTAGGATGCTCCAGCTTCCCTACCTATATCACACATTGATCTCCCAAAACACTTTATTTTTTTCTCTTTCTTGCACATGATTTTCAGTTTCACAGCCACATTATTCTGATAAAATACCCTTTCTGTGCACACAGAGGGTCTGTGGAAGTCCTCAGAGCAGCCACCTCTCCATGGTGCTCCCGTGTATGGCCACAGGTTGCAGTGGCTGGCCAGCAGACTTGTGCCTTCATAGTGCCACTTTACAGCTTCATTTTCAGACCCACAGTGCAGTAAATTGCATCCCAACAGGCTGTGAATAAAACACTGTATTTTTTGGGATGCTACATTTGTTTTTATGATAAAAACACATGATGTGTGAGAATGCATAAAGCTGGTAACTCAGTATGGTGCCTGGGCTCCATCTGAGGGGAGGAGGGATGAGCGTGACCATTTTCCAACATTAATGGCTCCCAAACTAACATCTGTGAAAATGCTTATGTCCAGGCCATGAAACCTTACTGAAAACTGACTAAATTATTCCAGAGACCTTTTGATTGGCTCATTAACAACATCATTGAGCCAGGATCTAAGGCAGTATCTAAATACCTTTCTGAAATTCCACATGGTTTTGCCTTGCTTGTACCTCTTGCCATATTTCTTTGCTTTCAGTCCTGTTCATGGTGCAAATCACAGGGGCAATGGAATCAGGGCAAATTGCTCAGCTGGAGTTCAGACAAGCTGAGCTTTGCATCAATGCACAGAATCACAGAAAATGGGACAGTGCTTTGGGTTGAAGGGACCTTAAAGATTATGTTGTTCCAACCCCTGCCATAAATTAAATAATCTTCCATTATCCCAGGTTGCTCCAAGCCCCATCCAACCTGGCCTGGAACACTTCTAGGGATAGTGAGTCCACAACCATGTGGGGGTCTGACTAAATATATGTATTGTAAATATATGTATGGCAGTGATCTCTGTATTGTATTGCCCTGATTCTAATTATTGTAACCTGCAGCTGTGATGTCCTTGATTGGGCAGCAGCTGTAGCCCGTGGGGGTAGCTGGGATAAAGGGGGTGAGGCATTCAGAGATGAGCCCCAGTAGGGAAGACAGCAATACTGCTGTGAAAATTACCACGTCTGGTGACCCCGACGTGATGGAGGACATGCAGCCACAAGAAAACATCAAGAGAAGAAACAACAACACTGCTGTGAAGATTACAACACAACCTCTCTGGGGAATCCATTCCACTGCTTCACCACCCTCACAGTAAAGAATTTATTCCTAATATCTAATCTAAACCTGCCCTGCTTCAGTTTAAGGCCCCTGGACTTCTGCTGGTTTCACAACTGTGAACAGAATTTAGCCCCATAACAAAATCTGGGGAGTAAATGCCCATAAAAAAGACAGCCAAATAAGTTGTTGCCAAAAATTGTTGTTGTTTTTGCTTCTGACTTGTCCACAAATTCTAGGTGACCTTGTGAAAATAATCTCCTAGGAATGGAAAACTGAAAAGTCATTCCTAATAAGAAAGGCTTTAGAGGATGGAGTTCTATTACATTTACAGAAGTTAATGCTTCTTCAGTTCTCTCTCCTTTAACCCGTTCCAGTATTATCAGATTAAATGCATTCTGTATAGAAAAATTCTGATTCAGGAGTCATCAGAAACAAATAACATTTGCAGAAGGGCTTGCTAGTAGAGCTTTTTATTCAAGTGCTTTATTAAACTCACCTAAAGCACTGATTAAACTGACCTAATGGAGTAAAGGACCAGCAAGGTGAAGATTTGACAGCAGGCTAGCTGACTAAGTCTGGATTTGGTTACTTATATCAATCCTCCCAGGTTTTATTCAAACCAAAGTTACTTTAATATGTGACAACTTTTTTTTCCTTTATATTATTTCTTATTTTTTAGCATCTTGAAGACCAGAGCCAAAGCTTTTCCTTGTAGCAGCATTTTTGTTAAAGAAAGTGAAAAGTGTTTGGATGTTTTTTAAATTATCTTGGTTTTCAGTACATATTTCAGTCTATTGTGAGGAAAATGTGAGAACTCTCTGAGCATTTCGTTAACTAAGGAATCCCAGATCTCTACTAATCTTGATTTTATTAAAATTGAGATAGCTGAACAGAAAACAGAATTTTACTCTTTATTGTTTTTCTCCCTTTTGTAATAGACAAGCAACAAATCAGATGATCTAAATACCCAATGTTAATATAATTAAATTCTTCACATATTGAGATGATTAAGTACTTCTGCATTTCTGTGCAATCCCAATTTTTCTGTGAGCAATTGCTCCTCTTTCCCTCACTCGTGTAATGATTTTATTCCCATGTAGAATCATAAAACCACAGAATGGTTTGAGTTGGAAAGAACCTTAAAGATCATCTTGTTCCAACCTCTGCCATGGGCAGGGACACTTTCCATTATCCCCGGTTGCTCCAATTTCCATTGGAGCACCTTGGCTGCCCTTGAACATTTCCAGGGATCCAGGGGCAGCCACATCTTCTCTGAGCACCCTGTTCCAGTGCCTATTTGTTTTTAAGAAAGACTTGTATAAATTCATGTAAAAAAATGACAATGAAGAACTAGAGAATGTATTTCTGATGCAGGATGTTCCTTAAGATTTCTGTTCCAATGTCCCTGTAAAATTACTTAACTTTCCTATACATATGTATTACAGTTGTTTCTCTCCTTCCCTTTTATAACACTTGTTTGTGTTGTTTCCTTTACTCTCCAGATTAATATTTGCAAAATGCCTTGTCACTGCAAAAAGCACCAGCATTGCTGTTATTGTTTGTGCTTGGTTCCTCAGATGCTGGTGCATGAAACGTATGAGAGAGAGAACACAGAGTAATTTAAATCCCTCTTTGTAGTTTGAGGCCTATCTTCATTTTTCATTTTCTTTTTCTTATCATGTCCAAGGGAAAAAAACACAAAGGACAGGCTTAAAAATTGGTTCTGAAGATGCTTCCACTTCATATGTACACAGCCAACAAGGCAGATTCAAACAAGACCAAAAGCTTCCAGACTTAAAATCAATATTGGGTTATTTTTCTATTTTTCCTCCCATACAAACACAAAAAACCCAAACCCAAACCAAAAAATAAAACAAATCTGCAGCAATCAAAGCTAATTCTGAAATGATAGTTGAGGCTACTTATTTTTTTGCAGAAGACCTTCCCAAATGAAGAAGTTTGTTGGATGCACAGACATGATCTTGGCTTTATTGCACAGAGCTGAGAGAAATCAATACCCATAGCTGTGGTGTTTTGGGACCATTGTAAGAGAGTTCACAGGAAAAGGGAAATTGTTGGAGTTCTGGATGCTGAAAATTTCAGACTTTCTGTACTCACAAACTCTGACTCCCAGGAGAGCACTGCATTTGACCTGAGGCCGTGGAGAAAGCTTCCAAAATTAATTAATAACACTGAGATTACGGGTGTGTAGTTAATTAAAAGTGCATAATATCACAAAGTAGAAAACTTCGAGTTTAGGGTTTTAGAATATAGTAATATATATACAGCAAGATAAAAGTTTTATAGCAAAATTGTTCTTCTATAATTGTTCTTCTAATTGTTCTTCTATCCCTTCTTCATGGGTTTGGGGGTTGTTTTATAATTAAACAAAAAAGTCCATATTGCAGACTTCGAGTAATTAGTTATTAAGTTAAAAGTAAAAATAATTTAAGTATAATTAAATAATTAAATAGTTTAACCTTAAAAAAACCTTATAAAAAATAGTAACCAGTTTATACCTTGTTAGTAAAATACTATAAAACTCACTGCTGTGAGATTATAACATAAGTAAGAAATAATAAACATTTAAGCCTAAATGTGAACTATCATCTCAAATACCTTCAATAACCTCTACAAAAGCGAAAAAAACCCCAAAAAACAAAAACCAACAGGAAATGAGAATAAAATTGCTCTGGTAAATCAATAATGTGCTTTAGTAAAAAAACCCCTGTGCTTAGGACACTGGTGGAGGGTCTTTTAAAGAAAATTACAAGTGTTTGAAATAAGAGGAGATGAAATTTATCAAAACTCGATGTTGTGTGGAAAGCACTACTGATAGAACCAAATCAGAGCTCTCCACAGGCTGATGTCCAGCAGGAGAGGGAATTCCTGATGGGGGAAACAAAGGAGTGACATTTCCTTCACATCTGTGCCTCTGACTGCTCCATGGAGCCACCAAGGACGCCTGGGGTGTCCCAGGTGAGGGAAAAGCCTCTGGAGATGCCATGGAGAGGAGAGGACTGGGACAACCTGCGGAGCTCCTCGGGTTGTTGTCCCCACACAGGTGGAGAATCCGTGGCTCCCAGTGCCTGCTGTGCTCCCACTGAGCCCCAGCAGGGAAGGAGGTTTCTCAGCCCCTCTGCTCAGAATGACAAACCCACAGTTTTCTGTCTCAAACAGCTGCTCCAGGGCTCCAGAGCAGTGCTGTGGCTTCCTTCTGCCTCCTCAGTTAACCTCAATGCCCACCCCAAAGGATTGGGAGGAAATAAATGTTTGCAATGTGTACGATACAGGGTGAGCCAGATCCTCCCACTCCTCCTCAAGCACTGGGTTTTAAGGACTCTCTTCTTTCTCACCACACAAAGTTCAACCCAGCAATAGCAAATATCCCCAGGTGATAGAATGTAAGAAAATAAAGTCAGTGCAGAAGGAAATCTCACCCCTGAGGAGTTGCAGCTGCACTAATCACCAAAGATTACGAACAGGCCTGCCCTTAATTGGCCACAGCTGTATCCAATAAGGATGAGTGTTATAAAAGAGTGGGTTAGCTGGGTGAGGAGGGAGTTGGAGTTTGTTGGCTGTGCTGTGAAGGAGTCAGTGATGTGAGGAGATGCCCATGAGAAATCGCCAAGAAGGTATGGGGCTTTTGCAATAAGATGACAACAACAGAATGCAGCTTGTGGTGTTTTATGGGGTCCCCTGTAGCAGGAAGGATTGAATGAATTTGATTCCATGTTCTCAAGAAGGCTAATTTATTATTTTATGCTATTGTATTATATTAAAGAATGCCACGCTAAAACTATACTAAATAATAGAGAAATGATGCAGTAAGAAGGTTGCAAAGAATAATAATGAAATCTCGTGACTGCTTCCAGAGTCCTGACACAGCTGATGGTGATTGGTTATTAAGTCAAAACAATTTCCATGAAAGCAATAAAACAACCACCTGTTGGATAAACAATTTCCAAACCACATTCCAAAGTGGCAAAACACAGGAGAAGCAATTAGATAATTATTGTTTTCTTTTTCCTCTGAGGCTTCTCAGCTTTCCAGGAGAAAATCCTGGGCAAGGGGATTTTTCAGAAAATATGACAGTGACATTCAGCTCGTCTGTCTATACAAGACACCCACCCAATATAAATTGGTCTTTTGACATAAAGGAAAAAGAAGGACTTAGACAAAGTGAGAAATGGGCTCATGACCTAGAAAAGGATAAAATAAGAGCTAGATATGAGGTAATTGATAGGAGGCATGGCATAATGTTGTCAATTTGTTCCCACAGGAATGTCCTATGAGGGTGAGGAGGAGTGCCCACATCCCAGTTTGGGTAAAATGAGCCCACCCCAGGCTGGTGTTGTGGTACATTCAGGTTTGTGGTATATTTTAGAAGCAACCCCTCAGGTAATCTGCTCAAATAGAAAAGTAAAAAAGCAAGGATACTCAGAAATCTCTGGGATTAATATCTTATCCATCAATATTTAGAAATGTACCCCCTTCGTGAGGAAAATGGTAGCTCTGAGCTTCCTCTGCAGTGAATGAGAGAAGTGAGCCCTCCTACAGGGCTGTATCTCTGTCCTAAATATCTGACTCGCCCTCTGCAGCCCTGTTCTGTTGATATTGTCTGGTTTTTATCCTGAAAGAACTTGGGACAGCTCCTCCAAACTGCTCTCACCTGAAATGAAGTCAGGTAAATCTGGGAATCTAAGGATTGGAGCAGGACTGGATTTCAGTGCTTCATATTTGGCGCGTCCATCTAGAATTTTAGATAAAACCGAAGATTTCTCTCATTTCTTTAAGACAATGGTTATTTTAGGAACCTTTTATTGTGAATTTGAATACACTCTTATATTGAATACGTTACATACTAGTGTCTATTTTCCTTGGTGTCCTAGCTGCAAAGGCAAAAGCTTGGCAGGGATTAGTAGAAGTTTCCTGTTAGAGTGAAAAAAATTAGTCATAGATAAGAGATTTAAAAAAAAAATCTAATTACTTCTAACTTGGAATCTGGTATGTTCAAAAAGAGGATTTTATGATAAGATGTGCTATTTAAGGTCTCACTGATCCAGGAGTTCTCTTCTTGTCATGTTGGTGGCTCTGTTTTGTTGAGGATAGATGAGATTTGCAGTCAGAACTGCAATATTTAAATCATTATCAAAACTGTACAAAGCACCATGACCATACTGGATCATCTTGATAAAAACTCTAAAGAGTTCAGTTTGGAAGTACTCAGGCTCAAGGGGACAGCTTGTCCTTAAATTGAACCAGTCTCTTTCTCAGTGAAAAGAATTTATTCTCATGCAGAAGTGTCTGTGGCTCAGAACTGGAGATTTAATTTTATATGCAGTGGAGCAAATAACACAAAAAATGTCTGTTGGAAAGCAGTCCATTATGCTGCTACACTATCTGTACACATTCATCTTCCTCTTTATTCATCATAATTTGTAAAGAAGTATTATTGCTTGCCATCCAGTAGTGCTCATCTCATATTTATCCACAGTGTTAAGCAGATGGCTGCGAGTGTAATTAAAGAGAGAGGAAAAAGTCTCCATTGTTCTTTATTGATAAAAGATGCAGGAGACAAAATTATTTTTTCAGTTTGTGCGCTGGTATTTTGTGACATTTACATGTAAGAATAACAGGTCAGAAAATGGGTCTTGAAAATATACAAATGTAATTGTCTCAGCACTAGAGACATAAACAGGGAATTTAGTTTTTTCTGCATTTCAAAGAGAAAGAAATTGGAGGATTTGGTCCAATCTCTTGTGCTATAATGTCAGAAGGCATTGTAAACTTAAAAATTGTTAAAAAGTGGCTTTCAGTTGTGCAAGCTTGTTTTTGAGTGCCTGCTTTATATTGCTGTTGCCATTATGAGATACTTGTTTATTTTGCCTGTCACTATTGCTCCCCAGTACAGGATTTCAAGCAGAGAAGGTCTTTGCATTGGGACACTCGGGGTCCCTTCAGAGGCAGATTGGTAAAAAAGACATGGGAAAGACAAGAAAACTCTCTTTTAGTGTGCATTTTAAGTGCCTCATCAAAGAGGTATTTTTACAAATCTGCTGCTGTTACTTTACTGCCTTCAGTAAGTGCCCAGGCCATCCCAGAATCACAGAACAGTTTGGGTTGGGAGGGACTTTAAAAAGCCGTTTTAAAGGAACAGGGACATCTTCAACTCCATCAAGTTACCCAAAGTCCCATCCAACCTGGCCTTGAGCACTTCCAGGGATGAGGCAGCCACCACCTCTCTGGGCAGGTGTGGTCCACACCTGCAGGAAAACTGGGCTTCCTTCCCTGATTTCTTGAAATTCCCTATTGTGCTGAGTGTGGGGCTTGGGGATCTCTGTCCTGTCCTCTGTGGGAAACAGGACTTCCCTAGCTCAGGGTAATCCTTTTTGCTTTCATCCCTCTCCACCAGGATCATAAGTTCTCTTGCACAATGACAGATGAAGAGGAAGGATGTTCACCCTAAAAGCATCCTCTCTTCTGCCCTGCTGGCCCCAAGGGTGGGTTGCTTGGGCAGAAGGCTGTGTTTTAGAGAGGTCATTTATCCATTCTGGAAATTACAAGGCAAGGATTATCTCTATCTTTCTATTTTTCTGGGTATTTTCCTTCAAGCCTCAAAGCCTGCCCTGAGCAGGAGGGGTGCAGAGGGGACAGGCAGAGCCATCCTGTTATTCTGACCGTACATATTCCAGTAAATCCTGAAGATCTCAGCCGAGACCAGACCTGAAAACTTTCGCAGCAAGAGGCAGTGCCAATGCCCTCAGAAGATGCTGCTTCAGGATCAGTTTTGCTGCTGTGTTATTTGGAACCTTGGAGGCTTGGATTCTGTATTCAGATCTTGCTCACAGCAGTGGCTCAGATTATGCTGGTACCACCTTCAGCTCCTAAAACATTTATAATACATTTATAGATTTCAGAGACAGAAAAGAACCATTATATCTAGTCTGACCTCCTGTAACTTACACACTCAGGCCATAAAGTTCGCCCATTTACTCTTCTGTTGAGCACTGAAGAATATCCTCTAGAAATGGCTCCATCCTTCATCTGAGGGACAGTCTGCCTCTTTCCCTGGAAATTTGCTTCAGGAATTATTCACCTCACTGATGTGAGCTTGTACCTTACTGATGAGAGGTTTTGGTGAGGACAGCCTTCTACCACCCCTTCCTCTGAAGATTTTTTCTGTTGGATTAGACAACCCTTTGCTGACTGGAGTTTTCAGATTCAGCTGCAAGTCCCTTCACCATTTATTTTTTGATAAAGTGAGCAGATAACATAAGAAAAAGACAGCACTGCATCTAGTCTTACTGAGTCTCAGTGATTATTTCCTACCCTCACTGCAGTTGTCATTACTTTTGGTTCGAGTCAGTGACCTGATACTCAATTCTGAACTTTTTTGTATGAACTGGAAACACTCCAACTCCTGCCCAATGTTATCACTTTTAATAATGTATGCTACCATAGCTCCTATTGCCTGAACATTTTCTTCCCAAGGGAAGTGAGCCATAAACTGCAGCATCTAAGTTAAATATGGACTTTTCCCATTACTTTCAGCATGATTTGCAGAGTTTCTGAGACTCAGGCAAAAGCTCTGAACCAAAAGTCAGTGACAGGAGTGGTGACTGGCCATTTCCAATACCTTAAAATTGTTTTTGAGGAAAAGACTTCTCTGCTCCTTAGGGAGTAAAGTGAGACCAGAGCAGGTTAAGAGTTTTTCTGAGCTACCCAGCCCCATATCCTGCCCTTGACACCACCCACTGTGGTTGTGGAAGAAAAGGAAAGGAAAAAGGGAAGGGAAAGGAAAGGTTGTTCTTCCCATGCTCTTTCAATTCCCACAGTTATTGGTACCATGGTTTTCTGGTATGCAGATTGGACTATCACTTTTACTTCTCCTGCATGGCTTCCTATCCACTTTTGCCCATTTTTACCCCAATTCTGACCTGCATCAGGGGAAGTTCCACAATTTAAATATGTGCTGTATGGAAATCATGACAGTTCCCTTTTTGAAGTTCAAACCTGCCATCCCAAAGTGTGGTGTGCCTCCTCACTCCTGTTTTTGAGGCGCCGTGGTCAGTTTTTCCCTCTTCACATTCTTTGCAGTTTCCTAGCTGTAGAGTTCCCCCTCAGCCTAGCAGGTGTTTAATTTCTGAACAGAAGAGACGCATCCAGTCAGTGCTGCTCACACCTAAGGAATTTCAATCCAAGCTGTTGGTTAGACTGAAACAGGAATCATGCTTTGGTCATGGTGAAAATCAGAGTCTAGAGACAGGACACCCATAGGCTTGGGTTCAGAAGGTGAGCATGCATGAAGGTGCCTAGTTTCAAGGCTGAAGCTAATATTTTCAGTCTGACTTTACAACAGCCCTACTTTTGTGAGATTATATTTGTCATTACTGGTTTCTCACCTCAGCTTTCCCTCCCCAGTTTATTCTGTAGGTACACACTGCACCCACCCACAACCTGCAGGGTGGCTCTAGAAATGGATCTCCAGTTAATACACGGTCACCTAGAGAGCTGAAAGGCTGTTACTGGCATCTGAGGAGACCTCTTTGTCAAAGACAAACAGTTGGGTTTACATTTGGAAGGGGAATGCTGGATTTTAAGTGCAGTGATCATAGATGCAGCTGCCACCACCTTATGTTCTATTTCAAATGATTAATAATATTTGTCAGTTCTGGTGTGTCACTGTGCTTTATTGCTGTAAAGCCTACTCCAAATGATGGCACTCTCTTTTGGATTGATCTGATTAATGATGGATGAATCTGTTCCATTTTATTGTGTGCCTCTCTTAACTGAATGGCTTAGGTTAAAAGAGAACAACCTCCACCAAATGTTATGAATTATAGCATCATTTAAAACATGTTTCCTTTCTCTTGTTGCTAACAGTTTAGTGGCAATACCTGAAGAATTGAACTTAATTACTTGTGATCAAGCCCTGCTCCTCCGGATATAAACATGCCCTCAGTTTTAATTTTATGATTTAATTTTTTTTTGCCCAGCAATGAAAGTGTCCTTCTGTCATTACAGTGCTTTATGTTCTACAACAGATCTCATTTCAGTACTGCAGATGTCCATTCTTTTCCTGGTGAAAATTGCTCAGAACACCACAAAACCCTTTAATGGTTTATCCTGCTTCCTGTGCCCCCATTGGAGGAGCTGCTTTGATGCAGTGGCAGCAGCTCACAACAAAAAGATGGAATTTAGGCTCTATTCATAGCTCTATTGTTATGTGACCTGAGGCTTTGTTTTCACATCAGCTGCCTGTCCAACTCCTTGTCAGTCTTGTTTAATTAGCTGGTATGGCCCTGGATGGCAAGGACTTTCTAAATGTTTGTTGTTTGCTTAGTGCTTAGCTCAAGGGTGCCTCCATCTCTGCTGCTGTAATGCACAGAATAAATAATATTAATAGTTTAACTGAAAACAGCAGGAAAATCTTCAGTTTCCTCTCTCTCCTAATTAGTATTACCCTTGTATTCTCTGTAGTTAGCAGTGCCAAACATATGCTAATGGTAATCACTTACAAAAATTAATAGCAGAGGTTTCAGGATTGACTACTACAATCAGTTAAAAGACCCCAACAACAGTTTTTGGGCATTAAAACCTGTCAAAATATGGTGCTCTAGTAAGAAACAGCTTCTGACTACAAATGTTTCTCTAGGTGTCATATTTGCCACAACCTGTGAAGGAATTTGGGGGAGGTTTACTTGTTTCATGCTTCAGATTGTTGCCAGAATAATGTGAAATATAAACAGTAGAAGCACAGATCTTCACACAGCATCAGAATTAGTCTCATTCAGAAGCCTTTTTCTCTTCTGATACTCCTACGGAGACTTTGCTCAGTCTCAAGCAGATCCAGTGTTTCTGGTCTTGAAAACAGACATGAGATGTTCTTCTCGAGATGCTAAATATTTCATCTTTTGGACTACCTCACTGCCCTACTTTCCATCCTGTTTGCAAACACATAAAATGGCATTTTAAACCCTCCTTAATAAGTTAATGCAGTCACCTAAATTCCAGACTTTCCCCTGAGTTCCTGTGCAGGTTTTGTAAACACAGGGTGAATTTAGTAAAAATTAGTGAGTGCTTGTCTAGGTTGTACAAAATCTGCAAACTCTGCAGCTGGAGTGTTTTGAGAGGGATAAATCAAATTTAGGTAGCCTACTCATACATCCTTGAACTTTGATGGTTTTCTACTCAATAAAAATAATAATAAAAAATTCTTTTCAGGAGAAGGAAAGCTTTGCTTAGGCCAAACGTTTTATTCCAGACTTTTAAATGGCATCAATTATCGCAGGCTATCAATTCTATCTTTCTGGCTGTCTGCATCTTAGTTCCCAAAGACACTGCATAAGATCATTGTGGGTGCCAATTTTATTGGTATAAATACTCAAGAAAAGTAAATATTTTCTTTAGGTAAATATACAAGCCCAAACACTGTGGGGCTTGTATATTTACCTAAATATACAAGGTAAATATACTGTGCATACCTAAAACTCCCACATATTAATGATTTTATATTTGCAGTAGCCTCAGAAGGAATCTTCTCAAGATGATAAACACAATTTAAAATAATAAACACAATTTCCTAAGAGAACTGGACTTAATGCAATCAAGATAAAAATAAACATATGGATTATAATGGAGTGGCACTGGCTTCTCAATAATCAATTCTGTTTTATCCACTCTAGCATTTCCTCTTGCATCTTCCTATCTGACACATATCTCTTGAGCAGCAAGAGCTCAAGAGAAGACAGAGAGAGAAGAAGACCAAGAGAAGAATTAAAAAAGTAATTTTTTTTCTCCATGAAATCAATAGGAATGACTAATGGTGCCCACAAATTGGTTCAGTTTAGCCTGAAAGCAGCATTTTAATGGGGCAATCTCAGAATACATGAATGGCACATTGACTCATAATGTGTTACTCAAATATTGTAATGTGTTGTTATTATACTTTATATTTGTGGAAAACTTCCTTCCTAAAGCTCAGCTGGGCTCAGGATGCTTCACATTCACCTCAGAAACAGCCCACAGACTTTCTGGTGAGCTCATTTTAGTCAGATTTTCTTCTGACTCACTCAAGTGTTTGTACCAAAAGGAGGATGAAATTAATGGTGGTAGAAATTTCCTTTGATCAAATTGGTTTGACCTTTATGCTCCATAGGAAACCTTGGCTTAAGGAAAACAGATGCTCTTCACAATATCAAGGTATTTGTGCTTTCCTCCCACATAAAATGAACAAATCACCCACTGCATTTCCCAGTCTAGACTGCTTTTACTTTGGGGGACAAGGGATGAAGAAACATAAAATGTCTATGGATGTGAGGGGAAGTACACAGTGATTCACTGCAACAATTTGCAGAACAACATAAAAATAGTGGTTGAGTCACAGCTGACCTTTCTGAAAAGGTAGATTCTTATCTACATTTTAAAGGGTGCACAATGCAAAAAACCAGAATGACACAGGCTCCATTATTTTACCCTAGTCTTGCATCAGAAATAAAGTAGTAGAATGTCTTTTATTCTGTGAGGTGCTCAACTAAATTGATCTATTCTCATCCTTTCCTTTTTTCCCCCACAAACTCTTTTGTTCTTCTGGAGAGATAATTTTACTCAGATGGTTTGGGGTGGTTCCTATTTCAGCAGAATTCCATTGTGTGGAATCTCAGGAAATGGAATTGGCATGGAATTTTTTTGCCTGTTTTTTCTCAATGAGTCATGTTTGGTTTTGCAGTCCCAGCCTGGTTTCAGTGGGGTGTCTGCCTGAGTGGGTTTGCAATCACATCCTGGTGTTCTCACTTCGTGAGATTTGGGCAGATCTGCTGGTTTAGAACAAGGTGAAACTGGATCTCCCACACCTCAGCAAAGTGTCCTATAGCCTGATTTATCAGCCAAAAAAATAAGAATGATCTCCCACCCCTCCTGTGAGAAATGGCTACCAAATGGCCTCACACCTGCTTTCCTGTGTAACCAAATCATTCTACAATTAACCCATGTCTATCTTTACAAACACAGATTTTTCAGTGTCATTTCACTCTAATCCACACTATTAACAAGAATCTAGATTACCTCAACCTTCTGTAGTATGTCCATGGCATTTAGGATGGGGAACACAGAGCAGGAGAAGGAGCTGTACCCCATACAAAAAATTAAAAAGGGGAATGAATGCCTCTGTGCAGTTCCAGGAAGAGCTGCAGAGAGAAACTCACTTGTCTCCAAAAGCCACGTGGCTGGATGTCCCTCCACTGCCAGAGGTCCAGATAGAATATCCAAAATTGGAGTTATTAGCTCTGATAGACCCAAGGTGTGATGTCACCATGATATTTTCTGAAAAAATCTCCTCACTAGGATTTTGTCTCCTGGGAAGCTGAGAAGCCTCTGAAAAGAATGAAAACAATAATTATCTGATTGTTTGGGAATGTGGTCTGGAGATCATTTACAATAAGTGCGCATTTGATTGGTGCCATGTGAATGGTTTTTAATTAATGACCAATCACCATCAGCTGTGTCATACTCTGAGGAGCCAGTCACGAGCTTTCATTAACATTCTTGTTTAGCCTTCTGATGTATCCTTTCTCTATAGTTTAGTAATATAATATAATATAATATAATATAATATAATATAATATAATATAATATAATATAATATAATATAATATAATATAATATAATATAATATAATAATCAGCCTTCTGAGAACATGGAGCCAAATTCTCATCTCTCACCTCATCCTGGGGACCCTCACAAAGACCACAGTGAGATGTGCAGGTCCTTAAGAGTTTGACCACAAGGTAGGGAAAGCAAGAAATTCCTCAGTAAGGGATCAGACAGCTCTCTCCATGCTTGTAGGTGAATTTAGAGATTCTTGAGAGCTGTAGGGTTTCCAGAGATGTTCCTGTCCCTCCTGAAACTGATCTCCCTGTAGCACACAAGACAAATGAAGCCTTTGTGTGCTTTATCCACTCAGTCACTTCATTAGCACTTTGCACTGGAAGCAGTGAGTGAAGCTTGCTGTTAGTAAGGCTCAGAGAACAATATGAATAGCCAATTAAAAAAAAATCCATAAAGACGTGCTGTATGGCAAATGAAACATGTTTGTGATGAAGAACAATAGTGTAACACTAGAGGGGTCAATGCATTACTTGTCTGCATTATCTCAGCATTGGAGACAATTACTGGTCTGTCAAAAACACAGTTACAAGACAAATTAAGCAATACTGATACTGGTTGGGGCACATGAAAACTCAGTTGGTCCCTTTTAAGGGCAGTGTTATTTAGGACACCAAAGATATCAGACCAGCAAGGCATGACAGATTTTGCTGTAACTTTTACTCCCATTGCAAGGCTCCCTGTTATAATTATGAGGTGTCATAGGTGAATTTTGGTGTAGAAAAAAAAGTTATCTATGCTTGTTAGGGGAAAATGTTCTTTTTTTTTTCAGCATTGTGAATTCTATTTTCATTAGTTCCTGCACTAGAGACATTCAGAAATGTGTCAGTGCTTCCAAGCATGCAATATCATTTTTGCATGGACATGACCTTTCTTTATCAAACCTGTCTTTGAGTGTTGAGACACATATGCACATCCCAGCTATTTATATATTTATATATATCTATATATATTTATATATATTTATATATATATTTATATTTCCATATAATAGATATATGTTATAGATGTATATATTTATATATGTATGTATTTTTATATATATATATATATATATATATATTTATAGATTTATTTTGTTAGCTGGTTATTCATATTTAAAAAATCAGGATTTTTTTTTTCTCCTGAACAGTACTCTTGGTTTCAGGGGAATGGATTAATTCAGGATTTGGGGAATCCTTATGTGGCTGAAGACCTAAGGAATGATCGTTCCACTACAATGGATCTTTATAGAGTCTTGCAATATAATACATAAACATCAACTGCAGTGTCTTGGGATGCAGTGTCCTTGAGATCCAACTACCAGATTTAAGTCCCACTTACAAAAGTTTGTTGATTTTGGTATTTTGGCAATGCTTAAAGAGGAGCATTTTTGCACTAAGAAACTCTTAGTGTTACTTTAACGGGGAGTTTCTGTTTTGAAGTTGCATTTACCCAACCTGACTCTCTTTGTAAAAGTAGGTCTTGAAGCTCAGCTGCCCTTTTAGGCTGATGAGAGAGAAACTGCCCTGATATAGGTGCCTCAGAGTTGGGATGAGTTTCCTTTTGGAAATTGCCTCTCCTGTAAAGACTCCAGGACATCTTTGGTGGCAGAGCAGATTGTCAGCAAGCCATAGTGTTGTAATTACAGATTGCCAGGTGAGATAAACCTTATTCTCCCCAGATTATAGTGCTAATTTCCAGCAGACAGAGAGCCAGACAAGATCCTTTCCTGTGTGAGACTCTGAGACTGACTCTCTTTTGGGCACACCAGGCTGCACAGAGGCAGCTGGCACTCAGGGAAATGCTGCTGTCCCTGTTCTGGCTGCATGGTGGCTGCTAATTGGATGCTAAAGCAAATTTCATCGTGGCTGCCTGCAGCTGTGGGTTCGCACTGCTGCATACTTGATGTGCCCATTCAATCACGCTCACTCAGACTCCTGTCCAATTTGTAAATGTTCACAAAAATCCACACACTGAGCTGCCAGGAACGAATGTGGGTGGCCTGAGTGCTTGCATCATTGTCCCACGATGGATTTGGAATTATAAAAGGTCCCTAAAATCAGCTTCTAGAAGAAAATTCATCTCACCTGTGTTAGGAACTTATTTTAGGATAGCCTGAGCATGCACCAGCTGCTCAGATTTTTGTCTTTGTTCTTCATTAATAATGGATCTCTCCTTGGTTTTAAAAGACAGAAGTATAGACTTCATTTACCAAGGGGTCAGATCCTGCAGTCCTTTGCATTTATTGGATATATTTATGCCACATGATACAAATTATAACTTGGTCTTCTTTCTCTATGCTAACATAAATCTGAATTTCCCCACTGGGTGCAATCATAGGCCTCATGCATGAGGATTTAGATTCACCAGGAGAGCAAAGGCTAATAAAACACCACTCTGAAGATGGAGTATCTCATGTCTTTTATCTAATTTTTTTCCTTGTTCTCTCTGACTTAGATGAGTTGGACCATTAGTTATTTTTATTGCACTGACAAATGCAGAGTCAGGCAGGGGCACAAACTGGCTTTGATAGAGGTGCAGGATCCCTGCAAAGATGGAAACTCTGCTTAGGGAATGGCTAAACCAGAGAAGGGCATTGTGTGTTGCTGTATTCCATGAAAGCCAGGGTATGGACAAGAGATCCCATCTGCAAAATGGATTTCACTCCAGCCTTCATCTCAAAGCCTGGAAAAGCCTTTTAAGGCTTGGTGTGTGTGTTCCCTTTTTCTCCTGGCTGACTGAAATGTGAACAGGGAAGAGGTTACAGTCACTTTTGATCATGATCACTTCTGTCCTTTCAAGCCTGTGCTCTTTAGGGTTTCTGGGGCCATTTTCAAAAGGCTAATGCTGAGCAACCTGCCTGTTCAAGGACTCTCTTTTTATTCTTTTTAACATTAATTGCCCAAATGTTACCTGTCACTGGGCTTCATCAGCTCAAGCACTGCAGGTCAAAGTACAGAGCTTTAAGAACTGGATGTTAAAGTCTGCAACCTCCCACTCTGCCCAGAAGCTGAATTTGCAAATAGTGGGAATATTTCAGATTCAAGCTTTATTGTTACTGCATAGAAGTCGCCACACAAACTCCAGATGACAATTTCCATCTAAATCATGGTTTTGTGGCACAGTGGAATAGCTTGATCTGGCGAGTCACTTCCAGCTTTTTATGGCTGGTACTTTCCAAATGCCTTGGAAACCCTCACTCTGTGCACATGTTGCATTCAGGACAGCATTTCTTACTGCATCCATTAAGATTGTGCCCATGAAGGCGGATTTCAGAGAGCTGAGTATCCCTCTGTATTATCTCAGGAAGGGGCTGAGTTTAGAATAGAGCCAGAGTTCCCAGGGGAACTTTCTGGGAAAGCAGGAGGTTCTGACATTATTCTGCAGGAGAAAGTCTGATTAGTGAAATACTTACCATCACTTGTGATTCAGAATTATTTCTTTCTGCAAGCCAATGCTTGTGTGTGTGGTTTTGGAGTTTATAAGCATGTGAGGCTCCTCATTGCCATCACTTCCAGTCAGCCAGGCCTGGCCCTGGGTGCCTAGGCCTCACTGGTGGATTTAGCCTCAGGATAGCCCTGTGCAGTAGAGCTAGATGAGCCTTCTTAAATTTAAATGGCTTTCACAGGGTCATGAAGCCAATAAATGAGGCTATGAGGGGACAGAATTAGACACCCATCATCACCTGTGTGACAAAGAGACCCACAGCAAATCCAGACTCCTCACCTGCGCCTTTGTCAGGGACTTCAGGTGTCTCCCAACCCCTGTGTGTCCGTGCACCCTCCAGTTTCTTCTCCCAAAGCACAGTTTCATCACAGTTGCATCCTTCCCTCTTTCAGGGCTGAAGTGGGGTCCTTGAGTGTCACATTCACATTTTCTGAAAAATCCCTTTGCCCAGGATTTTTCTCCTGGGAAGCTGTGAGAGGCCTCAGAGAAAAAGGAAAACAATTCTTATCTCATTTGCTTCTCCTGTGTTGTGCTCATATGGAATGTGTTTGGAGATTGTTCACCCACAGGTGATTGTTTCATTGGATTCTGCTGTGAGTTATTTTCACTCTTTGGCCAATCTGGGCCAAGCTGTGTCGGGACGCTGGAGAGAATTAAGAGTTTTCATTATTATCTTTTTAGCATTCTGTAAGTATCCTTTCTGTATTCTATAGTATAGTATTCTTTAATATAATATAGTATCATAAAATAATAAATTAGCCTTCTGATAAGATGGAGTCAGATTCATGAATCCTGCCTTTGTCTGGGGCAATGCAAATACAACACCTGTGGCCTTTCTGGGTCCCTTGGGGAGTTCCTTCAGCCCTTGGAAGGCAGAGGGGCAGCTGCACTGAAACATCAGCAGCTCAGACCATGCAGCAAATCCAACAGTCTGATTAGGAAGGCCTGGCATTGGAACTCTGCAGCCTTTTGGCAACAAGCTGGGAGGGAAAAGATCTCATCCAGCTGATTACTGCACAGACATGCTCTGATATAGCCAGGTTAGATCCAGGAAAACAAACCTTAGGACACCACTTCCTCAGTTAAAGCCCTTAAAATCCAATTGCCATGTTTGCTTTTCCCTTCTGCTTTTCCCTGTTTCCTCTGACTTTCTGCTTATTTTCCCCTCCTAGTAGTGAGTGTGACTTGTGCAAACAGCTGAGGAGCCTGTGCCCTCTCACTCTTCTCCCTGTGATTCAGCATTATTAATAACTGTGATATTTTTGCTTTTGCTCATCAGGCAGCTTGTACCAAACCAGCAGCCTGCCTTTCAGTGCTGCCAGTCAAACCTTTCATTCTGCCCATGGGATCAGAATTCCTCATATGTTAGTGTTCCTCAGCAGTCCTGCTGCTGCTGCCCTTACCCAAAGCTTACACTGTGACAGTGTTCACAGGGGTCCGAGGATGAGGGAAGAGATGAGGATCTGACTCCATATTTCAGAAGGCTTGATTGATTATTTTATGATATATATCATATTAAAAGTATACTAAAAGAATAGAAGAAAGGATTTCATCAGAAGGCTAGCTGAGAATAGAAAAAGAAGGAATGATAACAAAGTTTATCGGACTCTCTGTCTGAACCAGCTGACTCTGATTGGCCATTAATTAGAAACATCCAACATGGGCCAATCACAGCTGCACCTGTTGCATTCCACAGCAGCAGATAATCAATGTTTACAGTTTGTTACTGAGGCCTCACAGATTCTCAGGAGGAAAAATCCTAAGGAAAGGATTTTCCATAAAACATGTCTGTGACATTACACTTGGACTTGAATATATCCATGTGTGCGTGTATGGAACAGGGAAATACCAGTGAGAGCAGCTCAGGTTTTCCATGTTTGTTTTGGAGACAAAGACTGCAGCACCTGCAGGAGATGAACATGCTCCATTTGGCACCTGCCTTTTGATTAAGTTCTCCTCAGCCTGAGGAGACCTGTGGTGCTGTGGTAGTGCTCACTGTGCTTCACAGTGGGTTTGCTTCCCTTTCCAGCCTGAAAATCTATGCAGCTCAGAGGGGGAGGAGGGTGGCTGTCAAAAATGACATAAATAGTGGTACCAAACCAGATGGGAAAAGCAGCTAGAGAGAGGAAAACAAACATGTTAACCTTATAAAGAAGTTATGGGGCACCATTTTTTAGCAGGGCCGGTTGCAATAGGACAAGAGGCTTCAAGCTGACAGAGGATTGGTTTAGATTAGATACAAAGATGTTTTTGACAAATAGATTGGTGGAGCACTGACACAACTTGCCCACAGGGGTGATGCATTCCCTATCCCCGGAAACATTCAAAACCAGGTTGAATGGGACTCTGAGGAGCTTGGCCTGGTTGCAGAGGTCCCTGCTCCTTGCTAGGGCTTGGATTTGATGATCTTGGAATGTCCCTTCCAAAAAAACCCCATTATGTTTCTTTATTGTCCTTTCTAAATGAACAGTGAGGGGTATTGTTAATTATTCAGAGATGCCTCTGCTGGAAGGTGCAGATGAGACTGTATCCAGAAGTCAGTAATATGGATTTTATTTAACAGCAAATGTGAGATAGAGAGATAGAAAGAAATACAAAAGAGAGGGAGGGAGGAAAGAGTGAAAGAGACATATTAAAGCAGAAGACAGTCATCACCTGTGGATCCAATGGTGTCCTGTGGGTCCTTTTTCACCCTGGACTTCTTGGTTTGGAGTGTCTTGAGGTAGTTCAAAACTTTCCACTATTTATATATTTTAGAAAATAAAGAAATTGATGCTCATTACCTACACAGTTCACTTATTCTTTTGGTTCATTTATTCCCTCACTTCCAATGCTGTTTTGCTCCTTGCTCAGTCTTTCACTTTTTTTTTTTTTTTTTTTGACTTGTTGTGTTTCTTGTCTTGAGCTGGTGGGTTGTGTTCTCCCCCTGATAGAATTACCTTTTACCCAGTCCAAGCTGATTTCAGCTCAGTTGCTTCCCTCATGGCCCATAAATTCTGCATTATCAGAGGCACATTCATCTCCTCCAGCTTTGTTAACCTCCCCCAGGTCTGAGATGACACTTGGGCAGTAGCACCACTTTATCTTGTCTCAAATTCTGTCACGGTGGCTTAATTTACAGCTCAAATTCCAGGTATCCATGGAAGCATGTTCAGGGTGGGTTTTATAATATATGTATTTATATTTTGTATGTGTTTATAGTGTTGGTGAACTAATTATTGATACAATCAGGAAAACAGCAATAATTTATCCATAATACCACAATCATAAGTAAATAAAAAATTCTTTGATCACCCCTGAATCAAACAGGAGAATCAAAACCAACACAGAGAGCAGGATTAGCTAAGTGCTAAGCAAATTTCCCATATCTCCATGTGGCTGCCCACCATGCCCAGGGGCCCACAGGAATCCCTGAAATGCAAAGCAAACTGCTGAGATCAGATACTGGGAGTAGCAGTGACCTCTGTGGATTTACTCTGTGGTTTATTTTTGGTCTCAGCTGCACTTGCAGGTTCTCAAGATCGAGTGCTGGAAAAACTTGTGGTGTCACTTCATAAATCCCTTTTCTTTCCCCTTTTCCACCATCTGTTTCTGCCTTAGTGTTTTCCCTGCTCTGCCTTGTGTGTCTCAGAGTTGGGCCACGATTCCCTGGCCCAGCACACCTCCAAGCACAGAGGATGTGCTGTCACTGAGCTGCAGAATTTGCCATGTGCCATGAGACACAGTGGAGCTTCTGTTAACCCTGTCCCTGTGAGCACAGCTAAATCAATTTTCTGTACGTTTTCCTCGGGCTGAGGGTGTGCACGAGGACCAGGAGGGTGATTTGGGTGAAGTGTGCCAGTTTGTTAAGCCATGACAGCTCTGTCACCTTTTCATTATTGTTATGGTCACAGCTTTATTTTGAAATTTAACATAATGTCCTTAAATGTCATTTATGTAATGTGACATATTTTTAAAATTTAAGATCAGTTATCTAATCCACTTTCTTTGAAATAAGGTAATGATCAGGTTCATTTTATCCTTTTATCCATATGAGATTGCTGGCACCAAAGCCAGTCCCTTCTGACAACAAACATTGTCTTGAGTCCCAGTGAGGACTTGGCTCCTTCTTTAAGCACCATTCTCTCTTTCCTTTTCTAATTTATGGCAGAGAAGATATTTTCCTTCTCCTCAAGGCATTCTTCTCACTTCCTTCCTTTGCATGATCCCCTCCTTATCTTTGTTTTATTTTTTATCTCCTTATCCCAGCACCACTGAAGGTCTTTGCCCCAGCTCAGTGTTCTGCTCAATTAGCAACATCTCCAGCAAGTGGTGTGAAAAATGTAAATATTGAGGAAACAAGTGTGAAATGATCTTAAAGTCCTAATGGAAAGGGCAGCCTCACAACCTGATTTTCTTGTGTTGTTCAAGCTAGGGCAGTATCACTTAATTTTATTTGATGCTTTGTTTAGAATTTTCCTTTTCATGTCATTGAAGTAAAAATCCAAGAATCATGAAAACTTGTTTCTTGGTAGCTATATATATAGGTAATATAATAATAAAAGAATATGGGTAATTTCACCTTGATGATGGTCAAACACAAATGATGTTGGATTCAGGTTACTTTCAGTCTACCTATTTTTTTTTTTTTTCAGATGTGCTGAAAGCATAAAACTTCCCCCTGCACTAGTGAGCTTAATGTATTTTCAATTCAAAGTCTTCCCCACCCATCACTCTCCACACATCAACCTGCCAATGCAGATCCCTCTGCAGCATGCTCAGTCGCTTGCTAAAATGTTCTGTCATTTCTTATGCAAGCTGGCAGCTACAAGAGCTTGGTGTGTCTGATGCCAGTGCTCATGTGAGCCAAACCTTGCAATTTATCTTTTTTGTAGACCTGAAGTGATCATAGGCAAAGACCTCAAGGCTCTGAATGTTGTTCTGATTAGTTTTGGGTCACAAACCTCATGCCTACCTTCCTTCTGCTCCTCAGGAGGTGTCAGGAACTTGCACTTTATGGCCTGTCTTGTGATGCAAGGCATAATAATTTGTTTTTGAGGAGAAGATAAGAAAATCTGTGGGAGGTGATGGTCCCCTAAGGAGTGGTGAGGGCTGCTTGAAATTTCGATACATCCAGATCTGATTTAATTTGAGATCAATCTCAAAAACAAAGATGGCAATGTTTATGTAATTGCAATCACCATGCAGTGGAACTGAATTCCCACCAGTTTTGCATTCTGAGCTTCAGGAACAGTGGGTTAATTCCATATAAATCATGGAAGGTCTGAATTGGTTCATTCGCTGGCAAATGCCTCAGTGGCACAGCACCAGGTGCCCTGGTTTTGGGGTCTATCACAGCTGGGGAGTAGAGAAACATTTACTTTTTATTATTTTTTTAATTTAGTTTTTAGGGCACCAAGGCATTGTGCTGTGGGCAGGGTGATGCCAGGCTGCAATAGGACAATAAAATCACATTTCAAAGGCAAAAGTCTGGACCAGAAGGAGTGGCACAAGTACTTGGCCATCCTTGGTGAGATCCTGGGTGCCTGTAAATTGGGCCAGGTCCAGATGTGGTGTGTTCATGGAACTGATGTTCTCCAGCTGAAGGTCAGACAGATCAGCTCTGCTTCCACTGAATTCCAGATCCCTTGCCTCGACTCAGACAGTGAATTATTTTTAGATTGCATGAATTATTCGAGTTATTTTTAGATTTCATGGATTCAGTCTGCAAGAAAGAGGGGATGATAGTCCCAAATCCCTCAAGCATTCCCTGAAATCTCCCCGAATCCCTAAGAGACAGCAAAACTCAGATTTTGCCAGCCTGTGGTGTCTTGGCTGAAAGTCCTGTGTACAACCAGGAGGAGGAAGGGGATGATGCATCTTACATTACACATGGTAACATGCTGCAGTCCCCCTGAGGCTTGAACAGAACATGGACCATCTGGATTTCTGTAATGTGAAGTTCAATTAAAATGTTTTGATGTTAAGCACATGCCATTTTCAAGGATACATTTTTTTTCTCCCCAGCTTTCCATTTCTCTCTGTTCTGTTAGAAACAAGAATGAGAGGGAGAGAGGGAGTTATAAATATTTCACATGAAATTCCATATGGCTTCTAAAGTCACACTAATATGCATTCAGGAATTATTCATTTTTTCAATAAAGAAAAGCAATTGAAATATGCATCTTGTCCTAATAAGCTAGGAAAATAAACTTTGGAAATATGGGTGACTTTCTAGACCTGTGTATTGAAGACTGATGCGAAGAACCAGACTTCTGCCATTGGAAACACCTCTAAAGGTGAAATTGTCAATATTTATTCCTCCTGGGTCAAACTTTTTAGCTGACAGCTCCAGGACCATTGGTAAGTAGTTAGAAAAGCCAGTGGCCTCTCAGTCATCTTGGATCTAGCACATATTGACCTGGATGTCTAGAAAAATGAATATACTGACCTGCAAACCAGTAAAAGAATGGTGAGAAAAATCCCCTTCCCAAAAAAAGTGGTGAAAAACCTTTGCTCAAAGCACCTTCCCCTTATGGCATGGCCACATCCCAGTGGAAGGTGGGTTTGGGAAACTCCACCTTGAAATGATCTTTGTGAGGAGCATGTGGCACCTTCAACAGAATCCCTTTGTTGCCAAGCGTGGCAGCTGTGTGTGCTGGGAGCATTTCCTGGGACAAACACTTGGAGGCCTCTTGGTATAAGGAAAGAGAAGTGGGAAAAATTCTCTGGCTGGCTCATTAGTTTTTTATTTTGGCCTGCTGTTCATGATTGGGAATCTGCAATATTGCGGTTGCCAACAAGGCAGCATTTCCCTTTCACAGCCATCCCTGGAAGTGTCCAAGGCCAGGTTGGGCAGGGCTTGGAGCAAACTTGGGATAGTGGAAGGTGGGGGTTGGAACTGGCTGGCCTTTAAAGTCCCTCCCAAACCAAACCATTTTGTGATCCTGTGACTCTCCTGAGGACCTCTTTGGTGTGTGCAAAGCCATTTTCACAGGGATTTCTTGCTTGGTGCCACTGCACTACTGATCCCATGGCTGTGCTGAACAAAGCTGTGGCTCTGTGAGTGAAAGCACATGCAAAAGACAGAGTTAAGTGCTCTCAGTCTAATTAATTCAGGCCAGGTTTGCAGCCCCTGTCCCGTGGCTGTGCACAGCTCACCCCATAGATCAAGCAGACACTTTGGATGCACTGTGGGACTGTGCTGAACTTTGGATCTACTGTTTGATTTTATTACATGCAGGCTAGAATGGTTTTAAGAGTCAAATCCCCATCTCACTTAAATTGGCAGGATGTTATAAATGATTTCATAGTTTAAAACTTTGAAGCTGCCTTCTTTATATTAATGGAGAAGGACGGTCACATTCATGCAGAACCTGGTTCTGTTAATCAGTTCACTGCTGTTTACTGGGGAAAACCTCATTCTTACCCAGTGTGGGCATGGATTTCATTTGTTTGTAAAGCAGAATGGAGAAATGAACCTGTTTTGAATCCAGCTCAAGCTGATTTACCGTCTGATTCTTCCCTGGTCCTAAACACCCCTATTTGGCACTCCATGTTTGTTGGGGAATACCTCCACAAATTTTCCTTGTGGATTTCGGGACACATCTGCCAACTCTGAAATTTTCAGTGATCTGGTGGGTGCCAACAGAGCATTCAAAAATAAACAAATAAATTTTTACATTGGTTGTTTTTGCTGGAGTGCAGAGCAGCAGCTTCACCTCTGAGAGAAGCAATGCAATTCCCTTGTAATTAAATGTAACTTACACTGCTCACGACACAACTTCCGAAATGTGCTTGGAAATGGCTTCTGTGGGAAGTCTTTAGAGCTTAGTTTAAGCAGATGAGTATTGCTGAGGAAATAAAGAGGATTATTTGTGTGCTTACAGATAAGTGCGTGCATAAATTCTAGCAAGATTGAAGTCTTTGAGTTTGTGTTAAAGTGAAAAATAAGTAACAAATGGCACCTACTTTTTGTTTTGCTTACACTTTATGCCAAGCTGGTAAACCCACTATAAAAGAATAGAGTGCTTGAGTGAGTATATGGGATTATTTATATTGTCTTTCATAGACTTTTTAATCACTTCAAATAATATTAGGGTGCAGGTAATTCCTGGTTGAAATTCTCAAGTAAAAGAACCCTTAAAACATTGCAGTTTGAGTCCCAAATGTTCTACATTCCTCAAGAAAATGTCTCCCCAGGACACATCTGGGATGAAATGCTTTGTTTGCATTGATTGATCTTGGATTATTGCAGAACATCCAGATTTATTCAAACTACATGGAATGCTTAGAGATGATTAGTGACCCAGATTGAGAGAGCTCAATGAAACAGTCTGAGAACAGTTTTCTGTCTTCATTAAACATGAAGACAGAAAAGCATCTGTGCTGGTTCAAAGTTTGCTCAAAGTTTGATTTTTCCAACTACTGATCGGTCAGATTTGAAATTATCTGGGAAACACTGCTTTTATTTATGTGCTGGTACATAAGTGATGAGCTATTGCTCACAGTTTTGTGCTTGATTTAGACTCAGGTGTCATGGAAGGATGAAGGGAAGGATGAAAGGAAAAGCAAAACTGAATCATAGAATGGGTTGGGTTGGAAGGAACTTTAAAAATCATCTTGTTCCAACCTCCTGCCATGGGCAGGAACACCTTACACTAGACCAGGTTTCTCAAAGCGCCATCCAACCTGGCCTTGAACACCAAATATTGACAAATGACCTTTTCCTCCCCCAAAATCCAGTGCCAGAACAAAGAACCTTCCACTGGAGATAGTTTATTGTTTGTGCCTGTTTTGTTTCATTGTTTTGGTTTTTTTAGTCTTTCTCAGTAGCCCCTAATAATGAAATGTAGAGTACAGTAGTGTTAGGACTTTTGAGTCTTGACATCAAGGAAATGAACACTGAGACAGATAAATAAGTATAGAGGATTTTATTACATATACAACACTTTAAAACCATTAGGTAGAAAACCCTGGGCTAGCTATATTAAGACTCTCATTCCTTTACTTGTGGAAATGAAGTAATAAAATCTCTTTCAGAGAGAAAGCTATGCCATAGTGTGGGTAAATAAGTGTAAGAGTGAAAATGACCTTAATTCTAAATTCTGCTTCCCAGCATCATGAGATGCTGTACTGAAATGAACTGGAGCTTTTGGAAAATAGAGTGAAAACCCCAAAGGACAGCAGCATCCTGCAAGTTTAGTTCTAGATAGAGAGAGGACAAGATCATATTTTAATCAACATCCAGAGCACGACATCCTTTCTGCAGTTTTGGTTATAAGAACTCTTCATCTATGTCTTAAAGGGAAAAGAATGTTCTTTGGTCCTTTTTTCCCCCTCCCCGTACTATTCATTCCTGTACATAAAATAAGTGGCCCTGATTGAAGATTTTGACTTTTTTTTCTGCTGCCTCTTGCTGCTTTCTCAGCTCTAAAAATGATAATGTGTTGAGAATAGAATTGGAAAAATTGTAGGTATGAAAGAATAAAATTTTGAAAACATTGCAGATATTTTGAAGACCTTTAAAATCACTCAGCATCTGAATGTCCAACTTGATGTCAAGAATATTTCCCTTTTTGTCTAGAATCACAGAAGTGTGATCATATCCTTCTAACACAAGATATTTTCCATGTTTGGCACCACCCTGACACTATCAGATAAAAACCAACAGCAGTAAGAAAATCCTGGGGTCCCTCTACACAACCTCTCTTTTCTGGGAGAGAGGTTTCTGCTTTATGAACAACAATTCCAGAGTGTTATATGGTGTTAGTCACTGAAATAAGATTACAGTGACAGATATAATAATAGAAAAACACCTGATCACTTAGAAAACATCAGCACTCACTGGTAAGATGAAAAAGAAATATTCACCAATGAAGAAGAAAATTCCACTCCAGGAATATTAAGGAAAAATTAAGAACTGTCCCAGTCCAAGAGAGCAATTTTGGGCTAGTGGTTTGAGTCAAGGGGTTGAGCTAGGAATGCAACTAAGATAGTGAAAACTATACATATTTTAATTAAGAGCTTAAATGAATTAAGAGGTTAAGTTAGAAATGTAGTTAGCAAAGACCATATACTGTGATTAGAGCTTTACAAGGAAATTAATTGACACCAAGTGGGGATAACTTGTGGGATCTCAGCACCTCAGGACTGAGGTGCCACCGAGACCACCCTTGGGGGGCTCGGGAGTCCTGGAATGTTCCAGAAGTGTCTGGTGGCTGGACTTTGATCCTACACAGGAGACGACACCTGTATGAGGATAGGAGGGTTTCACCGGGGTGAATGGTGAAGGGATTAGTTAATTAGAGGGTGAGACACAGGGTTTAGGATTTCTGTACAGGGGGGTTTAGAGAAGTAAGATGGAGGAATTGGGGCGTGTCCTGTCCTCCTCCTTCTTCTTCTTCTCCTCCATCTTCTGTGGTGATGGTGGCACTTTGGGATTGGTCATTACTAAAAGTGCACCGGGCAATAAGGGGGAAAGGTATTGGGGAAAAATGATAAATATTGTACACGTAACCATGGGTATAAAGATGGGCGACTGCCCGGAGGGCAGCACAGTGTGCTCATGGCTGGCTGCTGAGCAGAGCTCTGTCGGGCTGAAAGAAAATCTTTTAGATAAACAATTAATAAACATAAAAACCGAAAGAAGAACTGAAGCCTCTTCTCGTCCTTTGAATCGCGGGCTGCCCCAAGGCCACCTCGGGCCTTTCCAGGCCCCTCAAACAGCCGGAAACCGGACAATAACTGAGACAAATTTGGGAATGACAGGTGATACATGAAGCATTGTAAGAGTGCAGGAGCCATAAATACCCCTGGCTTCTAAGAATGAGAGGAGGTTTGGGCTGTGACCAGCAAGTCGAGGAGCCCTGCCAGCCTGACACAGGTGAGGAGTTTACCATGAGGAAGAGGTCTTGCTTCCTCCCCAGAAACCCACCAACCCAATCAAAGAGGAGAATTATGCACCCATAATGCCTTGCGTTTCTGTGGTTGAAATGGCTCCTGAGGTATTAAAAGTCTTTTTTCCAGCCCTGTGACCGAAGAAGAAACCAAGATTACTCAGCTCTGCTTTTCAAGGTTGTTCATTTTCTCTTATCTATTTCATTCTTTCTCTGACCTGCTGAGGTCTGTCCAGCAGGTCGGGTTGTGGCACTCTGACCACCCTTGGGGTGGTGTTGGCTTTTTATACTAAGAACCACGTCTGCTTTATTTACAATAATTTTCCAATGCCTATCACCTATGTTAGACAGTTTGCCTCTTTTCTAAACCAATCCAGAAGTGCCACCATCACAGCAGAAGATGGAGGACAAGAAGAAGAAGAAGAAGGACAGGACACACCCAGATTCCTCCATCTTGTCTATTGAACCCCCATTCTAAATCCCCAAAATTCTTCTTTTTCACCCTGTGACAAATTCACTAACATTCTACTCAAACCCTTGTGGCTTGTAAATCTTCACACAAAGTTGGCAATTTTTTCCATGGGTTAAAATCAAAGGCACAGGTGTTTGTGACTCTGTGCCAAGGTCTCTGAGCCCTCTGTCAGGGTCTCGAGTCCTCCAGGACAGCCAGAGGAATGTCCTGGGTTCTGACAATAATGGACATTCAGCTAATTATAATATGAGGTGAGAACTAATGTTTATGTAATTGTAGAAACTGTCCTGGAAACCATCTAAATATGTAAAACATTTTTGGGTAAACAGAGAGCAGGCGTTTGTGACTTTCTGCATGAGTCTTTGGGAGGTTACTCCTCGTGTGTCCAGCAATGTAATAAATATTTATTATTTATTAACCTCTTTCCAACTTTAATTCGTGGAAGATCCATCTGTCCGTGCTGCAGGTTTAGCTCCAGCTTACCCAGGTTGTTGGATTATGCAATTATTGCCAGAATCCCAGCAGGTTTTGAGACAGAGTAAGGATCCATCCTGAACTAGGTGAAGTGTCTGGGAGAGGTGAAGGGTCTGTGGAGCTAAAGCTGAAGGAGAAGCCGCGTTCCAGAGACAGCAAAGAGACAGAGAAAGAAAAACAGAAAAACCACGAGGTCAATCTGCCCCCGACCTAGGAATTCCTCCGATAAAGAAGAATTAGTGCTAAATGTCATGCAAGATGAATATGTATGAACTTATTGTGAAACTGTATGCATATGCATTTGGAAGGGGGATAAAAGGAAGTCTGAAATCTTCAGGGGCACGCATGCCCTTTTGGGGAGTCTTGCGTCCGGCGCGCGTCGTAATAAAGCATACCGGGCTTTACAACTTTTACAAGTTGTGAGGTTTCTTCTTTTCTCCGCAAAACAGTTTTTCTCCAGAAGAGCAGCCAGGGCTGAAGCTCGTTGTGCTCACCTGCCTGGGCTGCCACGCTTTCCTTTGCACAGCACTCAGGCATTGCTTTGCACAGCATTCTCAGAGGTGCTGTTTGTCACACATCCCACCACAGGAGCCCTCTTTTCACCCTCTGCCAGGGGCAGAGCCCTCCAAACCTTGTGGAGACACCACCTGAAGGAAGGACCCCTCAACCACCCCCAAAGGTCGCTGCGTGCACGAGGATGAGGATGAAAATTTGACTTTTTCTCTGCCTCAGATGTCAGAGCAGCTGCTTTGAGGCTGTTCTATCCTCTGAAGGAACATTCTGTCTCAGCAAGCAGAGAAAGGAAAAGAGAGATCTTACACCATGGTAATTACTTGAGCAAAAATAAACACACATATGGTGTGACATTTTCCTAATGCTCGGATCCTATTTGGAAGCAAATGTATTAATTAAAGGGGGGAGTGGAAAGGGGGAAAACAAACAATCTCTGTGTCATGAGAACATGACAAGCTGTCCTTTGAAAATGTTATTTTTATTTTTCATTGACACTGGTGTTAATTTATTAGGTGTAGTAGTGTGTGCTTACTTATTTGTTGTTCAAAAGCAACAATTTTCTTCCTCATTGCTTTTCTGTTTCATGTTTCAGGGTTTTTAAAAAATCTTTATAGACAGTGCTGAGCTAAGAAGGAAATTCACCCCCAGATAAGGGGCCATATCAATGTCTTTTTGTCCTTGAAGCTCTCAAAAGCTGATGTTAAACTTTCCCATGTCTCATAAAAGATGTGATTCAGCATTTGTGGCAGGGAAGATATGAAATTCTCTTTGTTTCTCTTTGATGGTAAAATTCTCTTTTTATTTAAGACAAGCTGCACTTGTGCTTAGGCTTCAAATGAGAACAGCTTTGACAATTGTCTTCAAGAATTAGAGGGGGAAATGCAGAGTGCAGCCCAGAAATGGCCATTCCAGCAAATACCCACAGTGGTGATGCAGCAGAAATTAAGCAGAAACAAATCTTTAAAGACTGAACTTCACATGGAAAAAGTAAAAAGAGAAATGGACAAAAATCACGTTTCTTCTCAACAGGGTACAAAAACAGGAACCCAAGGAGGTCCCCTGGGGTTTTCCTTTTAAAACCTTTGGAAAGAACACAGTAACACAGTAATTGCTTTTTTTTTTTTTTTTTTTTTTTTCTTTTTTTTTTTTCTTTTTTTTTTAATGTTCTCCAGTAGTTTCCTACTCTCTTCTGTGAAGTTTTTCCTTGTGGAAGTGTTTTAATTTCCCAGAAATGTAAAACAGTTCAGTTTTATATTTTCTACTTTGTCTCTCTATGTTCAGCCCTGTCTTCTCTTCTTTCTCGAAAGCAAAATAAGGAGGTGAAAAGAAATAGTATTAAACCTGTAGATGCTGAAGGGAAAACCAAAATGCTCAAAAGCTATTGTGTTTTTTATTTAAATATGAAACTCCATTAGTAAATAATGAAATTCTGGAGTAGAATTTTCCCTTTAGGAAAGTACAGCTTTAAGCTGAAAATATTTTAAATGTAAGCTTTAATCGGTTCTTGAAATAAATGCCACCCTTCAATCTAAAATAATGTTTGTTTTATTTCCATTCCCTTGTAATTTCAGAAAATGTACTAACTATAAGGCATCATGAAATAAATCATGATATGTATTTCAGTCAATTATATGTTGTAATAAAAACCCTGCAAGTGTTTTGAATCATGGCTGTTGTGTTCTTTCAGAAGATCTCTCAAACTCCTTGCCTAATCTGTGGAGCTGTTCACTCCCTGCACATTTTTCAATCTATTCACTCCTGCAGAAGCCATCTGGTTCTCAACTCAGTCTTTCTCATATGCTCAGTTTCTTTTTTCTCCTTCCTCTAAGAAACTTAGGCTAATAAATGCTTTTTAAAATATGGAGTTGGGTTGGTTAAAGGAAAATGCATGTTCTTTATGAAAAAAAAAATTGAAACAATTTTTCAGGTTTTCAACAGTTGGTTTCTCCCACCCTACTTTTCAAAAAAAACCAATGAACGAAAAACCTTCCTGTTTTCATTTGTATTTCCCACCTGTTTCTTCTGTATTCTTTGTATTTTGCCTCCACCCCAGCTGGAATGTATGGATAAAGATAAAATAATATAGAAATATATAGAAAGTATATAGAAATATAGAAAGAAATATATAAATATATAAATATATAAATATATAAATATATAAATATATAAATATAGAAATATAGAAATATAGAAATATAGAAATATGGAAATATGGAAATATAGAAATATAGAAAGGAGTGCTATTTTAGGTGCAGGTTCCCTGGCACTTGGTTGTTCCCCTACTTTGGTTCTTGGACACTGCTTCAAGTTAATTAACCTGCTGCCTGACACTGCCAAATGCATTAACAATGCTTTAATTAACAATGGAAAGGAACAAATTTTGTCCTTAAGGGATTTTTTGGGACAGGAAAGAACTTAGAATGTCCTGAGAAAGAGACAGGGAGGTTTCCTGGCAAGGAAAATGACAAAATTATTGTCCCTTCCTATTCAGCTCAAGATGCCATGAGTGGTTCTTGCTGTCTGGATGAGACTTTGTGGTTGCTCTGCTGGATCTTAACAAATAGGGATATATTCTCTTGCACTGCCATTTTCACTTGAAATCTATTTTTTCCCCATTTCTAAACCTAGAAAGATTTAATGGACCACACAGAAAGGGAGTGGCAAATCCTTCCTCTCATAAATAAGTATAGTCAAGAGGAAACTAATGCACTTTATGTTAAATATATTGGGTCATCTTCATTTCATTAAAGAGGAATTTAGAAAAATAAGAGCAGCTGAGGAAGAGATTTGGCTTTGAATTTCTCTCCTCACATATTAAATGGATATAATTAGGCTCCATGCTGGGCTCTCATCCTACAGAGATGATCAAATACGGGGTACCTGAGATGACAGCACAGTCCTGGCAGAAATGGCACAAGAATTGTGGGTCAAAACCAATAAAATGAAGGAAATACTCAGCTTTACCTGGAACCATCCACGGAATTCATCAGGGAGTTGAGGGAGTAAAACCTGCAAATAGGAAGGGCTGCTTGCCTGTTCTTCTAATTGCACCCCCTGTGTGTTGTTTCACCCTTGCAATATCCAACTGCTTCATGACAAATTGCCCTCAGGACTTTCCACAGCTGATTTTCTTTCCCTGGTGCTGAATTATTTATTACTTTTCTTCCACCTACAGTCCTTCATGGTATATTTTATAGTTTCTATTTTTAAAAGTGTTTAAAAAAATCCTCAGGAAAAAAAAAATTGAGAGGTTAACTTGGGGTCTGCCTGTTCTCTCCAATTTCTGTGCCAGCTTTCAGCATAAAACTGGTGATTTAATATATATGAAGACATGTCTTTTGATTCACAATGGAATTTTTAATACTGAATGGAGATTGACAATCGAGAATCAAAAACTAGGCTCCAAGAGGCTTTTGTGGTTTTTTTTTTTTTTTCTTTTGGTGCTCAGCATAATTTTCACACTATTTTTTTAAACATCAGATATAAAGAACACACAGAAGAGTTTAGATTAAATCAAATGACTCTCAAGAATGGAGGATTTTGAGCAATCTGACCTTTTGGAAGAAATTTTTATCAGAGCCAAAGGTAAATCCTGATCTGTATGTAATCAGGAGACTGATTCTGGTTTGTCAAATACTTGCTGGCAACAGAAAGAGAACCAAGGGGGAAATCTGTTAGCAGGGGCTGAGGGAGTGAAAAGAAATAAATGAATTGCACAAGCAATGGCCAGCAGGGAAAGGGGAAACTGCTTTGTTTTGCCTGTAATTGCAACCTCAACCCAAGGCCCTCTCAGTGTGGGGTGATTAGGTTGGGGTCATTTAGATCTGCTGTCCAATTTGACCTGTTGCCATAGGGTTAGGAATATTGTGTATTAAAAACCCCCACAAGACACTGATAGAGATTGTCATTCTGCATTTACCCTCCTTTAGGAAGTGAAATTCACAAAGACTTCTCCATTTAAAACATAAGCTGCTCACCTCAGGAGGCTGATCACACCTTATTGTGCATTTTTAGACTTCTTACTATCTCAAAGGAGTTTTGTTTCTGGATTGCAGAAAGGGTCTGTTTAACTGAAAATTGATTAAACAACAAAAGGAAAATAAATTGCAATGCCAAGTATGAAAAATGACACATGAGTTGCATAACTGCAGAGATGAATAGCTGTGCCTGCAGGCTGGACCATTATAAACAACATTCTCTAGCTGGTTTCACTGGACTCTGAGTTTTCCCTCTACATGACTTAAGATTAATTAAATAAGGCAAAAATGGGAGCTCTTTGGTATGAATAATTGTCATGTCTGCCGAAAAGTAGCCTCTGGAAAAGAATTAATCATCTCTAGTTCAGTTCCTCTTCATCAGCAATTGGCTTTGTTATGAATGAAGTTCATGTGTATCATTGACTTACTCTTCTCAGTGATAATGAAGTCTCCTTCATTCAGACCAACAGATTTCTAAAATTCAATGAGGAAGCAGTATGCTAAAATTACAGCAAGATTGATTTTTGAAGTTTTCTGGAGGTGGTGGATGCAGCTTCGCTCGAGCGCCATCAATCATGTGGAGATGGAGCTTAAACACATTTGTTTGGAAAGATAATGAGGCTTTCCAAAAAGCAGCCATGGTGACACTTAGTCTGAGGATCAAACTCAAGAGAGAAACCTGGACAACCTGAGTCTCTCAAGGAACAAACACTTTAAAAGCCACAGCACTGAGCACTTGAATCAATAAACACATCCACAGATTTTGTTGTGTTGTCTGTAAGATGAAGAGACCTCTGCTCAATCCAGATATGAAGTGACCTAGCCTTAAAATTTGAAGCATGACTTTTTTCACTAGAAATATTGTTCAGTCAGATAGGCTGAACAGTGTTCTAAGGTCACTGTGGAGGAAAAAACTAGTCTCAGGAGGTTTTAATAATATTTGTGGCAGGAGTCTTGATGAGCAAACTATCCTGTCCTGTCACATAATGCAGTGCAAATTCAGCAAATGAGAAAAAATGCTCTTCATTAGGAAGCTCTGCATTCATCCTCTGTACCTGAGCTTTTCATAAGGCCTGAAGAGTGAATTTTGAGTTTCTTCAAGAGCTATGTTAGCCTGAGATATAATAATACTAATATTACCACTGCCCATATAAACATGCATTCTTGTCAGATAAAATACATGGAGTAGGCCTTATGATCTTCTGGAACAGTGAGTTATATGCCTGGATTGGCCAAAGTTCAAGGGAAAGACGGATGATTTATGAAATTTTGTGCCAAATATCTGATTAACAACATGAGTATGATAAAGGCAAAGCTTACTCTGGAATGTGCCCACAGGAGAAACTCATGTCAGGTCCTGGGTGTTGCCTTTGGATGTGAACTCCCCTTTCACACAGCATCAGAGTCCCTGCAGTCACACTCCTGTGTCCAGGGGTTTTTTTTTGGTGCTCCTTAAGAGCTGGAACCAGAACTTGAGCAGGCATCACATAGAAGGGATTGTTGGGCTTCTCATTTACCATAAACTGGGGAAGACTTTTGTTCTACCTTCCCCAGTTGGTAGCAAAACAATCCTCCAATGTGTCCAGCTCTAAATACAAAGCAGAAGAGGTTTGACTAGATCCTGTGCAAGGTAGGAAGAGAAATACTTGTTTTAGATTGCAGAAAAAAGATGTGAGGTTTGCTGAATATTCAGGGACCCTTCCCAAATGTAATGGTGATGCAACACAAAACCAGGGTGGTGCTGCACACTCTTCACTGAGGCCTTTCTAATCACTTTAGACAGACACCTGTCAGGGGTCATTTAAACATCATTATCCTGTCCAGAACAGATGATGATTTAGATGGACACATGGAGATGCTTCCAGAGTAAACAACAGGTTTTTTGGCTGAGCAGTTCTGGCTCCTGCCATGGATGTCTAATTGGGCAGTGAGGTCTCTTTCCCATCGCCTTTGTGGCTGAAAACATTTCCAAAATGATGTGGCAACCACTGCACTTTGCCTAAGAGAGACATGATGACCCACCTCCCTTTCTCTGCAGTGTGCCATGTGCACTGCTGAACTGCCAGGGAGGTCAAAAAGGAATGGAAAATACCTCTAATCTAGGATTAGTAAACCTAGATTACAGAACAGTTTGAGTTGGAAGATCATCTACTTCCAGCCCTCCTGCCATGGACCCTGTCCCACTGAGATCCAGGGTGCTCCAGCACCAGACCCAGCTGGTTTGGATCTGGCAGATTCACTTTTCCTCAAGTTTTTGCCTGAGGCTGCTGCAGCTTTGTCTCTTCCCTTCCCTGAGCACCTTGGGCTCTGTCCTGCTCTTTCCCTATGCTGAGCAAAAGCTCTTTGACACAAATCCCAGCTTTCTTGTTTAGTTATTCAAAATATTATCATAAATCACTAGAAAATGTGAAATAGGAATGAGGGGAAAAGTTCCCATCTCAGATGGAACTCTCATCAAATTAACCCTAAGGAGTTTAAGCAAGACAAGCCAATTTGTCTGTGTTACCTTTAGTCTTGTTTCCATAGCACACTTTGGGTGGCAGATAGCAGGTCAGGTTTATTTTAATTAACTTTGGGTGGCTAAAAAGACAGACATTTCTATCTCATCCATCTTCTCTAATCTCAATATCTTTCTCAAAAAGATTTGAATAATAATAACACGGTAAGCTCTTCAATTCATTAATTGCTCACGAAAGAGAGAAAGAAAAAAAAAGTTTTAAAAAGGAATTAAGTTTATTGTAGCCTACAAAGCATTCTAGTCCTTTATAATACATGGTTTAATCTGCTCTCAATTAAATAAAACATATTGAAAATCCTTTTTTTTTCTGAAATGCAATTAATTTCAGATCAAACCTACTTTTATTCTTAGCACCTCTGTATGTGGGGATCATGACCTGTGTAATCAGTGAAGGGTAGAGAGAGGCATGTAAAGCTCTAAACCCTGGATATTAATAAAAGGGCAGGAGATAGGCCTAGGGAGCTGGAAGAAAAGTCACCTAGATTTCTACCAGTTATTTTGCAGCCAAATGTTACAGCCATAAAATTTAAGGGAGTAGGGATCTCTTTCCACTCCTGGCACATGACATTTAACACAATGGTGTGCTGACCTGCACAAGAACTCTCCTGTCTATTGGAATATGACTGCTGCTCGGCTAAAGGAGACACTTTTCCAGCATAATTATTACCAGATCCCCGAAACAGAGAGCAGGTGCAGAAGCAGTAGTTGTTATTAGGTAAAATAACTGTATTATCATAATGTAAAATCATCAAGTGAGATTCCTGTAAGAGAAAGCTTTGTCACTGCTTTCCAGTCTGAGCCATCAATGTGGTGATGCTCTGAGTCCCCACAGGATCTTTCACACCAACTCCAGCAGATGAGAAATAAATTCAAATAAATTGTTGAGAAATAAATTCATAAATAAATGGCTCCAAACTTACTAGATTGAACTCCACATCTGCAGACTGAAGATGTGAAGGTCTTCTTTCAGGGAATATTTTCTGAATCACTAATGATCTAACTAACAAGAGCTTATTGCAGAGTTATTTTACCTGTGAGCTCACTGCCATATTTATTGGGTGCACTGGATTAAGCCAAGATGAGTATTTGCTATATAGTGATTATCCTGTTTTTCTCATGTTAACATTCATCTTTCTACAGCACAGTGTTTGAATTCAGAGCCTTTTCCCCAGTGTTACCTATCAGTCTCAACATTTGTAATTTCTCACATTCAAAATTGCCCACTACTGCTGTTAGTTGGATTTTGTTCATATGAAACTCATTTCCCTCCCTTTATGAAAAAAAGAAACAAGTTTTAAGAAAATTTGAGTCCCATTGCTTGCATTATTCATGGACTTTCCCCCCCAGCAATTTATCTATTAGCTCTGTGATTTTCTTCTCTCTGTATCTTTAGTTTATACTTTTGGTAACACATAAACAATTCCACAAGTAATACAGAAACAAGCAGTTGGCTGAGTGTTTTACTTGGGGAAAACCCAAACACTGCAAATATGTCCTTTTCAATAAAACAAAACAACTGGAGCTGGGTGCCACTGTGAGTCAAGCACAGCACTCTGAGCTTGCTTCTAATTTTGCTGTGATATCAATTGTGGGTCTTGGCTCATCTGGTTTGTCTGACTCCTCACTCTGCTTCTCCACGCTGGAAATCACAGGAACTAGGGAAGATGATGAATGATAACCATATGAACCAGTGCTTAGCTTTGGACAGAGTGAGAGGAAAGGCTTGAATTTATTTCAGCACATTCCCTCAGGCAGCAGGAGCAGCTCAAGCCCTTGTTTGCCTGAGCACGAGGTCTGTGGTCTTTTCTGAGTTCCCCAGATGGAGGGAGGAAATGAGAATCTGACTCCATGTTATTAGAAGGCTAATTAATTATTTTATGATATTATTATAATTTATATTATTATTATTATTATTATTATTATTTATTTTATTATATTAAAGAATGCTACACTAAAACTATACTAAAGAATAAAGGATACAGACAGAAGGCTAAAAGATAATAATGACAAACTCATGTCTCCTCCCAGAGTCCCAACACAGCAGGCTGTGATTTGTCATTAAGTCAAAACAATTCACAAGAAGCCAATAAAACAATGACCAGTTGGTAAACAGTGTCCAAACACATTCCAAAGCAGCAAAACACAGGAGAAGCAAATCACATAATTATTGTTTTCATTTTTCTCTGAGGCTTCTCAGCTTCCCAGGAGAAGAAATCCTCACAAAGGGATTTTTCAGAAAATGTGACAATGACACGAGGTCTAAGTGCAGAAATGATGATTTGAGCTCAGGTTTTGTGCCTGCCTATCTGGGCTCTCTGCTCCCCTAATTTATAGAGAAGAGGTGTTTTCTTTTAAAAGATCTTTAAAAGACTTGGAGTCATTGCATAGAGTCATAGAATATTCTCAGTTGGAAGGAATCAACAGGAATCATTGCACCCAACTCCTGGCCTTGCACAGGACACCCCAACCATCCCACCCTGTGCCCAGAGCATTGTCCAAACACCCCTGGTCTGCCAGGCTGGTGCTGTGCCCACTGCCCTGGGGAGCCTGGGTGTCCGATTTTCGGCTGTTTGGATGGCCTGGAAAGGCCCGGGGTGGCCTTGGGACAGCCCGCAATTCAAAGGACCAGAAGAGGCTTCAGTTGTTTTCTCGGTGTTTATTAATTGTTTATCTAAAAGATTTTCTCTCGGCCCGACAGAGCTCTGCTCAGCAGCCAGCCATGAGCACACTGTGCTGCCCTCCGGGCGGTCACCTATCTTTATATCCAAAGTTACGTGTACAATATTTATCATTTTTCCCCAATACCTTTCACCCTTATTGCCCAGTGCACTTTTAGTAATGACCAATCCCAAAGTGCCACCATCACCACAGAAGATGGAGGAGAAGAAGAAGAAGAAGAAGAAGGACAGGACACGCCCCAATTCCTCCATCTTACTTCTCTAAACCCCCCTGTACAGAAATCCTAAACCCTGTGTTTCACTCTCTAATTAACTAATCCCTTCACCATTCACCCCGGTGAAACCCTCCTATCCTCACACAGGTGTCGTCTCCTGTGTAGGATCAAAGTCCAGCCACCAGACACTTCTGGAACATTCCAGGACTCCCGAGCCCCCCAAGGGTGGTCTCGGTGGCTCAGCACCTCAGGACTGAGGTGCTGAGATCCCACACCTGGGCAGGGCCCAGCCACCCTCTGGGGCAGAACCTTTTCCTGATATCCCACACAAACCTCCCCTGGCACAGCTTCAGGCCATCCCTCAGTGCTGGCACTATCACCAGGGACTGAGTTCAGAGCCTCTGTACCTGCGTCCATGTGTCCCAGGCAGCTTTGGGATCAACAACAAAGTTATTCTTATTTTTAAAAAAATTAAAGCTTGTTTTAAAAAAATTAAATCTCCTATGTGAAAATATAAATCTCCTATAAATCTCATTTTAATTCTAAAGGAAGAAGCCAAATATTCCAGGGAATGCAGTCACTCAAAGGCCTGGACAGCAGGGGCAGGGATGTGCCCCCTTCCCACCTGGAGACTCCATCGAGCCCATTTCAATTATTTACCTCATGAACGCAGCACCCTTGACATTGCAGTCAACATTTTAATTTCACATGAAATACAGTGCAATTATGGCCTACTGAGAGAAATGACAGCACCGTTTATGTCACTCAGTGGAAAATTACAATTGGGTGGAACAATTACTGCAGTTTATTTTTGTTTATGAGGAAAATTATGCTTGTGGCTTCTTGCACACCATGGGTACCTGATGGGCAGCTCATGACAGGAACACAATCCCACAAAGTAATGCAGAATTATTAAGATAATTTCTCAAAGCCCCTTCCCCGAGGCAAATGCTAAACTTTTCCTCATTGTTGTTTTTTATTTTTAATTTTAACATGACTTGTGGTGGAAAGTAGAATTATAAATTAAAGGTATTTATATAGTTTTTAAGGCAAAGCTGGCATTTCCTGGGCATAATAATGCTTTATGAAATACTGCAGTGCTTTGCCTGGGGCTTCATCTCATTTTTCACCCATCACATCAGCGCCTTGTAGGCTCCCATCAAAGAATGGAAGGTCTTTTTCATAACATTAACAGTACTCTTGCTTGTACCAGAAATGTGTCAGCAATTTCAGGCAAATATTCTCAACTTTTTTTGGTATGGCCCTTGGAATCAGGATTCTCAGAGAGCAATCGCTAATTTTATCATAATTGTCTTTTTTTTTGTCAAACAATAGCTGTAGAATGCCTTCACCAAAGGTTCTGAGCAATTCTAAGGGTTCTCCATAGTTCATCTGCTTAACTCTCCTTTTTATAATTTTTTAACCTGTTAATTAATTTACAAAAGCAAAGGAGAAAATAAAAGCCAGTAATACTGCCTGATAAATGCTTGTTTTCCCAGGGTTTGGTGGACATTTATTGCTAAACAGTTTGAGGTGTAATTACGGACTAAATATAAATATCCAGAATATGAACACATTTAGTAAAACTGGTCATCTCTAAATTTTACAGTCCTTAAATCTACTGTTATTTGTCTACACCAATCTACATCAAAAGATCCTTGTGATTGGAGCTAGTTCTTCTCCCAAAGGATTTCGGAGATGTCTGAGAACCATCCTGAAGCAGCACAAAAAGCAGAGCTTCTCTTTCACTTAAGTAATTCAATATTCCTTGAGTTGCTGTTTGCTCAGGGACAGGCAAAGCTTACCTTGGTTTTAGCCTGGGGTTTGGGAGACAGAGCACCCAACCTCTCCCTCCTTCCCCACAGTTCTGGGGAGATTACAACCCTCTTAAAGATTCAGAATTCACATAGTAACATGGATTTGCAGAACCACCTTTTTAATCATCTCTATTTTAGTGATTCTCTTAGAATTATAGTCTGTTTGAACTGCTTAATACTCTCAGAATTAATTTTTCTGTGGATCTTGGTATTTCCTTTGAATATTTCTGTGTCTTTGGTGGAATTGTCTCCTCCTTAGCTCTCTACACAGATAGCTCTGAGCTTTGAAGAAGCCTTAGTAAAGTGGCAAAACAGAGATGTTTAGGGTCCAGTATTTTAATGTCTCCAATTGAAATTCTGATTTCAGATTTAACAAAAAAAGTTACTTGATGCATTGAATCAGAGCTGTTCATTGTAGAGATGACCTCTGGGTTGTTCAAAAGAGAAAAAAAATCACATTCATGTGATGAAAGAAATTGTCCCTTAGAGATGCAATCTGTGAAGAGCTGCAAGTGGCTGAGTTAGTAATCCCTCCTAACACTTGAAGGCAGTGAGGAGCCTTAATTTTTCACACTCAAACTGTGCCTGCTAAGCGCTGGGGAAAGAGCCACACTCTGGAGAGATGGGATGAGAAATGAGGGCATGAAAGGAACCTCTGGAATCACGCGCAGACATCACTTTTTAACTGAGTTTACACAAGTTCCTTTTCTGCCAAGCTGCTCTGTGAGAGCACCATCATGTGCTGGAACATCCTGGCTAAATGAACACCAAGCCATTAACTGAGTAATTTGTCTTTTACATTGGGACTTTGCTAATGCACCGCTGGGACAGTTTTTCATTACAGATGAATTGTTTTTTCCTTGGAGCACAGGTGAGATGTGCCTCACGTGGTACTGGCAGCCACACTTAACAGGTGTCTTTAAAAATGCTTTATCATTATTACATTATCATAGTTACTTTAAAAAATAATAATCATCTCATTAACCTTATTAAAACATCCACTGATGCATGATCACATTTCCTGGCTGTGAACTGCCAGGCAGCCTCTGCTGCACTAATGACTCCTTTGAAAGCTGAAGTTTTACAGCAGGTACCCACTTGTGCTGCTTGAAGAATTTCTCCAGAAAACCTTTATTTTCAATCCCATATCCTTGGATACCTGGCTGCCTCGTTTAATAAGCTGTTATGAAGCCTAGCACAGAATCCTTTGCTCCATAAAACTGATGCAGGGTTGTGTTATTCCATGTTGAATGTAAAAATTTTATTTTAAAAGGCTGTTTTTTAAAGCTTTGTTCAGTTCAATTCACCCCTTATTTGTGGCAAATATTCTCCTTAACAGACAAAACGAGAAGAAAAAATTTGTAGTTTCTGATTTACATGGAGCTTGCCAGGAGACAGAACTCAGAACAGCACATTCTTCTGTAATATATTCCTTGGGAACCAAATACCTTCTCATTGCTCACCTGCACTTTTAAAAAATTCATTTAATGCATCTGAAATGCCTCAGCTTAGCAGCTCTGGAGACAAACATCCTGTATCCACCTACAGAAAATGGGCTGCCTCAGGCAAAGCAATCCCACTGACTTTTTTGGGTCCACATTAGCAGAGAAGGCTGTTGGGCTCCTTCCTTCATAAAATTGCTTTTTTATGACTTTAATTCAGTGATATCATGGGAATCTGTCCATCCTGCTTCAAGAAGATTTAGGAATTAATCTTTCTCCTTTAGGAAATGCAAGGTAAGAGGTTCCTGCCATGGGAATTATTTTGGCAGATCACACCAGAAGGCAGTGTGGGGTCAAATATTGGGGGTGGTGTGGACCTCCAATGGGTGAGGAGGGAAAGGAAGTTTATGCTCTGAAATGAATGGTTTTTTTAGGGGAGGAAAAACTGGTTAGGGACAGACAAAGCTTAACTTGGTTTTAGCCTAGAAGGGTGTTATAAAAGTGTGGATTGGTGGGAACTGGAGTCAGATGGCCACTGCAAGGACCAGGAACAGTCAGTGCTTAGAGGAGGTGCCCATGAGAAACATTGAGGAGGTATGAAACTTTGGCACTATGGGATCCTTGTGCTGTAATGATAATAGAACTCTCGTAAAATGTATAAGACAACATGGGACTTCACAACCTAAAGCTGTAATTGGATAATTGACTCCAATATGCAAATGGAGCAGAACTTATAAAAGTGGGAGATCCTGTGACCCTCATCCATTTTGTGACCATTTTGGTTCATTTTGTGTGTAGCCCTGGCTGGGCCCTTGTGCTGCCCAAGGTGGATCCATTGAGGAGATCCCTTTAATAAATCCCTGCTTTATTCTTTAGCTCTGTCCAGCCTCTGCTCCAGGTCAGCCTTCCCAAGGCATCACTGCCTGGCTCTGTGGGAAGAAGGGAAAATCAGTAAATATCAGAAGGGGATCACTGAGAGGGAGAATTGCAGGCAGCAGGAGGTGGACAAGCCTCAGGCAGCTTTCTGTGGAACCTGGCAAATCCTGACCCCAGCTCCTTGGGGGCCCAGTTGAGGATTTGTGGACCCCAGCTCTGATGCAGACCAAAAGCCAAAGTGCAGGGACATCCTGGAGCAAGGTGTGTGAAAAAATCCAGGTGATTGGGAAACCTTGGGGTTTGCCTGCCAGCCTGCAGAGAAGGTGCTGAGCAGGTGGGCTGGCAGAAGGTCAGGAGGATGGGGATGATAAAGGGCTTCAAGTTCTGTTTAATTTTTACAGGAGATCTGGAGAGCACTGCAGGAGCAGCAGAGTGGCAGAGAAACTCAAAGTAAATAGGATGTTTGTTAATTTTTAATTGAACTCTGGGACAGAAGCCAGGGATCTGACAGAAACAAGGATATGTTTCAAAAAAGAGAGGCCACAGGTACTGGGGATGAATTTTGAGCTCTAAAGTGGGTGATAAGCTCTTGGCCGACAATAGAAAACGTGAGGCAAACACATGAGAAATGTATTGCCTGAAAAGAGACATTCATAAAAGTGTTTGAACAAAGGGTAAACATCATCATGTTGGAGATCTGATGCCATCAAGGACAGCACAGCATAAGAATGCACTCAGGAAAGTGGTGTTGGACAAAACATTCAGAGCTGGAGTGCCCTTCCTGACTGCAAACAAACAAAGCCTGTGCTTGAGAGACACTTGTCCCCATTTCCCATCAGAGCAGCCCCTCCCAAAAAGACAGAGATGTAAAGACCAAAATGGATACGAATGTTTTCAAAGTCAAAGGAGAAGAATAAAGGGAGTAAATTGACTTTTTTTCACTGGTACCTGCTGGCAGACCAAAACAGGCTCAGGTTTTACTGCAGCATAGTCCCTGAGCAAGCCAGCAGATATGTAAGGAATAATATATCCTGTGATGTCTTCAGCACAGGGGAAGGTGGCTGTGATTGTGCTCGAGCAATGATCTGCTGGAGAAATTGCCATTTTTCACATTGCTGAAGAGCTTGTGGTTTGTGCCCAAAGTGTTCCAGCCATAGATATCACCTCTGCACAGCAAGGAATGAAAGGGGATAGGGTAAGCAGCTTTAAGACAGCTAGTAAATGGAATTTTGATCTGGGAAAAGATGGTGGAAGTACACCCACAGCCTGTTGTGGGATTTAGGAAGAATCAGAGCTCATAGGCTGAGATAAGTTACTGGTCATGAAGGCTGCATGCAACACAGGAAAAAAGCTAACAGCAAGGCAAATCATGGAGTAATTTAAGTGGGAAAAGACCTTTAAGATCACTAAGTCCAACCATCAGCCCAGCACTGCCACACCTGTTTTTCCCTGCTCTTTTGGAGGTGCTCCCCAGGGGTTTCTCTATGGGTGTGAGGGAGGTTGGCCACTGTTGCTCTGGCCCTGCCCAGGTCCCATCAGCTGAGATCAAATAAGCTGATGACAATAAATGTGGTGACATCCATGCTGTGTTCATCCCAGCAGAGAAAAATGGGTATAAAGATGTCTTGGGATAAAGATATGAGTGCCTAACTCACCTCTCAAAGCAGTTATCTGAGGGCATTGCTGTGCTAAGACACCTAATGACCCTGAGGTGGAAATCTTCATGGAAGTTGGAAAATCTGGCAAAAGTAAATTCTAGAAATCCTCCCTAAAGAGCTCCTGGTGTGATTCCACTTAAACAACTTTACCTGCCTGAAAGTGTTGTGTCAAGTCAGTTCAGCCCAGGTTAATATAATAACTCCTGATTTGGTCCAAGATGATTTTTTTCTCAGTCTTTCCATCTATTTTAGAAAAGGATTAATTTCTTGTTGTACTTGCCCATCTTCCTCTACAGAAAAAAAAATGTCACTGCACAGGAAAAGAAGTGTTTTATTTTATTCCAAGGATTTAACATTTTCAGAGATTTAATTAGGAGATGATATTGTTAATCTGAAATGGCCATAAGCCATTTATTACTGTGAATAGGAGAGAGTGGCAAACACTACCCCACAGCTGAAAATAAAAAAGCTTGTGAGTCCTCCCCAGATACAAGTGTGTGCCTTGCACATTGAATCCAGTCTTGGGTTGCTGGTTTTATTCAGATTCTCCAGAGAATCTGACAAAATGCAGTGAAGCAAAGTCCAGAGCAAGACTGGAAAAAAGTAATAAACAGGTACTAGCACAAGGTGAAGCAGAGAATATATTCCCTTTTCCCAACAGATTTTAAGGTGATGTGTATTAATAAGGCATTTCTAGGTTATTAATCTTTAAAATGATAGAGGAAAAAAAAGAATTTAAAAGATACCTGAATACAATGTTTGCTCTAAGAGCACTGGACACATTTTCTTCTGGCCTTAAGAACTATTTTTTTTGAACTGTAACAGCAAGGAAGCCATTGGAGGATGCATGTCCTGAAAATTCAGATCAGCCTAATTGACCACTCTAAGGGCCTCATGGAGGAGAAAACACAGACTTTTACAGACATTTTTACACTGCCTGAACAGACAATATAATTCAGCTCCCATTCACAGACCTGAGTTAGCTCAACAGGCAGCTGCTGAAACCAAATGTATTTTTGTTTAATATCACATGAATATCATGAAACACCCAAGAAATGGTCCCACTGCGGGAGGCATGGAGTTAAATAAGGAGTCCACATAGGCAAAGCTAATTTATGCTGTGTGAGTCTCATCTGTCTCCATTAAAATTCACTTATTAAATCCCAGTAAATGATATTTGGAAGAATTGAGTGTCCAGTGGAGGTCAGGGAGGGTTCCAGGTTTAGATCCCAGCACCAAAAGCCTTTTCTGAGTTCTTTTCTGATGCAATAACCACTGTGCCTGTCAACTAAAGCAAGTTATTTGATATTTTTAACATCACTGCAGCTGTACCTTATTGGACTCTCCTGTTGAGTCAGTTTTCTAGACTGCCCTGTCTAGAAGTTTTAATAGTTTGGCTGTTAAAATAAAGAGCATCCACTTTGTTAAAAACAAAAGGACAGACTTGGTAAGGGCACTCTGAAAATGAGCTGTCTGGGAACCCAGCTCAGAACTTTGGGCAATATTTCTCACAACTGTTCATTTAAAAAAAGAAAAAGAGAACTGAGCTGTTCATCCAGAAAGAAAAAAAGTCTTTGACATGACCAGGTGAAAGCACACCTAAATAATTTTGATTTATTCACTCTTTAAAGATCTTGCAATTTCTGATTATTAATAGTACGAAGTATTGACAAGTTTTGAGGAATTTCCCTGCATTTGGTTGTGAAGTTCAGCTGTTCCTGATTTACCTTCACGTTTCTTTGCACAGTTCTAATAATTAATGCATAAATGTTGAATTAAATAGTGTAACAGCCTTGCCTAGCAGTCTCACCTAAAGAGTCTGAGGCATTTTGTGGGGTGCCAGCTCAGGGCTGCTGTCACTCCTCAGAGGGGTGCTCCCCTTCTGGGCTGCAGACAAACCTCCCTGCCCACAGGGACAGACAGACAGCTCAGGGATTCCTCATTGTATGAACCAATGGCAGCATTGAACAGCTGCAGCCAGTGGAGTTATTAATTGGGAACCACAGTCTAATTGCCTGTTGGCTTTGAGACTGAAAAGAGAGTAGAACTTTAAAGGAAAGGAAATGAGAAACCTGAGATACTTTCAGGATGAATGAAAAAAACCCATTTTTCTCCTATTATTATTATTATCAAACTGTAAAAAGAGCCTTTCACATGTCTTTTATAATATAAAATCCTTGTATCTCTGATAAAGCCTCTGAATGCCTCAGCTGATGGATAGAATGGATTGTGAGAATGGCATCTCACAAGAAGAATGATGAAGGATCCCAAAAAAGGAAGCTTTTATTGATAAATCATTGTAATGTGGGCTTTTAAATACACTATTTGAAAAATTACGATTTATTAAGTAATTCCTTTTCTAGGCAAGCTCTAGGTGGAGACATTTATCTATAAAATTATTTTCTTCAACGAAGTTTGTGAGATGAACAAACCACTCCCTTTTGAAAAAAAATTGCTTTGAGAACTCATTTTAAAACTCAAGCTTAGTACAAAAATAATATAAATAATTAAGTGATAAAACTTAACATAAATGTCACTGAAAAAACCAAAATCCAAACCTTTGCAAATGTTAAACTAAATCTGTGAATAAATGATGTGGTATTATCCCATACATACTTTTTGTAAAAAAATTCAGATAAAAATATTTTTCTTTATATATTCTCTTTTGATTTAAAATGTAACCAGTGTTAAGATAAATGAGAACTCAGTTTTCTTTCTTAAAAACAATTGTGAAGTGACTGTCCTTAAAATTTTGGGGAGATATATTATATTACATTTCTGAGGAAGATTCCCATAGTTATTCAATAAATAATTAGATCATTCTATTTAGTGAGTATTTTGTTTGCACCTTTCCTCTAAAGAGCTATGGTCTGTGGAATGCTTAATTTAATTTATCTTCCAGCCCTTGTGTTGTCATTAAACACAACAAATCCTGAGAGCCTTGTGTGGCTGTGGGTTGAGCCTGGCTGGACACCAGGTGCCCACCAAAGCTGCTCCATCACTTCCCTCCCTGTTGTGGTGTGTTGCAATATCCTGTTTTACCTTCTCCCTTCCCCCTCGCCCCTCGCTGAGTGTGCCCTGTCAATCAGGCTAACATACCAGCAAGGCGCCGTGTGATTGGTCCCTCAGGCCTGGGGGACATTGGCCCGTATAGGTGTCCCCAGTCCCTTGAGACCCTGCCCCTTCACCTGGTTGGTGGCTCACCTGTCCCCTCCCCTTCCCCTGTCCTGAGCTTAAAATGTTAATGAGACCATGCGGCCTCCATTCTGTCAGCAGCAGTGGCCCTGTGCAGACATATCTGTACCCATGGAATAAACATCTGGCAACCTTCTAGCAGAATCCATTCCCTTTCTCTCCACCATCGCCAGAAGCTCTCTCTCCTGAGGTAAACAGAGTCCTGACAAGCCTGGACTTGCGCCTGTGCCCCGCTGCACTCTCCAGCAGCCAAGGTATCTCTGGGGTAAAACACCGCAGTGCTGCCTTTGGCCCAGCAGCGAGGGTCAGAACTGGCCCAGGCACCATCTAACTGGTTATATTGGGATTCTTATTCCAATACCTCCCCAGCTGGACAGGGGTGAGGAAAAATAAGGAAAGGCTCTTGGATCAGATAAAGGCAGGGGGAGATCACTCACCAGTTACTGTCACAGAGAAAAGAGACACTCCTGAGGGAAATTAATTTATTACCAGTCACTTCAGAGGAGGGTGATGAGAAATAAACTCAAATCTTAAAAATAGCTCCTTCCTATAGTAAATAAAGGAAAACCTGATGAGGGGAGGGAATGATGAGAAGGATTCCATCTTATCAGAAGGCTAATTCATTACTTTATTATACGATATTATATTAAAGAATGCTATACTAAAGAATACAGAAAGGATCCTTGCTGAATGCTAAAAAGATAATAATGAGAACTCCTGACTCTTTCCAGAGTCCTGACACAGTTTGGCCCTGATTGGCCAAAGAATGTCTGTGCAGTAATCAGCTGGATGAGATCTTTTCCCTCCCAGCTTGTTGCCAAAAGGCTGCAGAGTTCCAATGCCAGGCCTTTCTAATCAGACTGTTGGATTTGCTGCATGGTCTGAGCTGCTGATGTTTCAGTGCAGCTGCCCCTCTGCCTTCCAAGGGCTGAAGGAACTCCCCAAGGGACCCAGAAAGGCCACAGGTGTTGTATTTGCATTGCCCCAGACAAAGGCAGGATTCATGAATCTGACTCCATGTTCTCAGAAGGCTAATTTATTATTTTATGATACTGTATTATATTAAAGAATACTATACTATAGAATACAGAAAGGATACTTACAGAATGCTAAAAAGATAATAACGAAAACTCTTAATTCTCTCCAGCGTCCCGACACAGTTTGGCCCAGATTGGCCAAAGAATGAAAACAACTCCCAGCAGAATCCAATGGAACAATCACCTGTGGGTGAACAATCTCCAAACACATTGCACATGAGCACAGCACAGGAGAAGCAAATGAGATAAGAGTTGTTTTCCTTTTCTCTGAGGCTTCTCAGCTTCCCAGGAGAAAAACCCTGAGCAAAGGAATCATGTTCAGGGAATGTGAATGCTACACCTTCCCCCCCTTCTCTTCTTCACAGGCTCAAATTCACTCCCAAATTCCCTACCTCCCTGTCTGCAGTGGCCCAGGGGACGGGGACTGTGTCACTCCATCAGGCCCTGTCTCTGCTGCCCCTTGCCATGGAAACCCAAGTCATCTTGTTATCCCTACAGATATCCCTTATGCTTTCCCTATTTCCACAGACTTCCCCAGAAAACAATTTCTTGGCTTTCTAACATGCAGTGGGTGAATACAATATTTTGTCCAGTTTGATTCTCCTAACACTTTATTTTATTTAATGTCCATGTGCAGTGGAAAGAGGAAATAATGATGATTACATATACATAATTCCCTTTGCGTAGTTTTCTACTTTACATCTTCATTACTACACACAAAGTTTAAAGAGAGAATTATTTCCTCCCTTTTTTATTGACTTAAACTCTCCCCTTTTCTCACAATCTAAAGAAAGGCAGAAAACATAAAAAAAGCCATGAGAAATCATTGAATGGAGGAATGAATGCACAGCATTTGTTCTCCAGATGCTGGCTGTGAAAATTCAGGTTTCTGACAGAAATCTTAAAATCCATTATGATAAAGAGGAGAGGAATCTCCAGGAAAAAAAAAAAAAATCTGCATTGGGAATTTAATATCTCTCCTGGTCTTGGTCACCTCTGTGCAGGCATTAGTCACCTCTGGGCCTTTTTGATTCCATGGTCTGAAACCTTCACTGTGTTTAAGGAAATTTTCTAAGTAAAGAATATACAAGTTATTAAATGAGCACTCTGTGGGATACTACACACGCCCATCATGAAAAAAATCACTTTTGCAGCTGATTTACTCTGCCAGTCAAACACTTGTAGGAAACACTTGCAAAAATGGCAAAATTTTGTAAAATATTTCAGGGAAAAGGTTCAAGTAACCACTTTGTTTTATATGATATAAAATATTTAGTGATTATTCAACTTCACGTTTCCTGTTTCTAAAAAAGCCACCAAACCAACCAACCAACCAACCAACCAACTAACTAAAAAAAAATATGTAACACCTAAATCATTCCATGGCTTTAAGTTCAGCACAGACAGGCAAGTCTTGCATGTTTTCCCCTCCCCCCATATTGCTCATGATAGCTGATAATGAGCAGTGCCAGCACTGACTCTGATTAGGACAATGAATCCAGAAATATAAAAATCAAGTTCAATTGCCAAGGAAGTTAGCAAACCCAACAGTGGGGAAAAAGGTTAAAAAAATCACTTCTGTAAAGCTTCAGCATTTGTCAGGCATCGTTGTTTTCATTCCTGGTTACTATATTTAGCATTTTACAAGTAGTAACATATATTTATTTTCAATGTATTTAATAATGGGCCCTTAAAATTCAAAACCCCACATTTCTGCATATTGCATACAGATGAAGGTGAGCTCTTCTCTCACCTTTATCTGGATGCAGTAACTGCTGTCTCCTGCATTCAGCACACAAGTACTCCATGCTGTGGCATGGCCTTCTCATCAGACTGCTAATTAGTTCTGATATATTAACCCTGCAGGCTGTGAAACAAGCCTTGGAGAGAGAACATGCTTTACTTTGCTCTTGATGTTATTTTATAGGAGTAGAACTCCATCAGTTTCCTGGTGTTGTTCCAAATAATACGAATGAGAGCCACAGAAGAATTGATGCTTGTGAAGAGGAGAGTGCAGGAGGGCAGCTGAGAAAGGAGCAGCAAGAGGAGTCACAGAATGACAGAATATCCTGAGATGGAAGGGATTCACCAGGATCATCAAGTCCAGCTCCCGGCCCTGCATAGGACAACATAAAGAATCCCACCCTGTGCCCAGAGCATTGACCAAACAGCCCTGAGCTCTGCCAGGCTGGTGCTGTGCCCACTGCCCTGGGGAGCCTGGGCAGGGCCCAGCCACCCTCTGGGGCAGAACCTTTTCCTGATATCCCACACAAACCTCCCCTGACACAGCTTCAGGCCATTGAATGAAAGCAATCGTTATCACCTTGGCCAGTGATAAAACACAGACAATTCGCAGACACTCATCTTCTCAGCTTCCTTGGAAAGACTCTTCAGACTTTTCCTCTGTCTTGCAAATCAATCTAATTTTAAAATTTCCATATTAAATAAGAGTACAGCTCTATTCCCAACAGCAATGCAGTATTTCACTTAATCTGTGCTTCATTTTTTCCTCTCTCTGAATTGGAACAGACGGATGCTTCTTGCCCAATTTCTTGGCTCTCCAGTGCACTCACATCACTGTGCATGTTCACACAAACACTTAATTACCAGTGTTATTTGAAAATGCATCTCTCTGCCATGCACATGGCAGGAAGATGCTGTGACTTCATTCAGCAGTTCCTTTGTTCAGGCATGGACCCTGGTGCTAAATGGAGTTTGCCAGTGTTTCCAGGGAAATCAATCAAAATTCATGAAAAGGGCTGATTTGACAAGCTCCAACCAGCAATGCTTTATTTCATCTGAGGGCCCAATAGCAAGAGACATCACTTTCATCCACTTGAAAAAGAGAGTGGATTAAATTGTTGCATCAGGGTTTGGTGGTGGCAAGAAAAACAGCTTTACCCAGCTGATTGCAGGCAGGTTGTGTGTTCATCCTTGATGGCAATCCCCAGCTCCATGGCTCCATGCACATCCCAGTGCCTCTGGAGCACCTGCAGCAAAGCAGCACAGTGGAGACAGTGCCCAGTCCTGCCCTTTCCTGCCTCTTTGCCCTCTGTGCAAATTTACAATAAACCCTTATGAAATAAACAGGGCCAGGAGACTTCTTCTCCTTTATAATGCCTTTATTAAAAGTGATCAGCTCAGGATTGGGCGGCTCGGCAGGGCTGCAGTCCCCGTCGCGTCTCCCAGGGCGACTCAGAGGAGGAGGATAAGCACAGCTCCGTCCACTAGGGGCAGAGCCGGGGGATCCAGTCCTCGTGGGAGCTTTAGGGCGTGAGGTCCCCGTCAGATGTTGCTCCTGTGACCTTCCCAGGTGGCTAGTCCCGGCGTTGGAACCACTCCCTGCTCAGGGCGAGAGGGGCTCCGCATCTCTGCAGGCTCAGCCATCGGCTCCTCATGTCCAGACATCATTTTAGTCTCTCAATTCTTATTTGGCTCGTTGTTTTTGGGGTTTTCTCGTTGCATTTCGAGTCGGGGTCCCACAAAGCATTCTGGACTTTGGAGTCACTTTGCATAACCCCCCCCACCCTCTCAGGTGTCTTCCCTATGCTGGGAAGAGAATACAGCCTTGGGGAAGGGCCATCACCCCACCCCAGCCAGGGCCTTTACTAATACAAAAGGGGTGATAAGCTACAATGACCCGTGATTACAATAACAAAGCACACAGAACCCTGGCAGAGACAGATCTGGCTGCCTTTCTGTAACTTTTTCTCACAAAAAAAATATTGACCGAATTTTTGTTCATAACAGTCCCCCCTCTTTTTCTTTGATCGAGCTTGAATTCTTAAGCTCGCATCAACTCACAATTTTTTGTTTTGAATCTACTATAAATCTCTTGTGCACTTTGGTAATCATGCTTACTTAACCTTGTTACTTTGCTTGGTTTTTCCAGATTGGTTTGTACAGCCAATACTGTTTTACTAAAACAGACCAATAAGCATAGTAAAAAGAGCAATCCTCCAAGTACACACACAGCGAGAAAAACCACTCTTTCCCATACATATTTTCTGAAAATCTCTAAATTCTCCCACCCACTGGGATCAAGTGTAGGAGTTTGATCTTGATTATTTACACATGCCAATCTTTTTATTCCGTTTGAAATGTCCCTAATAATTGAATTCTTTATTTTTAATACTGCCTGGAGCCGGATGACTTTGTTCAACACAGGTTTTGGGATCTGAACTTGGCTTTTACAATTTTGGATTTTCCCAATTTCTATTTCTCTTTCCCGGTTTTGTTTAATTTCTCCCAAATCATTATATATAGGAACTCCCAAACTTGATCCAGTTTCTTTGGGTAATAAGAAAATTGGTGTTATCACCCTAGTTGCCAGATGAGATCAAACTTAGGGGTTTAGAGTTTCCCTGAAATGTGTTCCAAAAGGGGTTTATCTCTTTTCCAGTACACTCATATAAATACTTGTAACAAACAGTTTTTCTTACCATTTTCACCATTTCTTTGCTTTTTGCTAGATCTGCTGAGCTTGTTTCAGCAGCATCACATTCAAAGCAAAACCAGGCTTCCTCTATAGGGCACTCTCCTAGGAGTGGCTGCCTAAAAGTGGCAGTATTCTGGGCTATCCAATACATGCTCTTATTTTTCTGATAAAGGACCAATTGGGAGAGGTTAACACCATCAGTGTTAGAACTGATGTGGACTCTCGACAAGGAGCTCACTTCCTCCTCATAGAGGGGTTGGTAGCACTCTCTGCACGGCTCAGCTGGGCTCCCCTGAGCACCACCAGCAATCAGAGCCACCAGTACTACCCTTCCCAAGAGTCCGGTATGGGTCATCTTGCACAGCCTGCCCACCCGGCCTTGCCTCTTGGGGAATTTTTTTTCTGAGGAGAAGCTTCCAAGCTCTTTAGAGTCCCTTCTACCTGCTTCTCTGGTTCAGCCTCTCTTGGTCTGTTCCCTACAAATTTTAGTTTCCCCCCCCAGGGGAGTGTTCCCTAGAGGATTCACCTGGAGTCTTTGGAAATATATATATTGGGGAACTTAAACTAGAATTACTTATTTACAGCCTTAAATTTTTACCAACATAATTTACACAAAACAGTTTTGAAGCATTTTAAGCAATATTAGAACTCTGATATCAATTTTTCCCATACAGTTCAGTCTTTTTGACTCTTCCTCCTGAGAGTCAACTTTAAATCACAGTATACCCAGGTGAATTAACTTGTGATGTGGATGAATCCTTATCCAGTGCCCAGAGGTGAGTGGTGTGGACTCTGGCCCAATGCCAGAGGGGAAGACTGGGAGTCTGGCCCAATGCCAGAAGTAGACAGGGGTGTAGTCCGGTCCAATGCCACAAGGAGAAACTGGGAGTCTGGCCCAATGCCAGACGGAGACAGGGGTGCAGTCCGGTCCAATACCAGAATGCCAGAGGGAAAAACTTGGTGTTGAATCCTGGTCCAATACCAGGGGTGAGAGTGATGTGAGTCCAACCGTCTTAGTAATGAAGAACACCTGAAACGGGCTTTCAAACACAGGCATTAATGGTCTACTGTTAATGATTTTATCAAAACTCAGCTTCTCTGTTTAATGTTATCAGTAATTTCTCTTTTTCCATAGCTTGTATGTTTCTCTTATCAACTTCTACATATTTTGCAAGGAGTTGTATTTCTCCACTAACTTAACTCTCAGAGTACTTTTATTCTCCTATTTTTCTGTGTATTTAATTCACTAGTTTTCTGTTCTATTTTTCAAGATCTTATTTATCTATCTCTTGCTTCTGTTTCATACTTTCACTTACAGCTTAAATATTTCTTTCAACCCCCTTGCACCTAAATTTTTCCTTACACCATTCTTTTGCACAATACACTTCCCTCTAAGGAGATGTGGTAAAACTTGTAATGCACAATCTACATTACCTCTATTCTAACTCATCTATATTCACTTTTTCATTTCTCATTCACTTTCACACACTCCTCCACACCTTTAAGACACAAACTTATTGCTAGAAAATCACAGGTCCCTATAGCCCCCCCTCACCTTGGGGTTGGCCCACAGGTCTCAGTATCTCTGGGCCTCTTGGAAGGGCCCAGACTCTAGTTGCCTCTGGTGCACATTCACCTGTGAGGCTGCCTGCGTGTCACTCACGCTCTTACAGCTACGGCTCCCTCACACATCTGGGGAGCACTAGTCTGGTTTGCAGGTCACACACACACACACACTTTGGTCACAGCCCCCACCCACCCGGGGGACACAAGCCTGGTTTGCAGGTCACACACACACACACACACTCCCACTGCCCCCTTCCCACCTGCCCGGGAAGTTGAGGCTGACTTTTCTTGTGACTCACTCTCACACACACAACAAGACAACAATAAGGTACCTTTTACTTTCACACCACTTATTACAAGTTTAGTTTTACTGGCCAGTTTTGGTGCTATTGGATATCCTTTCTACCTAGCTGTTTTTTGTCTAACTTCAGATGTTACTTTGTTGAGACAGGACTTATCTGCTCCTGTATCAACCAAAAATTCAAATTCCTCATTTAGGGGTCCCACTTCAAAGTTTACCAAGGGCTCTTCTAGATGTTGCATCAGGTCCCCTATATCAAAAAGCCCCTGACCCTCTACTCATCACCTCTAAGGATCTTTTCTAAATGATCTTGTTCCCTGGCTATTGCCACATCGAGACTGAGCTTTTTACAAAACCTCCTGGTATGTCCTGGCTCTCCACAGTACTAGCAATATCGTTCTTTCAAAGGGACTTGAGGTGTCTCTATCCCTTTTGCATCTGACAGTACAAGAGGCCTATCCTTGCCTCCTCCCGGTGGTGGTCCTGCCCACCCTGCACTTTCTCTGGCTACAGCAACCATGATCTTAGCCTTGGCCTTTGCCTTTTCTTCCTCCCTCCTTAAATACACCTTCAATGCCTCTCTTAATAACTCATTAATGTCCTTCTCTTGCCAATCTTCCATCTTTTCCAGTTTTCTCCTTATATCAGGCCAAGATTTGGTAACAAATTGGACCTTTAGTAGCATTTGACCTTCTGGGGTGTCTGGGTCTATTCTAGAGTACAACTGGAAGTTCCGCTTTAGGCGGTTAAGCCAGGCAGCAGGAGCTTCCTCTTTCTCCTGTGTGCCCTCAAATGCCAATTGGGTGTTAGTTCCTTTGGGAACTGACTCTTTGATCCCCCGTATTATCAAAGACCGATATTCCATCATGGCCTTCCTCCCCTCCTCCTGGTTAGGGTTCCAGCTGGGATCCGTAAGTGGCAATTTCTGTTCGCCTGATGGCACCTGGGGTCCTGGACGGTTATCCTTCTCCCAAATTCTTATGCTAGCCTCCCTAATCATCTGGACCTCTTCTGGGGAAAATAATATACTCAGGATAGAATTCATCTCCCCCCAAGTGTAGATATTTGGACCTAGAAATTGATCCACTTGGTTAGCTATGCCCACTGGGTCCTCAACTAAATGCCCCAACTCTTTCTTGAATCCTCTCACCTCAGAAGCAGTTAGGGGAGCATTCACAAAGCCAACACCTCCCATTACTCCTCCCATAGGAACCTCTCTGAGGGGAAAGAGTCTCTCTGCCTTGGAGGTCTTGGATCTGGTACCACAGTACGGCCCATCTTCAGATGCCAAACTACTTTGAGGGATACCTGGGTTACCCTGAACTTTCTGCCCATCAGCAGGTGTATTTGCTGATAGCTGTTTATCGGGCGAGGAGCCATTTGTGCCCCAACTAGGAGGAGGTAAAGGGACAGCAATAGGAGGGGGAGAAGAGCCTGAGTGGATATTAAGTGCAGCTGGAGAAGGGGTGGAGAATGCAGCAGGTGGAGTAGGCACTTGTGGTGGTGCAGAAGGAACTGGAGGGGATACTGGGTTTATCATAGCGGAAGCTGAAGAGGTAGAAGGAGGAGTTTGAACAGGTGGTAGTGAGATGGCAGCCGGGGGAAGAACCGGACCTGCCATTTGAGGTGCTTGAAGAAGAGGATTATAAGGTGGAGGGGCAGAAGGAGGCAGATAATCCAGGGGATCCCATCTTTTCCTATCATCCCCTCCTTCATTCCCCTCTTTCTTCCTCTGTACCTTACAAATTCGCACCCCTTCATCCCCAACAGCGCTCTTTAACCAGCAAGCTACATACAATAATTGCTCAGGATCAGTATCTCCTCGAGCTGTCAGATAATTATTTAATTGTTGGCACATCCATTTATCCTTCGTCCCACACCAAGGCCATCCTCCTTGTAACTCTAATTCTGGCCACACTTCCATACAATAATGGATCATTTTAATTTTATCTAATCCCTCCGTGGCCTCTATAGAATCCCATTTTACTAACAGTTCTCCTAAGGGACTATTGGGAGGTATGTCCCTCAGCCTCTTGCCGGTCTTTTTACTATTACACCCTCCCATTTTACAGGTCTCAACAGTAAAAAAAATCTTTGAGGAGCTTCAGCCTCCTCCACTGAAACTTCAAATTTCTGCCTGATGCTCAGGACTTTATACTGAAACAACTGCCCAATCTCTTGATTGCCTAACTTTCCCCACGTCAGGTCTTACATCTATCGGGACTTGAACACACGAAACCTCGGCCTAAGAATCCGGGTTGTGCCTGACTCCCTCAGTCAGGAAAAACAACTGCCTGATTTTTAGTTTGCCTAACCCGCCAATTTTTAGGCTTCACCGTATCAGGACTTAAAAGCAAACCACAGCCTCCTTCGCTGGGGTTTTTGCCTGGTTCCTGTGCCAGGACTTACTTTTGCCTGCAGGGCTTATGAGCTACCCGAATCCTTCTCGGGACTGACAAAATCTTACGCGAATCCTTCTCGAGACTTACAACTGCTACCCGAATCCTTCTCGGGACTGACAAATCTGCCTGACTTCCCTCTGTCAGGGCCTATTTTGGGTGCGTGCCACTCATACAAATATTCCCTCCGCACGCCCGGAGGGGGGGGGCCCTTTATTCCCCCTTGGGAGACGACTCACTCACGCTAATTCCAAGCTCCGCCCCCTGTTCCCGGCCGGATCCTTCGCAGGAGTCCGGAACCGCGGTACTGAGAGGTCCACTCTCGCTTCGAAGGTCCGGCTGCCGGCCTTCGTCTCATTCACACACACATGCGCACGTCTCCCGCTCCCGCCACCGGCTTTCTCACCAATCTGGTGTTCCGGTGCTCCTCTGCGTCGCTGCTCCTGAGCTGATCCCTCTGGTCCTGGTAGCCAGCTGTCCTGAAGTCCAAGATGGCCAGTCTTGAGTCTTCTTGCGGCGTGGCTATCCCGGACGAGCCCCCAGCTGAAATAAACAGGGCCAGGAGACTTCTTCTCCTTTATAATGCCTTTATTAAAAGTGATCAGCTCAGGATTGGGCGGCTCGGCAGGGCTGCAGTCCCCGTCGCGTCTCCCAGGGCGACTCAGAGGAGGAGGATAAGCACAGCTCCGTCCACTAGGGGCAGAGCCGGGGGATCCAGTCCTCGTGGGAGCTTTAGGGCGTGAGGTCCCCGTCAGATGTTGCTCCTGTGACCTTCCCAGGTGGCTAGTCCCGGCGTTGGAACCACTCCCTGCTCAGGGCGAGAGGGGCTCCGCATCTCTGCAGGCTCAGCCATCGGCTCCTCATGTCCAGACATCATTTTAGTCTCTCAATTCTTATTTGGCTCGTTGTTTTTGGGGTTTTCTCGTTGCATTTCGAGTCGGGGTCCCACAAAGCATTCTGGACTTTGGAGTCACTTTGCATAACCCCCCCCACCCTCTCAGGTGTCTTCCCTATGCTGGGAAGAGAATACAGCCTTGGGGAAGGGCCATCACCCCACCCCAGCCAGGGCCTTTACTAATACAAAAGGGGTGATAAGCTACAATGACCCGTGATTACAATAACAAAGCACACAGAACCCTGGCAGAGACAGATCTGGCTGCCTTTCTGTAACTTTTTCTCACAAAAAAAATATTGACCGAATTTTTGTTCATAACACCTTACTCACTGGACATTCCACCTTAGGGAATTTGATATGTGATTTTTCTCTTCTTACCTACCCTCATTTTACCAGTCTTTTAACGCCCAACATTGGCTTGGGTGTTAAGCCAATTGATTGGTATTATTTTTCTTCCAACTGGAGGAAGAAAGTGCATAAAGTTTAATGCCAGGCTTTATTTACTGCCTTGCACATTGTTGCAGTAATAAGCTCAGCATGATTGCATGCATATATTAATTTAGAGCTTTGAAATGGGACCGTTCCCACACGTGGTGCATCTTCAGTCTGAAGCCTCTCACAGCCAATTCTGTCTGACCCAGAGAAAAGCTGTGTTGAGCAATGATTCGAAAGAACTGCATCCCAAACTTCACAGAGGTTCTGCTGCTGGATTGGATGAGAAAAATATGACAGAGAGAAATTAAAAAGGATATGGAGAAGAGAGGATATAGCAATTTAACAGAAAGCTCTTCATGGTGTCACAGGGAAAGGTCACTTCACTGGCTCTGTGGAGAAATAAATGCAATGAGAACCAATTGTCCCCTGAACTGATCTGATAATTGACCCATATGGGTCACTCCTACCTTAAACAGTTCTGAAAAGTTAGAGGCAATCTGTTGCTTTGACTAAAATTCTGGAAATAAGCAGCTGAAATCCATTTAAATCTGGTTTATGCACCCAAATACTGCTTTTTATCTGGGCTATTAGTCATCTTAACACCAGGTGAAGAGCTATTTGTTATTTAAATAGCTTAAACTCCTTGTAAAATAGCGTGTCTGCCTCTGTATTTCTCTCTCTTAATCTGCAGTTCTCACCTTTAGGTTTATGATTTTTTAGCTATAAAAGGAGCTGCACCCAAACATCTCTTTAAAGTTGGGAAAAGTTTGCACTTCAGTCACACTGTGATGCAACACACTTTCAAAGAAATGTGCCTTCACTCCCACAACAAAGGCATCTCCATTTTTTGTAGCCAAAGGACCTTTAAAGAAACTTCCTTTAATAAGGGTACACACCGTGGATTTCAGACAGAAAGAAAGGAACCCTTAGGAAAATTTATCACTGGAGTAATGGGAAAATGCCAAGACTAACTCCTCCACAGGGTAAAAATATACCACCTTTGTCCCAGTTCTGCAAACATATTGGTGAATAACTCAGTATGGGAGATGACCCCACTCAAAGCATTGAGATAAAAGTGATGTTTGAAGAAATAATCCAAGTTATGAGCCCTTGGAGAATCAGAGCACACTGGCTAAAGATGGTCTGGTTATTTTGTCATGTCAAAGAGCTTACTGAGTTTTATCAATGCTGCTAAACCAGGGGATACAATTACAAGTTTTCAAATATAGTCTGGGTTTCTTGGTGTACAGGTGGTTCCACACAGGGGCAAAAATTAATGTGCATAAAAGGCAGCGTGGGGAGGGTGAGGGAGGGGATTCTGCCCCTCTGCCCTGCTCAGGTGAGACCCCACCTGCAGAGCTGGGTCTAAATCTGGGACCAGCACAGGGAGGACCTGGAGCTGCTGGACTGAATCCAGAGGAGGCACCAGGATGATCAGAGGGATGGAGCAGCTCTGCTGGGAGGAAAGGCTGAGAGAATTGGGATTGTCCAGCCTGGAAAAGGCTCTGGAATGACCTCACTGTGCCCTCCCAGTGCCTGAGGGAACCCACAAGAGAGGTGGGGCAAGAGCCTGGAGTGACGGGACAAGGGGGAATGGCTCCAAACTGAAAGAGGGCAGGCTTAGATTGGATGTTAGGAACAGAATGTTCTCTGTGAGGGTGGTGAGGCCCTGGCACAGGTTGCCCAGAGAAGCTGTGGATGCTCCATCCCTGGAAATGTCCAAGGGCAGGCTGCATGGGGCTTGGAGCAGCCTGGGACAGTGGAAGGTGTCCCTGCCCATGGAATGGATGGTGTTGGGAATTTAGCTGACTAGAGACTGGAAAAGTACAAGGCCGTGGCTAATTCCAAGTCCTGCACCTGCAAGACAGCGTGTCCTTGGGCCTAGCTGGGTGTGATAACAAGTGGACAGAGAGACGTGAGAAATAAGGAATGTAGGCCCAAAGGAATGAGGAAGAGTTGATGGTATAGTTTAAACAATAGATCACTTGGCTTACAGAATATTCATAAGCTTATTACTTGCTGTATAAGTGTCTGATGCTCTCTTCAATAAACGGAACTTGCTGTTGACTCAGATTGAGCCCCGAATTTTCCCTGCACCTGACAAATGGCTCATCCCTGACAAACAGATCATTCTGCCACACATGGCATTTTTTGTTATGGTTTTTAAGGTCCCTTCCAACCCAAACCAGCCTCTGATTCTTTGATTCTGTGTGTACAGCATGGGTCAGTGCACACTGGGATTTACTGGGCTGGGGAAGGGTTTTGGGCCACACAGAGCAGCTCAAAGCCTCTGTCCCCATCGCTGGCATGGCAAGTGAACAGCTGACCTTTCTCTGGGAGGAAATCTCACCAAAAGCACACATGGTGTGCCTCAACCAGTACTTGACAAACTTTAAAACAAATCAGCACTTCGTATATTTCCACAATTCCTAAAAAATGCAGTTCTAAATTCCCCTGCATGTCTAATTGTTGTACAGCCCATATTCTACTGCTGGTATTTGTCATATAATAAATACAAAACCATACATGCTACTGCTTATATTTGTCATATAATAAATATAGAACCATGCTCCCTGGTCAATGGGCACAGCATTCATTAATTTATTTGTTTCTTTAGCTTGTTTATTGCTGTTTGATGTTTTGTTTTAAGATTTTGTATTGATAGGCATCACTTGCAAAAGTAAGTTTTGATAATATAGATGACTAAACTTCCAGCTTTTGGAACAGCAATGAAAATAGCAGAAAGAATAGTAATTTTGGAGAAAAAAAATTTCTCTTTGGAAGCAAAGGCAGTCAATGCTAATGGCTTTAAAATATTTTCCTTCTCCAATTAATAACCCAGTGACATGGATCTTTTCAGGCTATTACAGAAGAGCTGTATGTTTGATACCACTGGCGTCACTTTAACAAATTGTTGTATGAAATAGCCCTTCAGAGCTTTTGTTGATTGATAACTGAGTTAAAGAAACTTCCTTTTGTGGAAAGAAGAGAGTGAGGTGGAGGGATGCAAATGACTTCTAACTGCAGATCAGAAAAGGACCACTCCATCATTCTGTCTGCAGCTTGTCAACATAAATTTCACTAAGTGTTCTTAGGAAAAAAAAAATAAATGAAAGAAAGGAAGAAAATGAAGGACTGAGAGTGCCATTTTAAACATCAATATTTCAAGTAAGTTCCCACATAGTTTACACAGCAGGCTTAAATTTTGCATAAATTAAGACAGAACTTTTTTCAAACTCATGATAGCATTGACTGATCTTCTCTAACAACTGCTGTGCATAATTTCTATTTTAAAGATTTCCCTAATATGAAATAATAGGGAATATGTAGCTATATATTTTTTTAAAATTGTTTTGCTTTGCTTTTCCTCCTTTGCTTTTCCTCCCTCTTTTGGCACTAGGACTCAGCTGTTGCTTTACAGACTTATGGCAGGGCACAGGTTTATGTGCTTACAGAAAGTTCAGCTCCATAAACCTGTTCTGGAGAGCAGAACCCATAAATGCTGCCCTGCACAGACCACTGAGGATTATGCCTCTGTCATATTTACTGGGCTAGATGGAGATGAATCATTAGAGCAATATCTGCAGGTGAAGGAAGAAGTTTTTGTCTTTCAAATCCTCTTGAAGGGAAAGGACAGCTCACCTGCAGCAAGATGAAGTCAATACAGAAGTTTTCACCTCTGAAATAATGTTAAAAGTTGAGGCTTGATACAGTATGCTTTGATACCCTTGGTTTAGAACACATTTCAAGATGCTAAAAGTATTTAATTTCCAGAAGATGAAAAATGTCCCAGTCAGAGTAAGAGCCTTTGAAAAATCTTGTATTTAATTCTAAAGACAGGGAGCAAGCATTAAATAAAGGCATTGCCCAGCATTTAAGTAGCATGAGAATTCACTTTCAGTCCTCATGGAGCATGTCATCTTTAAAAAGGAAAGGAAAGGAAAGGAAAGGAAAGGAAAGGAAAGGAAAGGAAAGGAAAGGAAAGGAAAGGAAAGGAAAGGAAAGGAAAGGAAAGGAAAGGAAAGGAAAGGAAAGGAAAGGAAAGGAAAGGAAAGGGAGCAGAATTTGAGGAAAAGCTGATTGAAATAATTTCAGTTTACAATTTTAGCCACTGGAAGAGACACCTTCAAAATTTCTCCTGCTTTGGACAAAACTATTACCAAAGAATATTCCAGGTCTGTGTATTGCTGCCTATAAAAATTTCACCATTCAGTAATTATGAGACACGAAGTTGGAGGAAAAGAACTGTGTTTGTAACAGGTTTGACCTACAGATAAAGCAGAAAAGCTGCCTGCCTGAAAGCCTGGGAGGAAGTTTTACAGGCTGGGTTTCTAAACCTCTGGGATGAAATGATTGTTTCATTTAGAAGCTGCATTGCAGGCAGGCCAAGATGTCTGTGTATTTAAGGTTGCCCAACACTTTCCATTACAAGGACCTGTTTTCACATACTCATACCTGTGACAAATGTGAATTGTTTGGACTGACATATCTCGTGCCAAGTGTCTGCCTCAGAATTAATTCTGCAAGGAAATTATGTCAAGGGAAGTTTAATGCTTTTCAAGTATAAGTCAAGGAAAAAATATTGTGTTTTATTTTTAGTGAAAATAGGAACAATTTTTTTTAACTCTTAAGCAGAAACACATCTATCCTGCAGATGAATTACTCAAAGTTTGTTGGGAGGTCTTTTCTGTTTATCAGTGTTTTGTGAACAACCACTTAAAAGTGGTTATTCTGCCCTTTAAAGTCACAGGTTTGGATGAACTTTCAAAAAACCCACTACCAAAATATCCACGTAGAGCACATTCCTGCTGAGAGTTGCTGTTGACAAGGAAAAAATATGCTGAAATTATAGTCCTAGATAGATTTTGAGCCAAGCAGGACATGGAAATACCTAGTTCTGACACTCCACTGAGGTCCAGGAGGATCATTGCCATGGTTCAGGAATGGCATTCTCCAACTGAGAGCACAGAAAATTTGACTAGCTTTAATCCTGGTATTTTTATTGGAGGTTGCTTTTTACTATTATGGGATTTCTTAAATCCAGTTATGGGAATAAGTTGTACAGTATCTATCTGTCCATCCATCACTCCATCCACCATCCATGAAGGACATGAAGTATCCCCTGCTCCCAGCCAGTTTCTAGCATTTTTACCTTTATCTGTATAGCAATATAGTGTCAGTTTGATCTTAATGAAATAGTTTGTTTTTCTGCCAAGCCCAACTTGTAAATCCAGGGATGGCCAATGTCTCTGGAGGATTTTCCAAATTCCTTTTGCCAAGGCAGTTACAGTGGAAAGGCAGCAGTGTGGATGGAGTCAGATCAGATGGATGCATGTGCTCTGAGAGTTGTGCTTAAATGGACCTTGTACCACTCACTGGGCCCAGCGATGCAAAATAATTTCAATTTTCCTGTTGTGCTCCTGCAATCAGTGCTCAGGCTGCTTCTGCAGTGGTGCTGTGAACCTCTGAAAGATCTGGGTGAAAAAAAAAAAAACACCTAAAATTGTTCATCAGGGTATTCAGATCACAACAGACTTCTGTGGGAAAGAAGATTTCAGGGAGTTTGTGGTGTTGTGAGGTCCCCAGAATGAGGCGAGAGATGAGAATTTGATTCCATGTTCTCAGAAGGCATATTATATTATATTATATTATATTACATTACATTACATTACATTATCATATACTAAAACTATACTAAAGAAAGAGAAATTATACAGACAGAAGGCTTGACAAGAATAATAATGAAAAACTCGTGACTGACTCCTCAGAGTCTGACACAGCTGGCTGTGACTGGTTATTAAGTAAAAACAATTCACATGGAACCAATCAAACATTCACCTGTGGGTAAACAATCTCCAAGCCACATTCCAAAGCAGCAAACACAGGAGCAACAATCAGATAATTATTGTTTTCATTCATCTCTGAGGCTTCTCAGCTTCCCAGGAGGAAATCCTGGGCAAAGAGGATTTTTCAGAAAATATCACAGTGATAGGAGTTATTTTCACATTTGGTATTTTTTGTGATGGGAGGTTGGCTAAACTTTGGCGAAAAATATTGCAGGTAAGATTGATCCCATGTCAAAGGGAAAAAGGACAGGGTCATTCATCTTCCAAGAATTCTCTGTGCCCTATTTCTTGGGATTTTGTGGTTCAGTGACAGCACTAACACTGAATTTACACTGAATCTACATTGAATTTACGTTGAATTTACATTGAATTTACATGCTGCTGGGTGCTATAGGCTGTGGTTTTACAGAATGGATGAGATTCCTTGCATGGAACTAGGTCAAAATTAAGACATTTCAGATGTTTGCAGATAAAGAGTTTGCCTCAACTCTCATTATGACCAGCAGAGCCCTGGAGATGGATTCACATGACTGAAGGTAAGTGCCCAGTGCTGTTTTAGATTTCCTGAAGTATTCAGTGACTTGTTTTGAAGTCCAGTAGATGTACAGGTATCAGTTTGCAATTGCAGTTTTGAAAATGCAGTTTTAACTGTTTTAATCTTACTGTGCTGATATGGTTATAATCAATCCAGCCCATTCAGGAGACATCTTTATTCTAATGCTTCTAATTTCCAAATATTTTGTTCCTTAATCCAGAAAAGAAATTATGGCCACACTTTGTGGCCATAAATATTTTGTGGTTAAGCTTATGGAGGTTTTCTCCTGGGAAATTTTTTTTTGTAGGGCTAAAGTTCTTTGAATTCTTTCAGTTTCATTTTTCTATAACTTTCATCTTTCTATTAAGAAATATTAATGTAATGAAAACTTCATGCCTTTTATTTTCTCTAAAACCAGACAAAAAAAGTTTCTATTCCTTTCTTTATGAAATGTAAATAGGCTGAATTAAATAAGAATCAGAGTACCTTTGGAGATTGGACTTTTTGAGTTTAAATGTCCCAATTAAAACCTAATGCTTGCTTCAAAACATCTGGTGAGTTTATGAGAATTCATATATTCCACAGATATGACAATTCATACGTACATATTTTATTGCACTGCTCCTGTGAAATACAGTGTAGACAGAAATACTGTCCCCTTGCCTCAGCAGGCGTGACAAAAGAGAAAAATAGGGCCACAAAAATTTCCAACAGGTTTGGAAATTTATCTGATCTGTGGAAGATAGTCTTGGGAGGAAGACAGACATCCTGAGAAGTGATTTAAATCCAAGGTTTTAAAGATATATAGATATTGGTCTGCTTTGCAGGGGGAGTGAAGCTGGATGCTGGTTCTTGGTGTGTGAACTCCACAAGCTTTTTGACATGGAGTTGTGGAAAGAGGTCACTTGATGGCCAGATCTGGTGTTCAGAGGTGGGATACATGGACTGGTGCCTCCCAGGGATGGGGACACCTGGGAATTTGGTGGGAATTTGGTGGAATTTGTTCTGGGATCCCAGTTAAAGGTGGGTCCCTGTCACCATGATATTTTCTAAAAAATCCTCTTTGCCCGGGATTTTCTCCTGAGAAGCCTCAGAGAGGAATGAAAGCAATAATTATCTGATTGCTGCTCCTGTGTTTGCTGCTATGGAATGTGGCTTGGGCATTGTTTACCAACAGGTGAATGCTTGATTGGTTCCATGTGAATTGTTTTTAATTAATCACCAGTCACAGCCAGCTGTGTTGGATTCTGAGTCAGTCACAAGTTTTCATTATCATTCTTGGGAAGCCTTCTGATGTATTCTTTCTTTTTCTTTAGCATAGTTTTAGTATAGCATTCTTTAATATAATATATAATAAAATAATAAATCAGCCTTCTGAGAACATGGAGTCAGATTCTCATCTCTCACCTCATCCTGGGGACCCTCACAAACCCCACAGGTGCCACTTCTTTCTCCTCCAGTCACAGGGAGCAGTGGTGGGGCTGTGTGTGGCCTTTGATGAATCCACAGCTGTTGATGTGCAAGGATTTAAGCTGAGTTTTTCTGGGAAGCCTAAGTGGGAAATTTCCAGAGCTGTTGGCCCTTTCCAGAGGTTCTCAGGAAACAGCTCTGAGAGCACATGGAAGGAGAAAGTCAGGACAGTGCAGGTGCCTCTGGGCCAGGGGAGGCTGGGGCACCTCCTGAGCTTGGATGGGCACAGACTGTTCACATTTTGGGATGGACACCTAAGAACTCCCATGTGTTTCAACTCAGGCTAAAGATTCCTCAGAGAGGAGATTTCCTGGGCACAATTCTACTCTTCAGATCAGGCACTTGGGAGCTTTCAAGGATGCTGAGGAAACACCAAATTTTAGGCAATCCTTAGCTGGTCACTGAAGTGTGGCCAGCCTTGGCTGCGGGATCTGAGCACCTGAGGTGTGGGAACTTGTAGGGGGATAGAACATAAGTAAATAAAGGTAGTATAGAAAGTAATCTTACCCCCTAAAGAGCTGCAGCTGAGCCAATTGTTAGAGATTGGGAGAAGGACTGATTGTAACAGGCCACAGCAGTAGTAAATAAAAAGAGTGCTATAAAAGAGTGGATTGGTTGGTTGAGGGGAACTGGAGTCAGTTGGCTGAGGTGAGGACAAGGAAGTGTCAGTGCCTGGAGGAGCTGCCTATGCGAAACATCAAGGAGGTACAAAACTCCAGCAATATGGAACCCTTGCAATGTAATGACAACAAATGGTGACCCCGATGTGATTCGGGAAAAAGAGCTCAAATGTTAAACTATATGACCCTGTGGATTTGGGGAAAAAGGATTCAACTATGTGACCCTGTGGATTCAGGGAGAAGGACTTGAATACTAAACTGTTGGTAAAATATTTCAATTGCAGCTATTAATGTTTGTTAAATATGAGCATAAAAGACTTTGAAGATAAGTACTTTGTAAACTGAGAAAAGCTGCAAAACTGAACTAACATTTAGAAATATATATTTGTACTATAATATGTTGTTTGAACATTTAACTCTTAGTTCTAAATGAAATATATGAATGTGTCATAATGTTAATTTATTTGAACATATACTTCTAGAAATGCTGCAACTCCATGATTAAAAGAAAAAGGGGGAATTGTAGGGGGATAGATAAGCAAATAAAGGTAGTATAGAAAGTAATCTTGTCCCATTAAGGAGTTGCAGCTGAGCCAATTATTAGAGATTGGGAGCAGGCCTGATGTTAACAGACCACAGCTGTAGCCAATAAGAGGAGTGTTATAAAGGAGTGGTTTTGTTGGTTGAGGGAGATGAGTCAGTTGGCTGCTGTGAGGACAAGGAAGAGTCAGTGCCTAGAGGAGCTGTCTATGAGAAACATGAAACATCACAGAGGTATGAAACTAGCAATATAGAACCTTGCAATATAATGACAACTAGAGCTGACTTCAGCATTGGTCCCATTTCCTGTATTTTGGAGCCTGTTCTCTGTTACTGCCTTTTTCTACCACTCCAAAGGAGGGAATTCACCTTCCTGGGTCTCTCTGTCCCCAGCCCTTTTCTCTGCCATGCAATAAAGAACTCTGTGTGTTCCCCTTGCTCTAGTGAGATGTGGAAAGGTCCGGGGTTTGTTTGGTGCTCCAGGAGCACTGGGGTGACAAGGGAATCCCAAACCCTCACAGCTCCACATTACCATCTTTAATGCAAAATGCTTCAGCATTAGGATTTGATGGAAAACTCTGACTGCTACAGTGCACTTGGGCAATCACAAAATGCCTTGGGATTCTTGTAGTTAATCTCTGCAGACTCATAAGTATCCATTCACCCTGAATTTCATGTGCTACATACCTAAAAATCAAACATTTTTCCGCACTTAATTCTGATGTGATTCAAAGCTCTAAAATGTAATGCATTACAATTAGCCATTCCCACATCCCCAAAATGTAAAACAAATTTTTGTCTTTAAAAAAAAAAAATATTGCACCATTTTTCCAATAGACCTAGTGAACTTAGAAAGAATGATAAACTAGTAAAAATGATCCTTTGGGTACATTTTCATCCCTACCCAGCTTATAAACAGGTTGCATTAAAAAAATGAACAACCTCTGAAGTGCATTTTAGTATGTAAAATATAACAATTCAGATTTATTGCAGCTTGCGAAACAACAAACAAGCCAGCTGAAAAATAAAAGTAGCTTTACAATGTAATGAATGGCAAGGTAGGAGTTATTTTTTGTATGAAACTTATTTTTAAATAAGCATGCTGTTAGCAAGCTGTATAATATTTTTCTACAGTGTACCACTTCCCAATTTTGAATTTTTTTTAATGAATGGAGGAATTGCTGTTATTTCCTAAAGCACTCTGATCAGGAATTGTTATACAGAGGCATCCAGCTGACTTACTAGCTCAAAAACCAGAATACAGGGAGGGAAAGCAAAAATGAATCAATGGGTGCTAAATAACCCCAGGTGAAAAGAAAGCACGTGTCACAGATGCATTTAAGCGTGGCATGTCCTGGAGTAGTAAGAATTAGCATAACTGCTGCCATGGAAATCAGCAAGAGTTTAATCATCAAGTTCTATGGGTGATGACTCAGAAAAATGCTGAGTGCTTTTGAAAAATCTTGCTGCAATAATTTGACTTTTCTTTTCTTTTTTTTTTTTTTTTTTTTTCTTTTTTTTTTCTTTTTTTTTTTTTTTTTTTTTTTTTTTTGTGACTTGATAATATCAAGAGAAGGGGAAAAGAATAAAAGGCTGTGCTCCATTTTGTCACATCCGGCATGGTGATAAAGCCAGTTGTGCAGTGATCACTATGCATCATTACAGATTTGGAATTTGCTGACTGAGAGCACCAAACACTTGAGGGGTTACAGATCTGAGCTGCGTGACATTCTTGCTTTGGTGAGCGAACTGCTTTGACACTTCTGAAACACACTGCCGGTTTTATTTCATTCAAAACTCCATGGATGGTTCAACCCTAAATCATAAACGGTTTAGGCTGTCCCCAAACTGCATTTTCAATGAATAAGCGACTTGTCCTTCCCAAAATCTCCACATTTGCAGCTGGTAGTAGGAGCTGGAAGAAACAGGCAGCTCCACAGCTCTTGTTAGCCCAGAGGATGCCAAATCACTGCCTTCAGATCAGCCCTGAGTGACAGAGATGGCAAAGCTGACAGAATAAGCCAGCACATGGCAGGTTTTAAACTGAGAGTATGAAGGAAGGAGTGAACTGAACTGAGAACAGAATATTTTTTTTCTCAATCTTTCCACTATGAAACTGCACCATGTCAAGATAATTGAAAAAATGCTGATTTTTCTTCCTGCTCTCTGAAAAAGAAATATGGAACTTTTAATGGAAAAATTATTGTAATATTATTAAGTTCCATAAAACAATTTAAAGCAGACAGAAAAGAAAGCCAGCTCTTTGTAAAACGCGTTGATTTAAAATATGAAAGGAATTTGTGGAGGCAGGAGAAAGGAACATGGCTTGTTGGTAATTACTGAAACACATTTGATTTGTGTAGCCAATAAACCAGAATGAAATAGGTGAGATGCTTTAGATAATGGAAGACAAGTATTGTTGCTATACCCTGGCAACAGATCAAGAAAAAGTGGTACCGATTATTATGTTGTATTTGAGGTACCATTTCTGTCTCTGATGCTTTCCTTTTGTGTATTTCCACTCATCATTAGAGTGATTTCATTCTTGGAAATTATGTATATTTTACAAAGTAGGTAAATAAAATTAGCAACTTGTTGCCAGGAGAAAGGCTGGCATTTGGCTTGTGAACAAAATTTCTGCCCTTCCATTTATGCATTTCAGCGCCATAAAATGTCTTATTTTAGTGACTTCAGGTTGTCATTTCCAAAACTTGGACCCAAGTACTTTAAACAGTTGTTTTCCTTTTTATTCTGCTGAGTTTCTCTGCTTTGCTCTCCAAGTTTTGTTCCAGTGGAAAGAGAACTTTAGTGATGTTGACCTTCCATTCTGATAAATGAATATATCATCAGATAAAATCTACTGCACCAACTTCTCCTCTGCCCAGGCTGTAACCGAGCAGTGTCCCAGGAAGGACGGGAAGTTGGCACCCTCACACCTGAGACAGAGGAGCTCTTACAGGACAAGTAAATGCTCTCACCTTGCTTTTAGATCCCCCCTCTCTTCTTCTGCCCTGTGTGTCTCAGATAAAAAAAGATGTGAGTTCACATTTTGAGGTGTTTGTTCAGCATCTTAAAAAGAAGGGGGAAAAATCCCTTTGATTTTAGCTAGTAAATTCAAAGTTTCACTTGTTTTTGTAGCGAAAAAGTCACTGTCAAATTTGACTCCAGAGGTTTTGCGTGTAACAAAAGCATGGGTAACCTGGCATCTCTTTCTTTTCTATTTTTAGTGACCGTTTAAAAAGAAATTTCTAAAGCAGATTTTCATTCCTTCTCCTCAGGGTGCATCAAACTCAGCAGGTGGCAATATAAACTCCACCAGCTGACACAGGATTCTCACTTGGAAGAGCCATTCTTGGGGGGAAAAATAAAGTTAACTTTTAAAAACACCCTTATCTGATATGATCAGAGAGGAGAACACAAGAAAGCTGAAGTCAGCAATTGCACAAATACCTTAAAGCATTTGTTGCATGCATCTGTCTCAGAAATTTGACTGCTCTAATTTCCCACAGGAGTCAGTGCAGGAAGGAATGTTTGATCAGATGGTCTTTTGTCTGCAGATCCTGGGCTTGTCTTCATCCATCTCAGCTCTTCAGGTCCCAGTGATAATAAGGTCTCAGAGTTTAGAAGTCTGGAGTTATTATTAATTTATTATTACTTCTTCTTCCACCTTTGCCAACAAAGACCTTTAAGGAAGGAACGTCTTCATTAAAGGTCTTTGTTGGCCAAGGTGGAAGAAGAAGTAATAGTATGAGCCAGGCAGTGGTTGGAGTGACCACAGCCCTGATCACTAAGAACCTTTTGACTCTTGTGAAAGTTTTCTGCTCTGCCTCTCACTTTGTCCCATGTTTTTCTCATTCTCAATGCCCTCTACTTTGTCCCAGCTCTGTTCTTCTCCACACTCTTCCTCACCAAATATGATCTCTGTCCTTCTCTTCACATTGTCTTCTGCTTCTCACATCCTCTCTGCACTTCAAAACAAGTGTTTTAATTACACTTAGAGTTATGTAATCAATTAAACACAAATAATACATAAACACTGAAATTAAAGATATATGTTTTTATTCCCAATGTCAAAGCCCTGTAGCACACTTATGATTTGAAATCCCTGCCTCTTGCAGCTTTGTTTGCATGTTATCTCTGTCCTCAGAGGGGTTTGTCTGTTAAGGGGCAATCCAGGCATGGAGAAATCTTTGTTGCATTATTTGTACAATTGGGACTTGAAGTCTGTCTGCTCTCAGCTATCACATTTACAATAATCCTTATGAATTTTTTTTTTTCCAGCAACAGGGACCACAGATTTCCAGGAGAGTTGCAAAGAAGTCAGCACATGTTGGGTGAGGGAGTGTAATATTTGTGTAATATTTCCGATGTACACACTCCTACATGGTGGCAATAATTCAGTGTAATCCTCTTTTGTAACAGGCCAAACTAAATCCAGTATCAGATTTGGTGCAGGTAACAAGGATTCAGGAGAATAATTTGCACAGTTCCACTGCCACACAGCAGCTTGTGAAACTGTTGTAATCTCATTCTGTGCAAATCCTCTGCAAACATGGTGCAGTTTTGCTTTTGCACTGTATCTGAAACTGCTACAAGGTAAGGAATTAAATAGTCAATAGCTTAGATAGGGAGTTTGGAAGCTTGGGTTTGATTACTGAACAAGACATTTCTTGAGTGACCTTGGGAAAATTACAAATTGACCTGTGGCTCTGTTTTTCATTGCTAAACCTGCTATGGGGAAAACTCCATGAAACACCAAGATTTTGTAGCAAAAACTCCTCCCTAAAGAGAAATGAAGTTGCAGCACATGATGTTTTCATTCATAGGGTGTCAATTTTGAATTACCTCAAAATATCGCCCATGCTGCAGGGGGAACCCTGGTGATCCACATCAAATCAAGCAGTGCAAAATAAATTCCCAGTTAAAGGGTATCAAGTCCCACCTCATTTTTCATGCCACATCACTTTTGTGCAAACATTTAGAAATATAACTTTAATATCACTTTAATGGAAGCAAAATAATAGGCTCTTTCCATTCAATGGAAGATTAACCCTGGAAAAAAATAATTTACCGCCCATTGTTTTTGCCTTTTAAGTTAATGGAGCTTTTCAATTAATAACAATAAAGTAGGCTTTTACACAGAATATTAATTTTATACAAGCAATATCCTCACCTTTTTTTTGTTCAGTTCAGTGTCATAATGTTCTTGGGACTCTCTCCTGACCCAGGGATGCTTTTAGGAGGCACTGATAGTTGGCTGTTGCTCATCTGTTGGATCTACAGCCAGACAGAAATCAGTGTTGTAACACTGCTAATGGCTTGGGAAGAGCTTTCTGGAGCAGAAAGAACTCGGTGTAAATTGCAAATTTCTATGTGTGTTTCCCAAGTGTCTGCACTTGCAGTGCCCTAGCAGATAGAGTAGATTTACACAGGCAGATAGTGACAGGACAAGGAATGGTTTTGAACTGAAGAGGGGAGATGCAGATTAGAAGTTAGGAAGGAATTCTTTGCTCAGACAGAGGTGGGGCACTGGCAGAGACCGCCCAGGGAAGCTGTGGCTGCCCCATCCCTGGAATTATTATTTCTGGAATTATTCCATGCTAGGTTGGATGAACAAACCTGATCAAGTGGGTGCCAGTGCTGCCCATGGTAGGGCTGGAACAGGATGATATTTAAGGTCCATTCCAATCTAAGCATTTCAATGATTCTGTGATTTACCAGAGACGAGAGGAATTCAGCAGACATTGGTGGTTTCCAATGTCCTTGTGGCTCCTGGTTTCACCCATGTCTGGTTCAGTGCCTCAGGAATTCCATTTCATGTACCAGGGATGTAGAGCAAGGCAGCCCATGCTGCTAAGGAATGAGACATTAATTTCCCATTAATTTCTGACATGAAATGAAAAAGGAGGCAGATGTTGTTCTGATCCACCACTGCCACCAAGAAAACCTCTTCCCCTGACTTTGGCTTTCAAGCCATTCAATAAAAGAAGGTTCTTTCCACAACACCATGAACTCCTTTCTGTGGGTGGCTCCCAAAGGGAATGTCAGCCATTGAGTCCTTTCACTGAACAAATATTTAATTCTGTACATTTATATTATACAGAAGGTACCTGTGCTCATCTGCCGGACTATCAAATATACATAAATATTTTATATTTATATATATATTTAATAGTCCAGCAGATGAGCACAGGTACCTTCCCTGCTCTGACTCACGGCAAGCTTTCCTGAGCTGCACCTTGCCCATGTGCTTGGGTTTTCTAGCAAGGAACTGGGCAAAAAGTGAATGATATTTATTGAATCATCCTGCCCTTATGCCAGGACCTTACCAAACTGTGTGTCCTAACTCAGGAGCTGCTGGAAGAATTGTGGATAAGAACCCTGCAGTGAAGACACAAACATTGCACTGCAGCCCCACTCAATTCTCTTCATCTCTTTGTTCCTGAACATGGAGATGTGTACCGCCAGTCTATTTTAATTAGGGAGCTTCTGTCTCTTAATTTAGCCACACTGCCATGTCTTCTGCCAGTTCAGAATGCCAGGAATTTGTCATGTAGTGAGCACCTCTCTGTGTCAGCTCAAGGGCTCAGGTCCATCTGAACGTGAGCCAGAAGAAATTTGGAAGTGGTTTTAAAGCTGCTCATCTCCACAGCCATTGAGAAGGGATTCACTTACAGCAGATGACTCATTCCAGCTGTCTCAGGCATTCATATTTTGGGCATGTTGGAGTGCCCTGTGAAAATCTCTCACTTCTGCTGCTGTCCACAGGGCACCTATTTAAATAGCATCTCCTGGGAACTTGATGTAGCTGCCCTGATGCTCTTAAGAGATATAACATTGTTTTGCTGTGGAGACATGGGACAGGCAGACCAACTTCATTATCTCACATGGGGAAAATCTCTGAGCAGGTTCAATTTTAAGCTGAATTTCACCCTCATGCCTTAATAATTAGTGGGCTGAAGGCAGGTGAGCTTTGCAATACCTAGGTCAACTTCAAAGAAATTCAGAATTGTTTCCTTATTTTATTTTGGGACATGCTGGAAGTCAGAAGGTGATACCAGAAACAAAACCCTTTTCACAGAGTTTTAACCTATCCTGTACCATTCCCAGGAAGAGCAAAGTCTGCACTGTAGAGGAAAGAAATTTTTACAGGCACATTTCAGAGAACAGGTCAAGGGCTGCCACATGGCAAAACCAACAGCCCATGGACCCACTGCAGGACACAGCTGAACCCATCAGGGAATTTTGTGGTGCCTCTCTGGAAATGTATTTGAATAAGAGCAGAAAATACTGGGAGACTGGAAGGGAATCCAGAGAAAAAATGGAAGAAACACCAAGGTCAGAAGAGCAGGAAATTCTTCAGGGTGGAGCAGATATCCCTGAAGGAGCTGCAGCCCCTGGGGATGGGAGGAACCACACCAGGGCAGAGGAAGAGTGAGAGGAAGGAGCAACACAAATTGTGGCAGGGCAGCTGAAGGACCAGAAACACATCCTAGAAAATTTCCGATTCCACTAGATGCTTTCCAGTGTACTTCTGAATTAACTATTGATGGTCTATGCCCAGGACTCTTAGAATCAGGGGCCAATTTAAAGTAGCAACATTGACTCCCTTAGAACTACAAGAAAACACGATAAGGATTGGTCTATTAGAAAAACAAATATATATTATATGGGAGCCAGGCCTCCGAATGTTTTAACAAGGAGAGGTATCAAACCTAAATGGCAATTAGTGAAAACAGAATCTAACTCAAATCTGACAGGATTTAAACTGATACAGTTGCCATAGTAACTCTGCTGTTGACAAGCAATACTTAAAAAAAATATCCTGTGAATTCAAAGCACTGTTTGGTGCTGCACAATGAAATGATTCCATTAAATGTCCCCTAGAGGAAGTGCTCAAGTGCTTGGATGCATCTCAATTATGAGCACACATCCACACAGGCAGGTACATTACTGACCTTGTGGCTATCACAGCAGATTAGAGGATGTATCAATCCATGGCCAATTAAAAAAAATATAAAAAAGAAAGAAAGAATGAGCTTGAAGCATTAGCTCCTGCAATATAATCACCTTATCTTACAATGGCCACACATGCAACATGAATCCCCTCTGTTGCTAATCAGATAGTGCCACACCATGATCTGTTAAAAATCTGATTTTGTTTTCTACCTGCTTTTCTTGTACATCAACAAGCTCAGGGAGTCTTTTATCCTTTTCCTTCCTTTACATGTAAAGTTTTCATGCAAAAATCGATTTCACCTGTTGAATGGATGATGAATAATCTGGTGACACTTCTGCAAACCTGATATCAGAAACCTCTGATAGTGTTCTTCAAAAATTACTCTCTTTTTTTATGGCTTGTCTGTGAGGGAATTAACTTGCAGCAAGTCCAGGTTTTCTCATTCACAGATGAATGAGAAATGCAGTATTTTCATTTAATGTTTTTCTCCTAAAAACAAAAAATTAATTATTTTAAAAATAAAACTATGGAGAATGTCTTCCTGATATTTTTCTGGGAAAATATAAACTATGTGCAGTTTTAAAAAAACCACATACTTATGCAGAATAATACACAAATAACATTACGGATTTTCAGCCTGTGACATTGTCTCTTCTGTTCCTTGTTCATGTATATGAAAGCTCTGGAAAAAAAACCATTATCTATGGAAAATGAGAATTCAATACATGAAACACATGGAAGATAGAATGTAACCTCTCATATTGATGTACCCATGATTCTCACTAAAGATTCAGAACAATACCACACCATCAAGACAGAACACAGTGGTACACAACTTTGAAATTAGCAGATAATTGGTCAACTAATTTCTTCTTAAGTCATATTGATAATTCCTATAGAATGAACACCTCAAATATTTCACAGTGTGGGGTAGAATTATTCAGTGTTAATGTGAGTTTCCTGTTACCAGAACACCCCTGGGATCCAGGTAGGAGGTACCTGAGCTCTGTATCTTCCTCTGGACACGATCTTTCATTTGAATGAACTTTGTACTTTCATGAGCAAATAAATATATTAATGAAGACAAGACTGCAAATCAACTTCATTGGGGGCTCTTGCAAAGTGTTTCCATTTGAAAAACGTGGGGCTTGGAGTCATACTTACAGTCTTAGAGTTCTGTTCAACCAACTTTTGAACAAACAAAATCTTCAACGGAGTGAACTTTTCTGGTACTACACAGAACATCATCTGCTCTCAGCACAGACAGAAGGATTTAGGATAAAATAACTAGGATAAAATAAAATACCTACACAGCCCTTTTATACAGGAATTTGATCACTGTTCAGGATCTATATCAAAGTCACTATTTATTTTAAGTCTATTTCTCCTGATTTCTGTTCTGATGTAGATTTCTCTGAGTAGCTGCTGAACACCAGGAACACTGAGACATCCCCAACAGCCATGCAGCACAGGCAGCAGGAGTTAAAATGCTGAAAATATGAGCACCATTAGAGCCAGGTTCACAGCCATGCAGCTGGCTGCTTTTAACCTCTCCCACCCTCCATATATCTTGTGGTACCAACTGGGGGATCTCCTGCTGGAGCTGAGAGAGCTGCGCTGATTTACACCAGCCAGGCATCGCGGGGCAATGGGCTGTGCAGAGAATTTTATCTGCAGCTTAGTTGTCACATAAACAGCTGAAACTTCTCTTACTTAAATGAGATCTTCCTTGATTTATGCTGGTGCAGTGAGAGTAGAGTTTCATTCATGTTCCCCTCCATTCTGCACTCAGTGGCATTTGTGGAGTTGTAGAATGTCAGCTGCATTTACAGAGAAAAAAAGAGTTTCATTGCATTTAATGAAATTGCCTCTAGCCAAAAGCTGCTTTATTTTTATTTTTTCTTTAAAGGAAGCAGTAATGAGTTACTCATTTTTGTGGTGCTTTCAGTTCTGAGAAGCTCTCAGTTACACACCATTTATGCCTGTGATCAGCCCTGTGTTTTTATCTGGCCAAGCTCAGAACAATTGCACACTAGTTAGCTGAAGTGAATCATTATTTTGTCAAACCCAGAGACCCTCTGCACTCAACTGATTCTCCTTTAAAAGTCACACCATAGATTGGCTGTCCCCAAAAGCAAGACATTTCTTGCTGCTTGTTGGAATTGAGATGCTTTTAATAAGGCTGAGCTGTTCTATGTGATACAAGCCTTGTTCAGCAAACTCTGTCTGCTGCTTGATCACTTGAAAGAAAATGTTTTTCTCTTTCCCCATTACTGATATGATTCCAAACAGCTGCAGTCTGTAGGTTAACATATAAATGCAAAATAAAATATTCACCGGGCAAACAACATGAGACTAAAAATTCTTTAAATAAATTAATATAAAGGCAAACAGGCCAATGATTTCACCTTTATAAGACCTTGAAAATGTTCTGTATATGTCCTTAACATCAATCTTCTCCCATGTGTCTCTATGCACTTCTGTAGCATTTTTCCTGGATAGGTGAACAGATTTTCATCAGTGAGATGCCAGTCCAAAGCCTGTGACCCTGAGGGTTATTTATCAGCCTCCATTTTGAGCTTGAAGGCTTGAAAGGTATTGAGAGGACTTGCAGTCTCTGACAAGCCAAGGATTTTCCAGAGGGTGAGTTCCTGGCAAATGCATGTGCAAGACTTTATTCTATGGGAAGAAAGTATTTAGGTGAACATTCATCTCTTGAATTAATCCTTTTCCACTCATTTTTCTTTGTGAGATGGATGTCTTCAACAGATGTAGCATTGACTGATATGATTCCCTTCAATGAGTTAAAAAGTCCAAACCAAGCTGCTCCTCTCCATCATGTCCCTGGGCAGGTTTGAGAACAGCAGTGCTCACTCAAAACCACACTCAGCTGTTGGGAAGGATGAAAGTTTGCAAGAAAGTCTCACAGATGCTTAGCAGAAAGATTTTTGAATTTAGAATCTGATGAAGGAATAGAGATGGAAGCAAGTTTTGATACAGAAGAAAAGAATTGCTGAGCCAGTCTCACTGGATAACCAAGGAGCCAAAGGGTGTGTTAGTGAGAAGGGGTTTTTATGGCTTAGAGCAAAGGATAAACCCACCCCAAACAAGAAGATGTTTTACCAAGCAGAAAGAGAGCACAGGCAAACTCAGCAAAGAGTGCAAGTAGAAAAAAGGTCTCAGAATTTTCCACTGCAAGAAAACTGAAAAACAACTTCTAGCTTAAACTGTAATGTACTGACTGTTAGTGATTGGAGAACAGTAACATGGATATGGTAATTACAGCAGTTATGATAGGCCAGAGATAAAAGTTAAGGTACAGATTGGTTCTACTGTATGAAGATGCTCAGCAGAGAAAATGATAGAATGCATTGTAACCTAAACTCAGGGTCTGCAGGGCTGCCTGCAGCTGGAGCTGACAGCTGTGGGCACAGCTCTGTCACCCAGACCCTGGACTGCTGGGACACCTTGGATGGAATAAACTGCATTTTGGAGAGGTGCCTGGAGTCCTGCATCCCTCATTCAGGCTCTTACTCAATAATTACCAGCTGAGATTTGCCAGGTCACAGAAAAAAGAAAACACGAGGGGCTGAGAGCAGGGTGTGGAGCAGCTGCAGCTTCTGAGTGAGCTCGGTGCCATTTCCAGCCCAAGGTGGCTCTCAAGGAGAAGGAAAGGATTCAAGCTGTGGCCAACCCAGCCCAGAGGGGCCAGAACTGAAGGTTTCTGATGTGCGTGGCTTCACACATCTGCTGACAGACTGCTCTGGTCGTGGAGCTCTAAGCACAGGGATAAATCAACCTGTTTGACAGAGAATCCACAGGGCCATTTTTGCCGGAAAAGGGCCCTGAGATCACCCAGCTGCTCCCAGCACTGCCACGTCCCCAAGGGCCACATCCACACAGCCTTTAAATCCCTCTGGGGTGGTGACCCCACCACTGCCACGGCTTGGCAGCCCTTTTGGGGAATAAATGTTTCCCAACACCCAAATTAAAGGATTTGAACCCACTGCATTTTGAAACCAATTGATTTTGAACTCCATTGCATTTTTTAAATGCAATTTGGACATGTACTCATATAAACAGAATGGTGAGCAGAATCATCCCAGAAAGAGTTTAACACTCAGAATGGGTGGAAGAAATTTTGCTTTCCAGTTTCATTTTATTTTCCAGTTTCATTACTGGACTTAAAATTCTAAGTTTATTTTATATGCTGATTTTGTCTCCATGGAAAAGGAGGCAGAGCTCTAACACTACCTCTGCTAAAGTTTGGACACAGTAAATGTTATAAAAACGTTGATATGAAAGAAGATATGATCTGTACTGATTCAAGAAATAATGTTGGCAAAAATGTGCGCATACAAGTCTTTAAAATTTTTCAGTTCTAATGAAAACAAATGTTTATTTATTTTGTTTTTCTTCGATGGACAGAGAGCAACAAGAAATAAAAATAAGCTAAAAGAACACTTAGAGAAATAAAAGATGATAGATAAAAGGAAAACGAATACTAATTAATTATTTAAATAGTGCCAAAACTTGGACTTAATTCATTCCGTCTCAGGAAGAGCAGCATCCCCAGTTCCCTTTTGGAAAAAACCTCTAGATTTCCTTCTATCTGCTCTGTCAAAAACAATCTGTGCTTTAGTCAAGCATGAAGTACTAGGTTAAAACTCAGAGGAACTGGGTGAAATTAAAGGGAAGGAAAATCATCTTTTTGAGCGACTGGTCTTCGGGGCCCTATAACTTAGAAAGTTTTAGGATTGAAGCAAACAAATCCAGGAGATTTCACTGTGACAGCACATCCTAGCCTGAAAAATTGGCAGTAACTTGAATAATACACTTTTTAACTACCACTGAACTTGGAGTGCTTCACAATTGATGCCCTTTCAGCTACAGTGGCTTATTAGGAGCCATCAAAACAAGCACCCAGTTATTACAGTGTTAATGTGCTTTTAATCATAGTTATTTATTGCATCTGTAATTCTGAGTCAGTAACATAGCAGGCTGCCCATGTCAAATAATGTAAATTTCTCCCAAGCTGAAAACTTCCAGAAGTGCACTTAGAATAACCTATGGTATGCAAAGCATATGGCAGGTCTTAATAAGGCTTAATTAAGTGCTTGTTTAAATCAAAATGCTGCAGAAATATTTATTCTATTTTTATGTGTAATTAAAGTGCATTTGTAAAATTATGCTAATTGCTAGACACAGGAGGAAAAATACACCCCTTCCAAATGCTTTAAACACGCCTAAGAATGCTGTGCATTTACCTTACTTAATGTTAATGAGGTAACACTTCCAAAGTGTTTTGAAGCCTAGAAGGGCAACATTTGCTTTTATTCACTATTGCTATTCCTTTTTTATGTAAAAAAAAAAAAAAAGAAACTCAAAAAAATACTAAAAAAATAGGTTTTTAATTTAAATCATAGAGTTAGAGAATGGCTTGGGTTGGAAAGGATCTTAAAAATCATCCAATTCCAGCTCCTGCCATAGACAGGGACATCTCCTGCTGGACCAAGCTGGTCCAAGCCCCATCCAGCCTGGCCTTGGACACTTCCAGGGATCCAGGGGCAGCCACAGCTTCTCTGGGCACCCTGTGCCAGGGCCTCACCACCCTCACAGGGAAGAATTTCTTCTTAATATCCAATCTAAATCTATTCTCCCTCAGCTTAGAGCTACTTTTAATTTTATCAATTTAAATTTTAATGATATTATTTTATTTTATTTTCCAATGCCATATTTTCCACACAGTTTCTCCTCTCCAGGCTGAACAACCCCACCTCTCTTAGCTTGTTTTCAAAGGAGAGGTTCTCTATTTCTATGATTTTTTGTTTGTTCTCTTTATTCTTTTGGGGTTATTTTTTTGCTCTCTGCCAGGCTTTGGCTCAAAGGGGCTCTAAGGAGTGGAGCAGGGAGGAGAGCACACAGAGATATCTACAGAAGACCTGTTGGCTTATATATCAAGACTTCTATTATTATTATGGTGCAAAGGTTCCATGTTGCCAGAGTTTCATACCTCCTTGATGTTCCTTGTAGGCTTCTCCTCTAGGCACTGACTCTTCCTGGTCCTTGCAGTAACCACTTAACTCCAGTTCTCACCAATCCACTCTTTTATAACACTGTGCTTATTGGCTACAGGTGTGGCCGGTTATCATCAGTCCTGCTCCTAATCTTTAGTAATTGGTTCAGCTGCAACTCTTTAGGGGATAAGATTGCATTCTATACCACCTTCATTTACCCATACTGAGATCCATTCTTTCTCCATCTCACCCTGCTGCCATCCTGTGTGACAAATATTCTGGTGGGTCACCACATCTGTGTCCAGGGAGGGCACACATGCAGCCTGCTACCTCCCTGTAGCTCTCAGTGAGAGCTCCTCCATGTGCCTCTGTTCCACAATTCCAAGACCAGAGATGGGCAAAGAGACAAAACATTTTAATTTTCTGAGTGTCCACACTGTGCTGCAGAAGGCAGCTGCTCTCTGTGGATGCCCTTCCCTAAATGTTTGCCACAACCAAAGCAGGCTGTCAGTCCATGTACAGAATTCCAATGAGCTGAACTCACAAGGCTAAAATCCCTTCTTCTGGCAGGAGAATGTCAGCTTTATGATCTGAGGAGAGCAAAGAAGAGAAGAGCCAATATCCTCCTTTCTCCCCTGCTGTGAAGGATGTTGTATTGCAGGAGGTTGGTGGATTTGTTTTTACACATCTGCTGAAGACTGCAATGCAAGTTGTTTTCCATTACCATCTGTATGGCAGGTTACCTTTGTCAAGTGGGCAGTTTGCCTTATCTCTCTCTTTGAGTGACCACATTCACTCGTCCCTTGGGAGGGGACATCTGCTGATAACAGCTATTGAATGTCACTGCATGGCTGATAAGAACTACAGCATCCCATTGGAGATGTGAGCCCAGAGGGAGGAGCCAAGCATTCCTACCTGGATATAATCCAGAGGTTTTGAGACACCTGCACAGCTTCTCCACGGGATTCCCCAGAGGAACAGCAGCTGCCTCTTCTTCCCCTGGATCTTCAGAGGAAGAATCCATCCTTCTCTACAGGATCCTGCTCCAACAGAACCAGCCCTGACACAGCAGGAGGGCTGAGCCACAATTCCAATGGCACTGCTGCCAACACCCTGACCCACAGGGTGTCAGGCTGGGTTCTGACTCTGGCACTGTTGTTCTAGTGTACTGCACTGTTTATTTTATCCTCTTATTTTTTTCCTTTCCCTATTAAAGGATTGTTATTTCCTGCTCCCATATTTTTGCCTGAGAGCTCCTTAATTTAAAATTTATAGCAATTCAGAGGGGTGGGGAGGGTTTACATTCTCCATTTCAGGAGAGGCTCCTGCCTTCCTTAGCAGACTCCTGTCTTTCCAAACTGAGACAACATCTCTGAGAGCTCCATATCTGCCCTGGCCGCTCAATAAAATGTGATTGTGCTTTGGAGTTCTAGCTCCCATTAACAGCTCTCCCTTTGTAGCAGGGCTGAAGAGCCACACCAGGTGTAATGGGCTGCTGTCTTTTCAGATTGCCCCCAAAGAATGGATAATTTCATCAATTTTCCAGATATATATAAGCCAGAAGTTTGGTGCAGTGTGGGGTCACATTTTGCACTTGCTTAGCTGGAAGTGCAGCAGTATTTTCTCTGACTTGAACAAATGAGTGCCCTATAACTCATCCCAAGGCAGCTGCTGCACTGTTTTGCCTCGAAGTTTCCATCCATAAATGAGAATGGTTTTGAATTTGATGTGCTTTTGTTGATGTGTAATATAAAACAAATGCATAAACTGCATACAGGGCCACTAATTCACCCTGGAACTGCAGGTAACCAGAGTGGGTGCAGCAACTCTTTAAAGCCTGCTTAATGCTATAAAATAATACAAATATATACTCATTGTATGTGCTGCTGATCTATCCATATTTCTGCATCCAAATGGATTTGCAGTGCAACTTTCTTTCATTTCTTCTCATTTTTAGGATGGTTACTTCCAGCCTGTCAGCATCAATCCATGCTTAGGAAGATGTGTTAGAGAATGGGGCAATTCTACAGCCCCTACACAACACAATCAACAAAATGTAACAGAGGGACAGACACAAGGAAAATTATTAAAAATCTGAAGTTGGAGAGATTGCTTTGTAAGTTGCGAGTGATTTGCTGTGTGTAAGGCAATGAAATCAAAATGAGAAAATTCAGTTTAATCAAGGCACACATATTAAAGTGCCCAGTCAAAAACAAACCCTTAAGGTGATGGGGAAGAACACAGGTATATGGGTCTGGGACAGATGTGAGACATGCATTAATTATTGAAATCAATGAACCTGACATCCAGCTCTAAAAAAAGAGAAAAAAACCTATGCATTTTGAACCCACTGAGCTCCCACTGTGAATCTGTGCTCTGCAGGCAGTAACTCCATGGATGTCTGAGGGCTGGGATAGGTTATAGGATAAAAAAAGTTTCTGCCTGTGGGAGTAGAGGAAAAATGTGTCCCCCACAGGCAATGGGGTCTCTGTGTTTTGAGAAATCAAACGTCTAACAGCAGAGCAGAGAGGGAAATTGTCTCTCAGTAGTTCTATATAGCCAGTGAGAGATGCTGTGGGTGCTCCTCTGTGGGTGATCACAGCATTTGTTCACCTGTATTTTCACTCAGCAGAGGCCCCTGATCTGACAATTTTCCAGTGGTTCATCTTAAGTTTTATCCTTTCCTTTTTTCCATTCATCTGACAAGAACAAGGGGGATGAGTAGGGCAAAACCCTTAAAAAGATTCAAACTTCCTGCCAGCAGTGCACACTGAGGTCAGTGCTGATCAGCATTAATTACAGCCTGGAAATTGTCCCACCACCTTTCCAGCTGTCCCAGACTGGCACCCCCTCCAACACCAACACCTTGGGCACAGGTGAGACAGATAAATGGATTTAACCTCAGTAAGTAGATTTAACCTCTATAATTCCAGCTTATTTGTAGGATGTGTGTGAACCAGCTGCACCTCGCTGGGCAGGAAGAGCAGTGGAGCAGAAAATATTTTGCTTTGGTCCTGTCCCTCCAAGCACACACATCCCATATCTGGCCCCAAGTCTCAGCACAGCTGCTGTATTTTCTCTCATGTTTTATTATATATCTTTTCCCCGTGACACATGAATCCATAATGCCCAGTTCTTTGCTTTTGCCCAGGGTTGAATGCTGGTGTTAAGAGTATTTCATGCTCCAGCTACAAAGTGAAGCAGTGGTGAGGAAACACCATGAGCAGCAAACCTCTTGTTCCACCCTTCAGATGGAATGAGCACGAGCCATCCTGGCCTGGCAAGCACAGGGCTCACAGTAAATATCTGTTTTAAAACCTCTGAAGACACAGAGGGTCAGCAAAGGAAATAACCTGGGACATCTCCTTGCTCCCTGCAGGAATTACTGGAATGGCTTAGATCTGCTTCAAGGGCTTTAGGCTATGAACAACTAATAGTAATTCTCTTTTAGCTGAGGCCCTGGAAATCCTCAAATATTATGACCTGCAGCAAAATAACAGGTGTGCAACAATGTGCCAGTTGTGGATTTGTTACAGTCTGTTGTTATAAACAAGTCCCATCTCCAGTTATTGCTCACGTTAATCTCTGTGCTCACTCCCTGGGTCTGATGTTTACTTCCAGCTTGGTACCTAATTAAATATTGTCAAAATAAAGCCATCACCAGTGCCATGTGTTAATGTAAGCCCTCTGTTCAGTGTGCTCACTGGTTGGGTGGGTTTAGATTGAGATGCAGACCTCACATAGGAAAAAAAATGAAACAACCCTTGGAGAAGCCTCAGGGTGGGAATTGCAATGCAGCAAAGCTTTACTTTAGGTTACCCCTTTTCCCATCAGTGACTCAGACTTGCATTTCAATGGGCCTGTGCCTCCTGGCTGAGCTGCAAATCTGAGCCAGGGGAAGGCACTTCCCTCAAAATGTCTCTGGAGTTTTGTGTATTCATGGCAAAGGAGGAATGTTTGGGGGTTAGTTAGGACACTGTCAACACTTCATTAAGACTGCTTCCTATTTGGCTGGCATTTTCCTTGCACTGAAATGCCTGTTATTACTCGCACCAGGAATAGTAAACACACATTTGAATATTTTGGTATTCATTAAAAGTCCTTTCCTCCTTCTGCATGTTGATGCTTTATTTCCAAGACTAGCAGGATTGTCCAAAGCCATTAAAGTAGCAGATTCTGCCACGAAATTAAGAAAAAATCTGTGAGTTTTTTTTTTAAACTCCTGTTTCACAACATTTTCCATCAGTTTACCCGTCTAAATGTGTCTAATATACAGCCTTAGTAAGTCTGAGCCTACTGGGATTGCTACACAAACCCTCCTTTTGTAGAAGGAACTAGAAGTTTAGACTTGAAGTCTGATTTTTGATAGCAGTCAATGTGTTTGATAAATGTACCTTTAATGGCTGTCACAACAGGAACACACACTTCAATTCTAATTTCTATTTCCTTTCCCCTTTGAACTTTGCTGTCATCAGAAATGGAATTCTGGAAAGGATTTTTCCAGACATTTTAAGACATCTACTCATTTCTTCACTGTAACTTGTCAGTCACAGGTAATGGGAAAGATGAAATCACTGTACACATAGACAAGAATGTATTGCCTGAAGGCAGCCTTGCCTTATAATTAATAATTTTACCTGCACCAAACTTTTCTTCTACACAACAGGAAGAAGTGCTGTGGCAATGAGATACTTTGTACTCATCATAAACTTGATTTATCCAGCATCATCCGTGAAGAACACCTAGAATGGTCACACTTGGTTTAGGGGGATACAGTATGGGTAAATGAAGGTGGTATAGAATGTAATCTTATCCACCAAAGAGTTGCAGGTGAAACAATTACTGAAGATTAGGAGCAGGCCTGATGTTAACAGGACACACCTGGGGCCAATCAGAAGAGTGTTATAAAAGAGTGGATTGGTAGGAACTGGAGTTAGTTGGCTGCTGTGAGGATGAGGAAGAGTCAGTGCCTGGAGGAGCTACCTGTAAGAAACATCAAGGAGGTACAAAACTCCAGCAATGTGGAACCCTTGCAATGTAATGATAATAGAACTGTTTCATTATATGTGATTACAAATGGTGACCCCAATGTGATTCAGAAAAAAGACTCAAATATTAAACTATATAACCCCATAGATTTGGGACTCAGCTGTATGACCCTGTGGATTTTGGGAAACGGGGTTTGACTATATAACCCCATGGGTTTGAGAAAGGGACTTGAATATTAAACTATTGGTAAAATATATCAATTACAGCTATTAGTGTTTGTTAAATACGAGTACAAAAGATAATGTAGATAAGTACTTTGTAAACTGAGAAAAGCTGCAAAACTGAACCAACACTCAGAAATATATATATATTTGTACTATAATATGTTGTCTGAACATCTGTATAACTATTGGTTCTGAATGAAATATATGAATGTGTCATAATGTTAATTTATTTGAATGTGTACTTCTAGAAATGCTGCAACTCTGTAATTAAAAGAAAAAAGGGGAATTGTAGGGGGATACAGTATGGGTAAATGAAGGTGGCATAGAATGTAATCTTATCCCCTAAAGAGTTGCAGCTGAAACAATTACTGAAGATTAGGAACAGGCCTGATGTGAACAGGCCACAGCTGTGGCCAATAAGAAGAGTGTTATAAAAGAGTGGATTGGTGGGAACTGCAGTCAGTTGGCTGCTGTGGGGACAAGGAAGAGTCAGTGCCTGGAGGAGCTGCCTACAAGAAACATCAAGGAGGTACAAAACTCCAGCAATGTGGAACCCTTACAATGTAATGATAATAGATCTGTTTCATTATATGTGATAACGAATGGTGACCCCAATGTGATTCAGAAAAAAGACTCAAATATTAAACTATATAACCCCGTTGATTTGGGACTCAACTGTGTGACCCTGTGGATTTTGGGATTGGGGTTTGACTATATAACCCCATGGGTTTGAGAAAAGGACTTGAATATTAAACTATTGGTAAAATATATCAATTGCAGCTATTAGTGTTTGTTAAATACGAGTATAAAAGATTTTGAAGATAAGTACTTGGTAAACTGAGAAAAGCTGCAAACTGAACCAACACTCAGCAATATATATATATTTGTACTACACCTGAGTTATCTGGGACTGATACCCCAAGGGTTCAGCACCATCCACAAGCCCACCTGCCCACCTCAGCAGCTACATTAAACTGAATTTTGTCCCCAGTTCCTCTGCAATGTCACCATTCCCACCGTTATTCCTGCCTGTTGCAGTTACTCCCTGACCAGCAGCACAAATACACCCAAATTTTGTAGAGAGGGGTCATCTATAGAATAAAGAAAAATATAGCAGCAGCACTGCCTGTGTGCATGGCCACCCTCTAAATAAAACCTCATTTCTAGCAGTTTGAAATTCAGCATGAAAAACTGGTCTGATTAGCCTGATGTGGAGGTAAAGCTCTGGGTGAGAAGTACCCTCCAAATAACAAGCTTTGAGGCCTTTTGTTAGCAAAGAGGTCATTGATGGTTTAATGCCCATTTCCCAGATGCCACATTAATGAGAATAAACTCATTTAAAAGATTTGTGATAAGTAATTAAGCTACTGTAGGACTGCTTCAGCACATTTCCCATCACTCCAAGGGCAAGGAAGAATGAGAGGAATGTTTTCCTGTGTGAGCAATAATGAGAGAGGAAGGAGAATCATTACTTTTTTCTGCCTGGGTGTTTTGGTGGGCTGGTTCCTCCCTCCACCAGGCCTGTTTGCTGAAGGTGGGTGCACTGCAAATGAGAATAAAGCTTCGTGAATGACTCTGCCAGAGGCTTCTAGAGCCCTTGTCCTGTGTTGGTTTTGCTCCATAAGGAGAAATTGAGGGAGTCAATGGAAGCCTTGGAGCTGTGTGTCACCTGTGTGTCCTGGGATAATCCAGCAGGGGTGGGGACTTCTCAACAAATTAAAATCAGAGTCCCTGGAATGGCACCTTTAGCCAAAGAAACAACACAATGCCTCTATTTTTCCAGTTATTACGCTCTGAGGAATCAGGTACTTTTCTCTTTATGGCCCCTGAACCTATATTATCATGAATTTTTACTGTATTAATTTCTTCCCTGTTGACATCCATCCTCCCAAATAATTTCACATTTCCTTAGTTTTCCCTTTTATACTATTTAGAAGCCACAGACTTTTCTGACTCTTCCCTGCCCACCCTACAGGAAAAAAAAAAATCAGTTACTAAGGACTGAGGGGAAAGAAGAAAACCCCACACACCCTACACTTTTTTTCTTCCAGTTTTACACCAGAACTGGTTTAGCACACAAGCAATTAAATGAAAAATGAGCTTAATTCAGACAAAGATTTTGATTTTGAAAGGTTATTTGAAAGCTAAACCATTTAAATTGCTCAAAGTAATGTCTTTGTATATATTTCCATTTAGAAGTTGAGTTTTCAAGAAGACCGCTTTTTTTTTTTCTTTTTTTCTTTTTTTCTTTTTTCTTTTTTTCTTTTTTCTTTTTTTCTTTTTTTCTTTTTTTCTTTTTTTCTTTTTTTCTTTTTTTCTTTTTTTTTTTTCCAGATGCTTTGGGTGATTAAAGGACAAGAAGCTGTCCTATTTGCTCACATAAAGCACAAGCATGACTAAACTTCAGTCTCCCTTGGCCCAAGAAGCTGTGGATCAAAATCAGCAATGCTTTCCTAGAATCCTGGTCTGCCTGATTGTGGATTTCACTCCATAAAAGCAAACATTTCCTCCACCAGCACTTTATAAAGACAGCTGAAGCGAGGATTTTCTTTTTTAAAAGAAATAATTCTTTGAGAGACCTCAAGAAGAGAATCCCAATCTTCATGGTCGGACCAAGAAAAGTGAGTTTGTAAATGGAACCCCTTTGGTTGTGCCTCTGCTGCTGATGAAAGGCGATGAAAACGGGCTGAGTGTGTGTGGGATCTCAGCACCTCAGGACTGAGGTGCCGAGCCACCGAGACCACCCTTGGGGGGCTCGGGAGTCCTGGAATGTTCCAGAAGTGTCTGGTGGCTGGACTTTGATCCTACACAGGAGATGACACCTGTATGAGGATAGGAGGGTTTCACCGGGGTGAATGGTGAAGGGATTAGTTAATTAGAGGGTGAGACACAGGGTTTAGGATTTCTGTACAGGGGGGTTTAGAGAAGTAAGATGGAGGAATTGGGGCGTGTCCTGTCCTTCTTCTTCTTCTTCTTCTCCTCCATCTTCTGTGGTGATGGTGGCACTTTGGGATTGGTCATTACTGAAAGTGCACCGGGCAATAAGGGTAAAAGGTATTGGGGAAAAATGATAAATATTGTACACGTAGCTATGGGTATAAAGATAGGTGACTGCTCGGAGGGCAGCACAGTGTGCTCATGGCTGGCTGCTGAGCAGAGCTCTGTCGGGCCGAAAGAAAATCTTTTAGATAAACAATTAATAAACACAGAGACCGAAAGAAGAACTGAAGCCTCTTCTCGTCCTTCGATACGCGGGCTGCCCCAAGGCCACCCCGGGCCCTTCCAGGCCCTCCAAACAGCCGAAAACCGGACAAGTGTGGAGGACCAGGCTTAAGGATGTTTTGTCCCAAACATTCTGACTGTTGCTCCAGGAAAACTGTGGTTAGACGTAACTTCAGGTACTCTGTGGAAGTGTGTTGTAAAATATGAAGGACTTGTTAAGCAGAATTTTTGAGAAGTTTGTAGGAGGAGCAAGGAACTTGATGAACCCCTTAATGAAGTCCTTAAAGTAAAGTTAATGTCTTGTTGGCCAAACTCCTTGAGAATAAATAGTGGGCCGATTGTTGGAGTTAAGGCAACTTTATAATAAAAGCACGAGTTCCCTGGCACTGGGCTGGAGTTTTGGTCAGCCTTAGGATAATTTATGACCAACATTGTGCCCTTGTCTATAGCCATGACACCGAGGACCTAAGTTACTTAGAACACAGGGAATAAATTTATTGGGTTGCTTTCACCTGCTTTGGTGGAATCTCTGCAGAATAACTGTGAGATTTGAGCATTGGGGCTGACTGGAGGCAGCTGTGGTGCTCTTGGGCAGCTGAACTTCAGCTGAAGTATTTACAGCTTGCAGAAAAATGCCTGACATTTGGAAGGGATGTGCAGTGCTTAAAGATCTCTGATTTAATGTGGTGTAAGAGATCCCTAGGTGTGGGTGCTTTCAAGTGAAGATCCTGGGAGTTTTCAAGTCAATGGATTTGTTTAGCTACTGGAGTGAGTTCTTTTTGGCTAAACATATGGGAACTTTTCAGCCTAATTGGTTTGCAGCTGTACATCACTTTCATGCTGGAGAGAGGTCTGCTCTCTCCAGGAGGCTGTTTATTCTACTTTCCCAAAAGCTCTGGATGAAAAGGAAGAAATGTCCAGTGGTTTGATGCTGAGTTCTGATTTAATTAATTCTGTGAAGGGCTGGGGGATGCTTCTCCAAAAAGCCACATGGAAATAAAATTTGCATTAGGCATAACTGCATCCAAAAAATGTGCCTCTAACAGATTTTGGTCCCACTTTATTCTCAGGCTATGCTCATTAAATTAACATGCCCATTTGTAGAATTTTGGCATTTTAAACCCCAGTGTCTGGAGTGGTTGGTTCAGGGAATGCATTGGAATGTCTGTGTTGAGTAATCCATGAAGTTTTCTCACATTCTGCATTTCTGACCAAAGGTATTGGAAACAGATTTTAGTTACATGTCTGTGAAATTAATATTAGAAACAGGGAATGTGGTTTGTTCTTGATACTTTCTCAATAATTTTGTAATTGCTGTTTTAGGATCCTTTTGGCCAGAGGTTACATTAGAACCACTGTAATACTTATCCTACTTTCATCATTTTCAATAATCACTTCATGAACCCTGGTATATTTTGGTCCCCTGTGGTTCAAGATGAGAATGCTCTGAATGTGAAATATGAGGGCAAGACAAGTAATTTATTTCCTTTGTTTTTTTTTAATAGGTCCTGTATTTTGAGATTTGATTGTGATTCCTTATTTCTTACATACATTCTCAATTTCCTCTATAATTTGTGTTTCTTATATGATACCTTTCCTTCCAGATTTATTCTTAATATTTCAAATTCCTGTTCCTGCTTTCCTCTACTCTTTGTTTATCCACTATCTACCTCATAATCTGTTTTCCTCCACTTTTATTCCTTTGTCTACAAGTTTTTTAACTTATTGTGTGATGTTTTATTCTATACACAGCTGATTCAAGAATTCCCACATCTCCTTTGTAAATAAGCAACAAAACCACAAAAACTACAAACCACTCATAACCCAGCACAAAAAATACAACACACACATCTCTTTTGGAGTAAATGTAAAAAAAAAATTATTGTTGTCAATAGCAAAGAACAAGAGTGACAGGAAATCCTGAGGGTTCTCGAAGACATTTTCCTATTCTATACTTTTACAGATTAATATATGTACCAAAAATGCTGGGATATAGAAATAAATATCTGGAAATTGGAGGCACTTGCCCTGGCCAGAAGATGTACTAAGGGAAGGGTGGTGACAATTTACTGGCTGGCCAAAGCAGCGTTTTGAAAGCAGAATGGTTGGAAATTCATGTGAAAGAAATTACCACAGGGTTCAAAATTACTAGAATATTCACTTTTGAAACAGTTATGTGCTGGTGGTGTCATTGTCAAGCTGTCAGAATATTTTTTTTTTGTTAAATTTAAGAGCCTCTGGTTCCCACCAAATGAGTGGGGAAACCAGGCAAAGTAGAGGATTGAAATGAAAAAGCCTGTAGAATACAGACAGCAGCACAATTAAAGACCAAGACAAGTACAGAAGATATGCACTCTACAATAAAACAAATTTGTTTAGTAAAATGGCTTTTTCTGTCCTTAAAACCTGTGAATTTACTACCCTGCTCATGGAAGGAACCAACTATTGCTCGTGCATGCTGGATTAATGGCCTCTGAAGGGAGAACTGCACAGTTCCTGTGGAAATCTGAATTAAACCAGATCACCTGGCAGAAGAAAAAAATCTCTGAAAAGAGAATGAAGCCTCGAGGAACAACTTATGCTAATGGAACGGCCAAAATTGAGAAGTGATATTCCCCAAGAATGGAAGGGGCATCAGGAAAGAGCTAAATCTTTTATTTAAATAATATTTAGAGTTGGCTTTCTCTTTCTTGTATTAAAAAAGTTACCATCATATTAGGAAAAACCCATTTTTAATTTTAACAGCTGTGCAACCAGTGCAAGTGGTAATGCATTCCTGTAGCTTACACCACCATTAAGCACTGATAAACAGGAGACTATGGCAATAGGTGCAAAAATAATCTGTGTGAAAAGAGTTTATTTCTTCCAGAACATGACTTATGCAATGCTAGTTTTCATTCAGAAATACATGAAGATGTAGAGCAAAGGAATCCCCTGTTTAAATCAAATTGACTGATTAGCAATCCCTTAGCATTTTATAGACCAGTCATGTGAATAAATTGTTAGTTGTGAGCAGGACATGTAGCTAAGTATATTTAATATGGATTTTTATTTTTAATTTTTCTGAATGTAGTGGTTCTGACACTTTGCACTCAATTTACAACCAGGCCAGAAGAGCACTGTAAGAGGTCAAAGATGAAGATCCTGGGCTTGAGTGAAATTGCTGTCAGAAGTGTTGCACTGGTAAACTTTTAGTAGAATATTAGATAAATAGAATATTTATCTACTGCCCTAACCACAGAGCCACTTACTGCTGAGTGTAATTCTTCATTCCTCCTGAAAAAGGTGTGGGTTGGAAAAAATAAGGTTTGCAGGTTCCATTAATGGATCTTTCATTTCACTCATTAGGGAAAACTGCTTTTGGCTGGTCATTGGCAGTGCTCTCAGAAAAAGCAGCCTTCTCCTTATCAGAGGTACTGATCCAGAAATGCCCTTGATCTGTATTCTGGACACTGGATTAATATTGTGAGCACAGCTGCTGGGTAAAACCAACTGTGTCTGACAAGCAGAGCTGTATTTAATATTAATTTTTACCTCTGTGACAGATAGAGATGCTTCATAGTACATAGCAAAATTTTACCCTGAGGAATAATTTCAACACTATCAGGAATGTCATTCAGAAGGCATCTGACTTTCTCAGTATCTCCCCTAGATTACTGCCAATGAAATTTACTCCTCTGTTTCCAGTTTTTGCCAAATCTTCTCTTCTGTCAGCAGCGAAACAAGGTTATTTCAGAGGTGGCACAGAGTTATTGTGTTCTTCTCACATTGTGAATTTTTTATATTATCACTTCCTCCAAAGATTTTCCTTATTTAAGCCCACAGAAACATTTTTTGGGTGGTCTATTTTTAGAGTCCATAGCAACAGAGTTTTCGTGGCATCCAAAATGATTTCTTTGCACTAAACTTAAGAAGTATTAAACGTGAACAAGCTCAGTTTCTTTCATTAGGGAATTGGGCATTAGGGGGAAGCTCTTTGCTGTGAGGGTGGGGATGCCCCTGGATCCCTGGAAGTGCCCAAGGCCAGGCTGGATGGAGCTCTGAGTGACCTTGGCAGGGAGGGGGAATTAGAAGCTCTTTAAGGTTTCTTCCAACACAAACCATTCCATGATTCTGTTCTATGGTTTTTATTCTACTTTGCAATCTGTAAAACACCTCCTGAAGGAACACAGCAAAAAGATCAAAGGAACACAACAGAATTATCAAGCAGAGCTTTCTCTTTGCCCGTGTGATCAAATCCAACAGTGGACATTTTGGGAACAGCACTGTGTTCATTGGCTCCACCTCTGTGCCTCCTACTTTATCTCATCACATTAATCCTCTTTTCATTTGATTTAAATGCTTACATTAGATTTCTTGATTTTTTAAAAAAATCATTGTTGTCACTCACAGAAGGCATCTTAGAATTCCCCCAGAGGATTGCTGGGTCCAGCAATGGACAGACACACAGACAGGAACATCCAGGGCTGCCACCCAAAGCACAAAAGGAGCAAACCCCAGTGAGAAATGTCACTGTAAGCACAGTGGGCATTTGAGCTGCTGCACCTGGAGATGAGGATTGGCAGCGGCTCCTGCTGGAGATAACTGCAAGTGAAGCTGCAGAGCTGCTCAACACAAACACCCTGCAGCTCTCAGCAGTGTCCAATGTGCACTCCCTGGGGACCTTGCAGGGTGAGCAGGCTGTGCAAAGCTGTGGGAAATGAAGAAATAAAAACTTCCACAGACACTGATGGGTTTGATCTGCAGCCTTAAAAGAAGTGCGGATTGATGCAAAATAAAATACACAGGCATTAAGTAGAAAAATCATAAACTTATGTTTCCATAGTTGTAAGTAAGAATAAGCCTTAAGTAAGTGAGAAACTGCATTGATAATGATGCCGAATTTTGCTCCAAAAGGCAAGAATAACTGCCTAAGAGACTCAGTTTAAGTCAACATAGACAGGAGGTATTTTATTGCGACGCGTCGGAGAAATCACAAAAGGGATTTCTGAGTATCTCGTAACAAAAGCAAGCCTTTTATACAGTTTTGGGTGCAAGGTTACATCATATCACATGCATAATCATGGCCTTGCATGCATATTCATAGGAGGCGTGGTGTAGGCGGAGCGTGGGCGGAGACTTCTCTTTTGAGGATCATTTCAGTGGTCGTTCTGGTTGCCTTCATCATGGGCAGGGGGCACCTGATGAGTCTTCCTCCTTAAACTTTTGAACTCCCATCCTAATATGGCCAATTCCCGGTGTACTTGGCTTGGTCCCCATGGCTTGGCAAGACTCTTACGGTCAGTTTGACATTGTTGGCTCTGAACATGCTTAGCCCATCAACTCCCCTATTCCTATCTCTCTTTCCTGTCATTATGTTCCATGCTTTAGCTGATCTATTGCTCTATATGTTTCCTAAATGCTATGTTTTTTCAAATACTTCTCATTCCGTGTTTTAACTCGTTATTTCTCAAAGGCTATTTGTTTTGGGGCTTCAATAAGATGGTGAAGGGTTTATAATGTAGGGGTGTGGTTGTATAGAGTAAGCTGAGAGTTTAGAAGTTATTATAGAATCATTTGGGTGCATGTGAGATAGCAGCTCATTGGACAAAAGTATCCACAGTGCAGTAGAAGTAAAGGTGATAGGTCAGACAAGCAAAATAAACTTTGTGGCATCTGTCTGTTGGATTAGAAAGTTCTATATTGCCTTGTAATGAAGAACTTGTGATTACTTTGAGCTACGGCTGACTGCTTGCTCCTCTAAAATCTCACAGCCTCTGAGAATGATGTTTATCTGAGAAATAAATCGTTCTTAAAACTGTGGTCCCATCCCTTCATTAAAAAGCAGTGATAATAACACACAGTGATCACAAGTTCCCTGTCTCCCTGTTCTTCTAAAGTTCTTCCAAGCCTTCTGATGTTTACATTTTTGTAATGGAGTTTATCACACACTTTCATGTAAATAATGATTGTTTTGTATTCCTTTCTGGAAGAAGAGAGAATTGATAGTTAGTTTGACCAGTGTGGTTGGAGAGGTGGCAATTTTATCCTCCAATCCATGGTCACTTTTGGAATTCTGTAAATATTGAGGCCTGGAAATAAACGTGCTTTTTTTGCCTTGGACATCTCAGGGTGAGTGTCGCTCATTTCGTGTCACATTACGACAGTTCCCCACATCACAGCTCTCCATGCAGGGCACAGCACACAATATTTGAGTGTTTCTGTTTCTCAGCTGGCTGCTGCAGCAGTTTTACTGCTTTCACTCACTCACAGACAAGATGACCAAATTCCACCCCTGCCCAGGACAGGGACACCCCGCACCAGACCAGGTTTCTCAGAACACTTTTCAACATTGAACATTTCCTGGGATCCAGGGCAGCCGCAGCTTCTCTGAGCACCTGTGCCAGGGCCTCAGTACCAGTCAAAATCTCTCCTCTTTTAGACTAGCTTCTTTCCAGTTGCTTTTGCACTTTTTCAATTCATAGATGGATCCACTTTTCATGCAGAAATGCAGTTATGATGATCAGCCTCTTTGCAAAGGGACTTCAACGACAGTAAGAATTTTTCTGTTGAAGGGACAGGAGGGAATAAAACTCTTCTAACAAATCCAGCCTGCCTGGAGGAGAGCTGGAGTGGAATTTGAGTTGTCCTTGTATTCTCTAAAGTTTTTCAATTGCTGATGAAAATTCCCCTCATGGATTTGTTCAGCATCAGAGTGGTGCATGTTGTGCACTCAGCTTTAGACAAGATCCTGCTGCCTACTCATCCAGTTTCCTTTTTTTTTTCCTAATGGACAGAGAAACAGGCAATTCCAGTATTCAGATGTTTCAGATGGGTGATCTAAATGGCTTCCATGAAAGACTTATTTCTCTCTACTGATTAGCAAGGGAGTTCAGAGATCAAGCTCAGTTACAGGTGTTTATCCTCTGACTTCTGTGCTAAGAGAGAATCCCAGCCCAGTCTGAGTTCCATGAGAAGCCCTGGCACCCAGGCCTGAATCAGCACCCAAGGCAATGTGAAGTGGATAAAATATTTTTTTCCCTTATGAATGGGTTCTTTGTTTTAATTGTTTTCCCTGTATCTTGTCCTGTACACAGATGATGTGAGTGTTCTTTTACAAGGCTTGTTTTTTTAATCATCCTCTAAAAAACTTTGGAAAATATTGATTTATTTAAGAAAGTTTCTTTTCCCATGAACATCTGTAATGACTGCAATATTAGGCTTCATTTTGCACACCATACTGGTGCAAAAGTCTAGTCTAGAATCTTCTTTTAAGATAATTTACAGTTCATTTACATAAAAATTGTTTGCGTTAAAGACGACAATGTGGGCAGGGAGCAGAGAGGTGTCATTAACCATCTGAGATGGAGCTGGCTTGTCAAGTTTAACTTTGTTTCTTGTATACCCTGCTGAGTTTTAGATGCAATCAGTGTCTTAAGGATGGGAGGAAGAGGGGATGAATCAAAGCGAATCACACCTTATGGTTTTTCTTGTGCTTGGACAGCTGTTTGTTGCATATCCAATGCAGACCAAGGCCTGGACACATCAATTACAGTGGAAAACATCCTGAAGGATTTAAAAAGTTAGTGGGGCCAAGCTGCAAAGGTTGAAGCAACTTAGGAAGGTATTGAGAACTCTCTAGTAACTCCTACAAAGTCAGGTACTGAATAAAGATTAGTTCTGAAGTGTGGATGCTCTTTGGTAATTACCATCTACAGCTTCATCTTTTTAATATGGATTTAGTTTCTGATATTATATAAAAGGCAGTCTAAGAGACACAGCACAAGTCACAACAAAACTCCAACCTGGTCTATAAGAATCAAAAAACTCCTCAGAAAGTAAGTGTTAAATTCTCCAAAATATGCATGAAATTACCAGAGTATTCCACATTCCTGTGGTGCACCCTAGAACAATTAATTCAATTTTCAAATGATTCCTGAGAAATGTATAAGAAGCAGCTGGGATATTTTACCTATTAGATTATAAAAGTAATTCACCCAGAACTGACATTATTCCATTATATAACCAGAATTGCACTATAATTAACATTGATTATAATTAAAAAGAATATATTGGACCGGCTCATTCTCCTGTCACCTTTATATGCCTCCTTCTGAAGTTGCTGCCACACTGTGGGCTTGGGAAACGTTGGCAATGGGGTCACTTTATAAAAACTGTGACATAAACCTGTTGTGGTTGTAATGCACAATTCTGCTGTACCTTGGCTCTTCATGAGTGCAAAATCAAAGACCAAACACTGCTCCACCAACAGCCTCCCCCTTCTGTGGGGTTCTGCAGCTTATCTGTGAATAACAAATTCTGGGTTTTTCGACCCGGGAAGATTTCCTTGCTCCTGCCTTTGGTAACCGGAATTCCTCTGGCGCTTGGCACACGTGGTTTATAGACCAGCAGCGCGTTGTACAGTGGGGCAGCTCCATCCCCACCCTCTGATTGATTAAAAGCCAAGCTCAGACACAATAAATCAAGAGCAGTCCAGGAGCAGAGGGCGGCAGGGAAGGGGCATCGATCTTGTCCGGTGCCGTGGGGTTGACAGGAGGACAATGCTGATCCCTGTGAGATGCTGAACTCCTCTGATTGGAGATCCATCCTCCAGCAGTGGCCACTGCCAAGGTGTCCAATGGCAGAGGTGTCCTGGCAGAAAGTCCTTAAAACAATAAAGAAAACAAGCACTGGAAATTGTTCCGATTAATTGAATGTATTGAAAACTTTTTGAGGTGCTGAGGACTTGGAAGGGAATAAATGGATTGAAACTGTTCATATCTAATGATATTATTGTGAAGACAGAAAATTCTAAGTGTCAAAGAGGCAAAGGTTGTAATTTTTTATTATCATTATATTTGTACGTATCTATCTTATTATATGTATTTCTTTCATATTATCATTATTATCTACTACATTTTCCCCCTTCTCCAGTAGCAAGGAAGTGAACACATTATAAAAATTGAGAGCTTTCCATCCATGCTGAGTAATCAGACTGAAGGGAAGACATCCAAGTGTCAGGGCTGGTTCATAGTGTCACTGTTCTGAAGCTGGGGAGTTCCTGGGACCATACCTAAATATATTATTCATGTACATGTATGTGTGTGTATATCTATATATATACACACACACACATATATATATATATGTTTATATATCTATCTATATATTTAGATTTACATCTACATTTATATTTACATTGTTTATATTAGTGCATTACTTAGAAATTTATCTTTTCTGCTGTTGAGAGCTTTGTGCAAGGCAGAGTCCCTTAGAGGCTTCTGTTGAATATTCCCTCAGTCACTAAATGTAGGAGAGAAGCAGAACTGTCCTGAGTTATTTGTGCATGCTGCAATTAATTTCTGACACTAATGAGAAAAAGACCAATACAAAGCACACCAGATTAGCTTTCCTGCTATGTTCCTTTTTGTATTGACTTGCAAATGATGGTAGCACAAACTTGGTAAAGAATGCTTTCAAATAAATGAGAACCTCACACAATTCATTATAATATTTCAGCTATAATATAATATGTCATATTAGCTCAGCAGAGCACAGAAACAATAAAGCTGCTACATAAAACAAGGTTTCCATTTCCATACTGCTGGTAGTCAGACTTTGTTCCTCATCTGGCAGAAACAAGGTGGAACTGCCCGTTTCAAAGTTTTGAGATTAAAACACAGATTGATGTGGGTTAGAAATCTATGCAAAAATCCTCATTTTAATGAGGGTTCTAATTCTCTGAGTCAAAAGAATTTCGGTATTTTAATATTGGAAACATTCATCTTGGCTGCACAGATTCTTCTTCGAAGGCAAGAATCTAAACAACAAAATCAATGTGATTGTGAGTGAAGAAGTGATGTGTGAAGGGTTCAATGGGATGCATGTACAGGGAAAGAGAAATTTATCCAGCTGTACAGCTAAAAAACCCCCAAAACACTGCTCTGCACATAGGATGAAATGGTTGGACTTATTTTACTATCTGAAATAGTTCTGAAGACATTTTTTTGTGAGACAAAAATCAGCAAAGAGGATTATTATAGAAGTAGTCATCCTTTCCAGAGAAAAGCAACTTCCAAAATTTAGAGTTTTCTCTTAGGTGACATTTTAATTTCTGTAAGTTTTAGAAGCTTAAAAAAATAAAAATCTTGGCCTAAATATTTTTAATCTCATATTGTTCTAGAAGAAAAGTATGCCAAAGATCCATAGATGTTAGGATGAGGTTATTGTCCCGTTCCAGTTATTTTGCCTGGAGTGGAATAAAATAAACACTAGTACTAAGCATTTTGTCAAGAGGTAATGAAAAATCTATGTGCTATCACGGAAATGGGACTTCAGAGGCCATGGAGGGGTGGAATAAATTTCACTTGAAGCAGTAAGGACAGCCTGGTGAGACAGCAGCGTTTTCATACTGTGATTAGAGAAAAAAGCAAGTGTTAAATCTCCGGGGTTTGTCTGTAGCTGTACTTACTGACTCATCTCGGACAAATCACTTAAAGACCTTTTGTTGGCTTTACCAACTCCAAAATTGCTGTGGGTGATTTCAGTGACTTGTAAAACACTTCCTGTTTTCTGAAGGAAAACGTTGAAAAAGCCTAGATGCACAAAATAAATATAAGCAAATTGAAATGCTGTCTAAAATGATACAATGCAGAGAGGCACAAAAGCTTTGCAGGAGCAATTAACAGCATTTTTATTGACATTGGAGAAGTCAATTGCTCTGATAAGAAAATGAGCTGCTTCAAAGGATTGAGCATGTGTTGAGACAGAACCAAGAAAGTCATGATCTCTGAAAATGCAACATTTGGTGAGAAAGGTATGGATTTAGCAAACAAGTTTGCTTTAGGGTGAAAGAATACAGCCATATTGTTGCAATTTGGGGTTTAAATAGTTCTTTCTTCAATCCTTTATGGGGCAATACCACCACTATGTTATTTCCATACCTGAGACAGCCTTTCCAAATTGATGTGCTGTCCTGAGACAGTGAAATACAGGCTAATGCCAGCATTCCATTGAAATGGTTCCACAAAATTACCAAGTTGGTTCAAAAATGTATTTCAGGAAAGTTAAGCTTGTCTGCATTCCTTCTAAGTTGTGTGTTGAGGAAAAAAGGTTTTGGCCATTAGAATGTTGGCAGTATGTGAAAAATGAAGGAAATGGATGATACTGTACCTTAGGAATGAAGCTGGGTAATAATTGCTAGAATCAGAATCTATCTGTGTAGGAACCCAAAAGGAAAAGAATCACCTTCAGTGAGACAATTACCTTCACTGAGTGCAGAAGGAAAGGTGCAGTCAGGTTTCCCAAAGATCCATCAAGACTCCAGACACACCCCATGCTCCTTCAGGGTTTTCTTTCCCCTTTTAGTCCAAGTTTACGCAGTCCAAGTTTTGAGTCTCTCCACCTCCACACAAACAGACATTACAAAATCCTGCTGAGAACCTCAGAGCTAAGACTCAGACAGAGTTGGGCAACAATTTCGTGGTGTTAGGAAGAATTACCTTTTAAGAGGAAAAATAAAGATGTCACATTGGAGAATTTGCAGAGCATTTGGAGTGGTTTAGCTCTCCCCTGCCTCCAGGTGTGTTTGCTTTTCTCTTGCACAAACCTTCAGCATAAACAGATGTCTGTGTGCAGGGCTGTGTTTCTGTGTTGGCAGGAACCAGAGATGTTCAAACAACTCCCTCAAACCTTTGGTGCTGTATGGAGCATGAGAATAAATTAATTCTCATCTGAGCACTTGATCAATGAACTTGAATGAGTCAAGTTCATTCTCTGACTGAGTGAAGTGTTAGAATAATAATATACAATAAACCCCAAACAAACTGTTCAAGAATTTGAATGCATCTGATTCAGTGACAGAACAATGTAAAGAGCTTCCACAGTGAGATCTGACCTAAAATAATCAGTTTTTACATAAAGAAGCTTATTGCTTACCTCACGGTTCTAAAATACAGCAAGGACATATCATGGATGATGAAAAAAATAGTGACTTTGTTTCATGAATTTTTTTGTTATAGCTCTTGAAATCACTGTGAGACTGAACTCAAAGACTGGAGTAAATCACTAAACTCAAGGAGTACTGGAGTAAAAACATGGTACCAGAAGGAAATCTTACTGCCAGGCACTCAAAGGCCAAAGACTCTGAAGGTCTATGAACCCCATTATTTCAGCCTTAATGAAAGGGTAATAATAAGAACGTGCCCCAAACATTCACCTCACCCTATTTTTTCTCTCCAGGCTGTTCCTGCCCCAGTATCCTGGTTTAGACTTCATAGAATCACAGCATCACTAAAGTTAGAGGAGACCTCTAAGATCATTGACTTCAAACATTAATCAAACAATTCCATGTTCACCACTAAACCTCATCCTCAGCAACACATCCACTCACCTTTTGAACACTCCCATGCAAGGAATTTAGGGTACAGATTCAGTAGCAGTCACTTTTATCTCTCCATCTCAGAAATTTAGAATAATTTATACAAGTAGCAGGCACAGTTAGATGCTTGTTTACCAATAACTGCCTCAGGAATATCTCTTCTGTAGATTTAATTCCATAACTCTTAAAAATGGGAGAAGATGCCCAAATATTTATTTGTATCTACACATATTTGAGTGGAATATGCCTGAGTGGGATTTGTAATGAATCAAGCTGGAAATTAACACAAAATGCATCAAGTTTTTGAATAGGATTAGCCCCAGGAAAAGGGAACCCAACAATTGACAGTTAGTTACATATTGAATTGTTTTGTGTCATGGGTCAATCCCACCCAGAAACTCAACCCCACAGAGCTGCTCATTCACTCCTCACCGGTGGGGTGAGGGTGTGTCACCAGGACATTTTCTGAAAAATTCCCTTTTCCCCAGGATTTTCTCCTGGGAAGCTGAGAAGCCTCAGAGAGGAATGAAAACAATAATTATCTGATTGGTGCTCCCGTGTTTGCTGCTTTGGAATGTGGCTTGGACATTGTTTACCCACAGGTGAATGTTTGATTGGTTCCACGTGAATTGTTTTTAATTAATGACCAATCACAGCCAGCTGTGCCAGACTCTGAGTCAGTCATGAGTTTTCATTATTCATACATGTCTAGCCTTCTGATGTATCCTTTCTCTTTCTTTAGTACAGTTTTAGTATAGCATAATAATATAATATAATACCATATATAATATAATATAATATAATATAATATAATATAATATAATATAATATAATATAATATAATATAATATAATATAATATAATATAATATGATTATCAGCCTTCTGAGAACATGGAGTCAAATTCTCATCTCTCACCTCATCCTGGGGACCCTCACAAATACTACAAGGGTGGGAATTGGAAGGGTAAAAGTGAGAAAAACCCAAGAGTTGAGATAAAAATAATTTAACAATAATAAAAGAAAAAAAAACTACTGAGACATAAACCCCAAGAAAGACAAGTGCAGCAAATAAAACCAAATGTTCACCTCCAACTGACTGATGGTCAGCAAGTCCTTGGTCAGCACCTACTGTCTACTTGTTAATGGGCTGAGGATGCTTTATTTGGAATATTCCATTGTCCAGATGGGATCAGCTGTTCCAGCTGTGTCCCCTCCCAGCTCTTTGTGCATCCCCAGCCTACCCAGTGGATGGATGCCCATTAATTCTTTTTAGGTTTTCTGAGCTGTTCATTATCCCTCCGCTCGTTGTTCCAATCCTCTCTTAAGCTCCCCATCCCTTTTTCCTGGAGTGTCCCTCATGTTGAGATTTATGGCTGCCTGGAGAGTATCAGGCAGGAATCAGAGTTCTCACTGAGTTCTGGAGAGGAGAAACTCCACGCCAGGCTGTGGAGTCAGAGTTTGTTTTCTGCTGTGGTGAAATTTTAGTACCTTCCAGATCACTGGGAATTTTTCCTGATTAGGAGTGCCCCAAAATTGGAAAAAAATTATCTCTTGCTTAGGTGGTAGAACTATCATCTAAATATTTTTGTTTGGTTTGGGTTTTGGGTTTCTTTTGTTGATTATTTTGGGATTTTTTTGTATTTTTTATTTGTTTGTTTATTTGTTTTAATAACTGGAGAAAGTAGATAATCAGCTTGCAATTAATCTGATAGAGATAAGAGCTTAATTTCTGTAGCTGCCTCCTTGTTCTTTTAAAAGAACATTCTGTAAAGAATGGTTGTTTGCAACATAAAACTTTTCTAACAAAACCAGGGAACTTTTTATCTCTGTGAAATAATCAGGAAACCTAGAGCACTATTGATTTCACTTGTGATGCTGGCGGAAGAAAAGACATAAGGCAAATGGTATTTGAAGTAAGCGAATCAGATCAATTGTTTTCATTTTGCAGAGGCTGGTCAGGAGAGTTTTTCTCCGATCTACTCTTGCTGACCTGGGAATTTTGTGTCAGAAACACTTTTTAATTAGGTTCTAAAATGATACAGAAGTACTGGCATTGGAGGAGAGTGTTCAGTCTGTGCAATTGGGAATGACTGCTCCTAGAGCAGGGTAAAATCCTCTCAAAGACAGTTAGTCAGGTACTCAACAAGCCTAAAAGAAATCTATAAGAAAATTAATAAATAAAGGTAAAATAAAAGGATTTGGTTGTAATGACGTTGTGCTTGTGTGTCATATTTTATATATGGTATTGTGTATGTAAGTAGGTTTTCTGAAGTGTATTTGACCAAATAAGTTTTATCCCTCAGACATGAATCAAAAAAGGAATAAAAGTTATGATTTTCACTTCCTGAAAATCTGACACACCATGCACTTCTCTGACACACTTCTCTCCTTTGGAAATCAAGGCAATTAAATAATTTCAAATCATCATCCCATTAATGGAGAAAACAATATAGAGGAATTAAAAAATATTGACTTTTGGTTTTTGCTTTCAATTCTGATTAAGGACTTTATTCATATACCTGTTGAGGTATATTGGTGTTTCTCACATAGAAGTGTTTCATAAAACTTCTCTGACATGGATTTTGACATTTTTATTTCTTTGATACATTTGAAAAGTGCAAAGAAATCTTTCATTTGGGGAAGATTGTGCTGACCTAAGGGCAGATAACTTTGCTCATTGCTTCTTGGTATGATTGGTGCCTCATTGGTGACTCTTAGGCTTTCATTAAAACTCCCTGCAGTGTTTTGTTGATTGTGTTCTTTTTGAGCCCAAACTTTTTTCCCCCCCCTGATTAGCTCTGGCTGCAAAGGGAAATCCTTGGGGCTGGTTTCAATGAAATAGGTTTGGCTAATCTGAAATTTTCACTGAGTAAACACCTTGCAACACAAAATTCTTGGTTGTCAATGTCTGACACTAAACCCCAAAGAAAGCAGCAGGTCAAAGGAACACAGTTCTTTTAGACATCTTGTGCAGATCTCATGATTAATTTAGACCTTAATAGAGAGTGGCCTTACTGATAGCTTTTTGCAGTAGAAATTGAAACTATTATAGAAATAAAAAACTTTCATTAGAACAGAAGACACTTCTAAGGATGATTTGATTGTGTTTCCAAAATACAACTGTTACCCTAATTTACACGGTGGGGCATCACATCATGGAAAGTGATCATTAGAAGCAAATATGCCATGAGCTGGGTTTATGTTTTTAGGGTTTTGTTCCTTTGATTTTTTTTGTTGTTTATGTTTGGGTTTTTGTTGGTTTTTTTGAGTGTGTTTTGTTTTGTTTCCTTTTTTTGCTTGCTTGCTTATTTGTTTTAAACAGGGAATCAAGTCAGGGTTCAGTTTGAAGGTGAGCTGTGCTTGCAGAGATTTAAAGAGGATTTTTCTGAAGTTTGCAGCCGGTGAACCTCTGTACACTCTTTTACCATTGCTGTTAATCCTATAGAGCATCAGCTGTAGCTGGAATGAGCAAAATTGGCCATTATTTGATTTTTTGTACATTTCCAGTGCTGCAGCAGTGGAGTGTTGATGCTCTTCACTCATGGTTGCAGCAAGTCTGAATTGTTATTATGGAGAGATTTCTGTGCTTTCAGACTAAAAATCTGAAAGTTTCTTTTTTACAGCCAGTTACAGCAATATCAGTGGGACTGGCATTTCTTCTTGCACAAAGGTCTTCAGTGTTCTCAATCTGCTTTGGGGAATTACAGCTGAATTTCAATTATAAAAAAAATTCAATTATAAAAGCATAGGTGACCATAATTTAAGCACAATCAGGCACAGAAGAGCCCTGATTTCCATCTTGGCCAAATCCATGTTTCTAGGACCAGCCATGACTGCCAGGAGGATGGATGCTGCCAACTTCCTTCTCGTATCATTTGCAATGTTAAAATAAAATAGGCAAAAAGGAAATGGATAATAAAATTCCAACACACAGAACACTGGCTGTTAATGGTTCTCCTTCATAATTATACTGCAAATAATATACATTATACATGTAATACTAATATTCACCAAAGATAAAGGTCCTGAGGTACATTGAAAACTTCCCAGCTAGGTTTAATATAATTACAAGATGAAATAAATGGTATTCATAAGAGGCCAGAATTCCACCACAGAGCCTAATGAATTATTGATGATAACCTCCAAGATGACCCATTGCATTTGATTTTTCTCTTATTCTTTCCCATTTCAGTGATGAAGCTTCTGGGGAGAAAGCCATCATTTTAAATTATTAAGGAAGAAAAAATATAAATCTTAGTATTTATTTTTGAAAAAATGCTGTGTTTAGGAAACAAGGAACTAAAAGCAATTTTGCCAGTCTGAATTTCTCCTCTAGGTCATATAGAATGAAGGTTTTTTTGCCACATTTATTTCTCCAAAATAAACAAAGTCTATTTCCATGTCACTACTTCCTGATTTTGTATGCTTTGAGGTGGTAATTTTTCAAAACTTAGTTCCTCACCTAATTTAGTCCAGTGACTCAAATCTGATGCTAATATAAAGTTAATATAAGAAAGTAATAAAAGAATGGGATCTGTGTTACTCCTTAACCTTACCCTAGAAGTGTCTGGGACTGACTGATGGTACCAGTAACTGAATATAGCTGATTCCTAAAAAATAATAAAACAAACAAACAAATTAAAATATTAAGGCAAAAAAAAAAATCATTTGGGCTCTTCAGAGTCTCACAAGCAGCTACTGTAAATTACTATTTATTAGCTTGAAATTTAAGCACAATTTTACCATCTCAAAAGGAAAATGACACTAAATATCTGAACCACACAAGAAGATAAGGACAATAAAGCAGTTATTAGGTTAGAAATGTTGAAATAGCGTATTTGAGTGGAACACCTGATGGCTTTGTGTACATCAATAAATACAAACATAAATGCTGAAGGATAATGTCTCCTGGTCAGAGCTCCTTACTATTTTCATTCTAACCACAGAACAGATCCGAGCTAGAGCATTACTACAGCCATGAATATCAACCAGATGTAAAATGCTAATTTTAGTATTTTTACTACTCCTAAGCCATTAACTGAGCCTTAAAAGCAGAAGGGCAAAGCATTAGCCATACCAATAATAGTTCCTATTTTTGACAGGAAGAAACTGAAGGATAAATCCTCTATTTTAGATGAACTAGGAATAAGATTTCATCTATTTTCCTTACTGATTTCAATTACTTCAATGACAGGCATGTTAAACTATTTGTAAAAACTTTTAAACTTCCCACTCCAGGTGTATATTATATACAGTTGTAGCTGAAGAATGTCATGGACAAAATTAGAATTTCCTAATTCTTCTTTTCCCATATTTTCTTTATCTAAAAGCCTTTTCAGCCTCATTCACTGTTTAACTTCCCTGTTAAAGCAATGCCTTCATGTCTTGGTTATTTGGAGACAGCTCTGTTCCTGAGCCAAACATGATGCATTACTCAGAGGATTTTTTATTTTTAGCATTTCCTTCTTTGGATCAGAAAGTGGAAATAGTGTTTTGTTTTTGCAAACACAAAATAAATGCTGTTAATTAACACCTGAAACTCTTTTAAGACGGTGTTTTATGTATGTCCATTACTGTGGTATCATGAAGGAAGCCTGTAGGAGGAGCAGGATTTCCACAGTAGAGCTTTCACCAGCCCCAGTCCTAGACACGGCTTTTGTAACAGGAATATCAGTATTTTTTCTTTTCTCTCTTGTTCTCCCTGATATTAATTTTTTATTGAGGTTTGGGTAAAGGTCTAGTGTTTAAATCCCAGGAAATCTTTGTGGTTTCTGAGAGTACAACACTGAGGTCCTGTGAGCTTCTTTAGAAGACTCATATCCTGGGAAACCCCATACTCCATGAATTTTATGTTTCTCTCCTCAAGGCACTAAGAAAGCTGTTACCACCACTTTTTTTGTGGAGAATGGGGAATGGAAGAGAAGCTGTGGCTGCCCCATTCCCTGAAGTGTCCAAGGCCAGGTTGGATGGGGCTTGGAGCAACCTGGTGTGGTGGAAAATGTCCCTGCAATGGCAGGGGGTGGGAATGAGACGATCATTGGAGCCTCTTCCAACACCAATCATTCCATGATTCTGGTTTCTTTCACGAATATTGTGAGAAATAGCTACTCACTTTTCATAGTTTAGGAAGGTTTATTAAACCTTATCAAAAATACAACTGAAGGCTGAATAAAGAAAAAAGGTTACGGTGCTGCGAGCAAAAGATTTTCCCTGCCATGTGCTCAGCCCCCTCACAATGGAGGTTTTTCCTTTTAAACCCTTTAACCCCTCCCAAATTTCTGTCTATCAACCCCTTCTTTGCTGCCCAGGGGTGGAGATCTGTTCCTCAAATCCTGATTGGAGGTCAGATGTCTCCACAGTGACAAGCCAGCCCTCCCAGATGTCCCAGCTCCAGCTGTCCCTTGATAACCACAGGAGGGGGCACAACATAACTATAAACCTATAAAACTCTTTTTAACCTATATACATGATATTTATCTTTTAATTGTGAGAGCCAATCATCACATTACTCATCTATCACAAATATTAAAGCCTGTCTTCTCCCCTGCTCAACCCAGTGTCTGGGCAGCAGCACTGAGAGGAGTCAGACACGGTGACCTCTCCTCATTTAAAGCATTTTCATCCAACAAGCCCACCTGTGGCTCTGCTGCTCCTCATTATTCACAGACAAAGACACGGAGATGCTCACGAAAGAACCTCAGCAGAATGATTTGTGACCCCTTTATTCCATGAGTTGTTCACAAGATGATTTACAGAGTTGGATTCTACTCAGCCTGGCTAAAGGTGAGGAGATGGAGGCTTACTTATCCGAGGCACCACTAAATAAAGGCTGCCAAGGAGTGTGTGAGACAGGCTATTAGTGCCTGGTCACGGAAGGGATAGAATTTAAATTAATTCCTTCTGACCTGTCTGCTGCCAGGGAACAGGTATTAATTATCTGATCTGTCTGCACATTTTCTCCCCCAGGATCTCTCGAGCTCTCTTGAGCTGAGCCCGGATGACACAGAGGGCTCTGCCTTGTTCTTGCAGACACCTGGTTAAGGAATGAACTCCTTCCTTCCTTCCTTCCTTCCTTCCTTCCTTCCTTCCTTCCTTCCTTCCTTCCTTCCTTCCTTCCTTCCTTCCTTCCTTCCTTCCTTCCTTCCTTCCTTCCTTCCTTCCTTCCTTCCTTCCTTCCTTCCTTCCTTCCTTCCTTCCTTCCTTCCTTCCTTCCTTCCTTCCTTCCTTCCGCCACTTCCTTCCGCCACTTCCTTCCTTCCTTCCTTCCGCCACTTCCTTCCGCCACTTCCTTCCTTCCGCCACTTCCTTCCTTCCGCCACTTCCTTCCTTCCTTCCGCCACTTCCTTCCTTCCGCCACTTCCTTCCTTCCTTCCTTCCTTCCTTCCTTCCTTCCTTCCTTCCTTCCTTCCTTCCTTCCTTCCTTCCTTCCTTCCTTCCTTCCGCCACTTCCTTCCTTCCGCCACTTCCTTCCTTCCTTCCTTCCTTCCTTCCTTCCTTCCTTCCTTCCTTCCTTCCTTCCTTCCTTCCGCCCCTTCCTTCCTTCCTTCCTTCCTTCCTTCCTTCCTTCCTTCCTTCCTTCCTTCCTTCCTTCCTTCCTTCCTTCCTTCCTTCCTTCCTTCCGCCCCTTCCTTCCTTCCTTCCTTCCTTCCTTCCGCCACTTCCTTCCTTCCGCCACTTCCTTCCTTCCGCCACTTCCTTCCTTCCGCCACTTCCTTCCGCCACTTCCTTCCGCCACTTCCTTCCGCCACTTCCTTCCGCCACTTCCTTCCTTCCTTCCTTCCGCCACTTCCTTCCTTCCTTCCTTCCTTCCTTCCTTCCTTCCTTCCTTCCTTCCTTCCTTCCTTCCTTCCTTCCTTCCTTCCTTCCTTCCTTCCTTCCTTCCTTCCTTCCGCCACTTCCTTCCTTCCTTCCTTCCGCCACTTCCTTCCTTCCTTCCTTCCTTCCTTCCGCCACTTCCTTCCGCCACTTCCTTCCGCCACTTCCTTCCGCCACTTCCTTCCTTCCTTCCGCCCCTTCCTTCCTTCCTTCCTTCCTTCCGCCACTTCCTTCCTTCCTTCCTTCCTTCCTTCCTTCCTTCCTTCCTTCCTTCCGCCACTTCCTTCCTTCCGCCACTTCCTTCCTTCCGCCACTTCCTTCCTTCCTTCCTTCCTTCCTTCCTTCCTTCCTTCCTTCCTTCCTTCCTTCCTTCCTTCCTTCCTTCCTTCCTTCCTTCCTTCCTTCCTTCCTTCCTTCCGCCCCTTCCTTCCTTCCTTCCTTCCTTCCTTCCTTCCTTCCTTCCTTCCTTCCTTCCTTCCGCCACTTCCTTCCGCCACTTCCTTCCGCCACTTCCTTCCGCCACTTCCTTCCTTCCGCCACTTCCTTCCGCCACTTCCTTCCTTCCTTCCTTCCTTCCTTCCTTCCTTCCTTCCTTCCTTCCTTCCTTCCTTCCTTCCTTCCTTCCTTCCTTCCTTCCTTCCTTCCTTCCTTCCTTCCTTCCTTCCTTCCTTCCTTCCTTCCTTCCGCCACTTCCTTCCGCCACTTCCTTCCGCCACTTCCTTCCTTCCTTCCTTCCGCCACTTCCTTCCTTCCGCCACTTCCTTCCGCCACTTCCTTCCGCCACTTCCTTCCGCCACTTCCTTCCGCCACTTCCTTCCTTCCTTCCGCCCCTTCCTTCCTTCCTTCCTTCCTTCCTTCCTTCCTTCCTTCCTTCCTTCCTTCCTTCCGCCACTTCCTTCCTTCCGCCACTTCCTTCCTTCCGCCACTTCCTTCCTTCCTTCCTTCCTTCCTTCCTTCCTTCCTTCCTTCCTTCCTTCCTTCCTTCCTTCCTTCCTTCCTTCCGCCCCTTCCTTCCTTCCTTCCTTCCTTCCTTCCTTCCTTCCTTCCTTCCTTCCTTCCTTCCTTCCTTCCTTCCTTCCTTCCGCCACTTCCTTCCTTCCTTCCTTCCTTCCGCCACTTCCTTCCTTCCTTCCTTCCTTCCGCCACTTCCTTCCGCCCCTTCCTTCCGCCACTTCCTTCCTTCCGCCACTTCCTTCCTTCCGCCACTTCCTTCCTTCCGCCACTTCCTTCCGCCACTTCCTTCCGCCACTTCCTTCCGCCACTTCCTTCCTTCCGCCACTTCCTTCCTTCCTTCCTTCCGCCACTTCCTTCCTTCCTTCCTTCCGCCACTTCCTTCCGCCACTTCCCGTTGTGCACAGTTGGCTCAGGTGACAGCCCAGTTGATGCAGCTTGTTTTCTCTTGGGCACTGAAGGACTTCTGAAAGCATTTTGAAGATCTGTATTTGCCACTGTTTGTGTATGTGATGCTCACCTTGAAGAACAATCCGTTCTGCATGCCTGGTGTTTGTTCTGTGAAAGATTCTCCTTTTTGTATCAGGCCAGGCTGCCTTTGTTGATTTGACTTCCTCTGGCTGTGTTCTTTCCACTCACTGGACAACACTTTTATGACTAGTCATTAATGGAACCTCAGTACAGCCAGCACTCTGATGTATTAATAAAAACAGCAGTGTCATCAGGAAAGAAGGCTTTAAGGGTAAGTGGGTTTTGTAACTTCTTCAAAGGCTCCCTGGTACTGCTTTGCTTTGCTAACATGCTCTGGAGGGCTTTAAAAGAGGAAGAGAGAAGTGTTTTGAAAGGAAGAAGTTTCCCAGCACTGTAGTTGAAATGGAAATAGTTTTTGTGGCTCTCATGCTGTCCCAGCAGTGCAGAACTGCAGCAGTGTCCTGGAGATGGAGCTCTGCCTGTGTGTGAGATATGAAAAACCTGAGCAAACCTGAGGTAGCTAAAAAATCACATGAAAACCCACGGACTGTGGAGATGGATAGCAAGGAGGAAATTGCAAACAGGTATGGACCCCATGTTTTCTGACTCATGTTCTTATCATGGTGTCACAGGGGCTGAACTGATCCTTGATAGGGAGACAAGTTGTGGCTGAATTTTCTGTGAAAGTTCACAGAGGCATATGAAGGATTATATTACTACTATTATTATTATTATTATTATTATTATTATTATTATTATTATTATTATTATTATTATTATTATTATTATTATTATTATTATTTACTACTACTACTATTATTATTAGTCCTGTTTTATCCTAGACCTCATCATTTCCACCACGAGGAGGAAATGCCAGTGCCTGCCATCCTTGAAAGAGACTTTCAGAGTGCTCAAGGTGGGATGTGCATTGCTCTGCAGGTACAACAGACAGCCTGGCTTTTTAAAGGATTGATTGTTAAAGTCACACGATGTTTCTTGTTCCCCTTGCATTCATCAATGAAAAGACAGCTGGGAATGTGGAAATCCTGACTTGTACATTTCTGTTAATGGCAACCAAACCCATTTCTCCTGTTTAGGGCAAAGGGCCACAGTCTCAGTCTGGAATTAGTAAGATGAGCTGTAATACAGCTCTGAGTGCAATTTAGACACCAGAGTTATTGCTACAAGCAATTGCTACAAGACACCAGAGTTATTGCTCTTGTAGAATGAACCTTTTTTTTTTTTTAATCCATTTTTAATTTTGGCAGTGTGTTCCAACACCTTAGGCAGGTCTTACAAGGCAGTTGTACAGGCTGGCTGAGGGCTAGCAAATGCAGAACTTGTCACTGCACCAGGCAGCACTGCTTTGACAATGCCCTGCCTGCAGCTGAGCCTGCAAATGCTGCTCCTGTTAACCCTGCGCCCAGAACAGGAGCAATATTGGATGGGCTCCTCTTTCTTTTTAGCCTGCAATGTCCTTTTCAACAGTCTGATCTCAATGTTTTATTGTTTTAGTAGCAAATATCAAACCATGAGGTGCTGGCGATCTGCTGGTGTCAGTGACTGGTGACCATGTGAAGTAATGGCTTTAATCTGGGAGTTGGTGCATTATGAAAGAAGATCTGTAGAGGTCAATAGAAGGCTCATCTACCCCAGTAACCCTGGAGAAGTCAGATAATTCTGCCAAACTTGAATATTTTTATTTTTCACTTCATTTTTGTGTCACTGAGGGGTCCTGGCTTATCCTTTACAAACGTTAATTCCTTGGATGAAAACCACTTCACACCTGTGATCATACTTCTTTTCTGAGCCAATGTCCTGGGGTGACGTTATGATGCTTCTATATCCCCATACATCTGTTCTGTGCCTTTAAGACCGGCACTGAAGAGTGGAAGTTTTGTTTGGGTTTCTCTTATCAGGACACAGAGACAAGCGGTACATAGGGCTGTTTTTTTTCGCTTCCAGCTTCAGCTTGCTGCTTTTGCTTGCTCTCTTTTTCTGCTCTTGCTTCTGCTCTGCTTTCTGCCTCTGCTTATTAGCACGTTCTAGCTAAACAGTCCACATTGCTTCCTGGACTGTTTCTCCTCTCCTGTTCCTGTGACCATCTCGAACCTGCTCCGGACTGGGACCCGGGAACACCAAGGGTTCGGCTGCAGTGGCTGCCCCAGCGCCGGAGGGACTGAGAACAGAGCAACCACCCCCGAAAGAGACTTTCTGATTTTGCCATCTTTCTCAGAGCGGTGTCATCGGGAATTGTTCATTCTGTGTGCTGGGGGGTGCGGGGCCAGTCAAATAAACAGGTTCTTTCCACCTCTCTCCGAGGAATTTTTTCCCGAACCGGTTGGGGGGAGGGGCCATGTGGGTTTCGCTTTCTGGAGGGGCCCTCCTTTGCAGATTATTTAACAAATTTGCCCTAAACCAGCACAGCCATGTACAGTTCTGTTATATCCTTCCCTTAGAGAACTGGAGCAGTGTAAATTTTCTACTCTGTCCATGAAACAACTCTCACTTCAAGTGCTTCCCCTCATTAAACTTCATTTCTTAAATCCTGCTAAGCACTCAGCTGATGCTTGCAAGGAAATCTGGTTATTTTTGTAAAGCCAAGTCTGCTTTTCCTCCTTGAGCATCACTTTGATTTTATCTGAATTGTGTTTCACCTGCTATTCTACTACTGAATTCTTTGTCTTACAAAGTTCTGGAATTCTGTCACGGTCCCCATCCTTGTTATTTTAAATGACACTGATTGGAAATTTGTCTTACAAAATTCTGAAATTATGCCACCGAATCTTTACTATTTTAAATTATTCTGATAGGAAATTTTAGATTTCCTATCAGAATAATTTACTATTTTAAGTTCTGGAATTCTGTCACTGAATCTTTACTATTTTTAATTATTCTGATGGGAAATTCCATCATGTCACTACTTTCTCCTCTTCTGCTCTTTATGAAAAAGCCAAATAGCAGAAGTTTAAACATGGCCTTGCCTTGGAGAGCACCACTTCCACCTACTCTGTTTGTCTTTTATTCAATAATTTAACCCTACTTCAGCCTCTTCTCTCAGTTCAGGTTGTTGTTCCATTAGAGGCATTTGATGAGTGACTTTCTGAAGAGGCTTTTTGAAATCCAAAAAGACCTTTTGTTTTCTGCAGATTTGTTGATCTCATTTAAGAAACTCCAAAAGGTTTGTAGGGCAGAACTTCAATCTGCAAATGCCACAGTGACTGTTTCAAAGTGGGTAATTTAAACAAAGGTCCACTTGACCTATTCCTTCCTACAGTTTCCAGTCATTTGCTTATTCCTTAAGTGTCACTTCAAAACTTTTTCAGGTTTGTTTTTCATTGCTGTTGTTTTTTCTCTTTTTTTAGTCCTCTAGTAAACAGAAAGAAACTACACTCTGGTAATTGTAGCAAAACACCTTGTTTATCCTTGAGGTTTTTGAGGATTTCTTGGTGCATAACTATAATTTTTTGTGCATTTAATGATGGTTATCTCTAACAATTCTAGAGATTTGTTACCATTCATGTTGCCAGTTTTTAAGGCACTTCAAAAGTTTCAGAAAGGTAAGAGTGAAAACACTGAAATCTTTGCACTTTGTCTGCAGTAAATACTAATAAAAATACTTTCTTTATTTTCATGTCTTTTACCTGGAAATTTTACATATTTGATCCTGTGCTGGTTATAGCTGGGATAGAATTCATTTTCTTTATCATAGGGGCTGTGTTTTGACTGTGTTCTGAAAACACTGTTGGTTACACTGAGATGTTTTTGTTTTTCATCTATTTTTATCTTTTTTTTGTTATTTTCCTGTTAAGTACCATGTATTTTATTTTATTATTATATTATATTATATTATATTTTATTATTTTATTTTATTTTTAATCTTATTTTTATTTCAATTATTAAACTCTTTTTACCTCAGAGTTTTCTCATGGTTCCTTTCCCCCATCCTGCTGGGATGGAGGGTGAATGAGCAGTTCTGTGATTCTCAGTTGCCAGTTGGGGTTAAACCATGAAAAGTCCTCTCATTTGATGCTGTGGACTTTGTGGCAGTAGTGCTCTTCCTGATGTATTTGAGGAAATATGATTATTATTATTTTTTTAAATGCTACTTTCATTTGTTACTCTGGCACCTTCTGGTGGTCCTCCATTATTGTCTTTTCCCATTTAATTTTGCCAGAAATTTGACTGCTCTTTGCTTCTTTGGATAATTTTGCTTTTTACAGATAATCTCTCATGTACAATAACATTTTTTGCTTGTTTCTAGGCCAGACCTTGTGTTCAGGCTTGTGTGCCAGCTCTGTTGAGTGTCACCTCTAAGGTTTTTATTCTTTTATATGGCCTGAACTGCTTTTTAAGGGCTCTCTGTTTCTTTCTGCAGCTCCTGTGTTTGAAGATGAATGTAAGTGCTGTGGATTTGCTGTGCTTTGTGTACTCCCCTGGGAGTGTGTTGCTGTAAGACTTTACTGAGACCAAACTCTGGTACAGCTCCTTCAGCTGAATACCCTTGGGCTAAATCCTGTAAAACTGTAAAACTTTAAAACCCTTTGAAGGGTTATATTTTCTCTTTTGGGGTCCCTTTGTGTTAATCGGGGATTGCTCGGGTTATGTCCTGATGCTTTTTTCTCCTCACCTGAGGATGGGTTATTAAAGCCCCAGCTGCATTTCCAGCTGCCATTTTCTGTGTGATTTCTCACATTTTATTAAGTAGCAGCATTCTGGCTAGATGCTGTTTGTGCAGTAATGTTGGTTTAGATCCAAGGTTTCTTTAGTATGTTGTTTTATCCCCTCACTCCAACCCTGGCAAAGTCTGCTTGCTCCTTTCTGAACTGGTAGCCTAGCATGGAATGCCTTTCTGCTTCTAAATTTCCAGCAGCCCTAGGATATTGAAATTATTTAAGGGGAAAATTTAAATGGAAGCAAATGAGGCTCCCCAGCAGCTCCCCTCTATTTCTTAGCCCTCCAGTTTTCCTATTGCAATATTTACCTAGTGGACTTGATTCTCTTCCTGCCCCCTGAGTGAGGTGTGAGTCTTTGTATTCCCTATGTGACTCTACCTGTTCTGTGACTTAAGTTTTAATTGAAAACAGAGATTTTCCATATTTTTACCCACTTCTGTGTTGTCGTCACTGTGTTCTCTTTATTTGTTTCCTCCCCAGTTCCCTCTGACAGGCCCAGCCGACCTCCTCAAGTGCCAGGAATTGTTTTCCTGGTGGTTCTGGTCAAGCCTGTCACTCTTCTTGAGGCTCTCCTTATTCTAGAGGATGTACACTCAGTTCCAAAACGCTGTGATCCATCCCAAAATCAAACTACCAGGTCCTCACAGGGCTGATGGCAGATTTTTGCAGTGGCAGTGACCAACATCATCTTTCTGGTTTGGACTCAGAGCACACACATTTTCAGAAGGATATTCCAGAGCTAAGAGAAAACGTGCCTGTTTCCACAGGGATGGATTCCCAGTGCAATAATATTTTCTTTGATGATCTTTCGGACTTGCTTCTTTAGTACATAATCCTGACATAATTCTCAATTCATATGCTGTGCATTAGTTGCTGCAGAAGGGTGGATCTTGTGGAAGAAGTTTTACAGAGACTTCTGTGAGCCATTGATAAGTTTGACATGAGGATCCATGTTTACCCCTGAAAGAATTTTCTACCAAGGACTTGAACACAGAAACCAAGAAAGAAAGGATAAATAAGAGAAACCCGCATCTGCCTATTCCAATAAACACTTTAGTCTTTAGTGATCAGTGAGTAAACTTAGGAGTTTTGTAAGAATGTATAAAAAGCATGCATGCTAGAATAAAAAGGTTTTGAAGCCTTCTGAAAATGGAGTGTTGCTTTGTATTGTGACCATCTCAGCTACAACAGATCTCATTTTCTTGGAGGCAAAAATACCCAGTGGGGTCCCTCAGGTGGTTGCTCCTGTACCCCAAAGTCCCTTGCCTCCACCCAGTTCAGCCACTTTGGACACCTGTGGGAAGCACCAGCAGGCTGCACTGTGGGCTTGCAAATGCTGCTTTTATTACTTTTATATTTTATAGAGTTCATTCACACTGTGCCCACTCCATGTGGAAAAATGTGCAACTCCCTGTGATGGTGTTCGCAGGGGTTTTGGGATGAGGGAAGAGACGAGGATCTGACTCCATGTTTCAGAAGGCTCATTTATTGTTTTATGATATATATTACATTAAAACTATACTAAAAGAATAGAAGAAAGGATTTCACCAGAAGGCTGGCTGAGAATAGAATAAGAAGGAATGACAAAGGTTTGTGTCCCAGAGAGAGTCTGAGCCAGCTGGATTGTGATTGGCCATTAATTAGAAACAACCACATGAGCCCAATCACAGATGCACCTGTTGCATTCCACAGCAGCAGATAATCATTGTTTACATTTTGTTCCTGAGGCCTCTCAGCTTCTCAAGAGAAAAAATCCTAAGGAAAGGATTTTCCATAAAAGTTGTCTGCAACACCCCCTCTCTGACAGCTCCTTCCCACCTTCATTTCTTTATTTTGAAGAGGAGATGGGCGCAATGGATAGTGACCATTGAATCTAATTAATTTATCCAACCTCCTGATTTGTTGCTCCCCTCAAGCTCAAACGCTTCAGCCCACTGACTTTCTTTCACTCATTGTTGAATTCCAAGAGCAGCCAAAATTTGGGGAATTTTTGTGGCTGTGAGGAGAGAGAAGTCCTGGGAGACACTGAGCAGGGGTGGGACCTCTGCAATGGAAATTGGAGAGCATAAAGAGAATATCCTGGCAGTGGTTAGTCCTCCTGTGAGACAGGAAGGCAGGTTGAAGTGAAGTTAAATTCCTGCACTGTTGGATCTCTACAGACTCTGGTAATTCCTGAAAATTAGCTATTTCTCTCTTGTAAAGCAGCTATTCATTTCCACAAATCAAAACCTTTCATGTAGAAAGAATATCCTCCTCCTTTGTGAGTAGGAAATGTTTTATGTTCAACTGGAGGATGTGGCACCTACTTCCAACTTAATCTGGAGGGCTGAAACTGATGGAAACCTATCTAGAAATGAGATTTAGGTAAGGAGGAAATTATCAAGGTATAGTGTGTAGATAAGCTGGAGACCTCCTTATCTGAAAATGCGGATAATCAGGTTTAAAAAGTGAAATGTTCAAGCAGAAAGTAGACAAACTAGTTAAAGGAAAAACATTGAGAACTGTTATGTGTATAAAATACATATATTTTTTAGGGGGGAGATACAAATATTTGCTCCCTGGCTGTGAGCTACAAATATTTTTGGGCTAAGACAGCAGTAATGATGGGGAAAATCTAATATCTACTTGGCATGTGTATATATCTATATATATATATTTTTTTTTTAATTTTTTCCCAAAGTGACAAATGGTAAAAAACTATTGGAGACAATTTGCTGGCATAGATGGGCCTTTCAATAAAATAGTGGAGGAATACTACAGAAAAGAAATTTAATCAGAGAGCATGTAAAGGTATTGATAAAACTAATTATCTTGTTAGATTTCTCACACAATTATTCCTTAAATTATACAGCTAACTTAAGCTACCTTGATATGTAATTTGGGGTCAATTAATTAATTTTTCAGAACTGTAATTGAAGATTTTCTAGAGTGAGGGCTAAGTATTTTCATCACACACTTTAGGAGGCTTGTGAATCAGATTGGCTGTACAACATTTCCCTTTGGGAAGGTGCAAATGGGATTATTGACAGCTCTAAAAGCAGGGTGTGAAGGGGCTGGGAACACTTTCCTGTCAGAAATGTTACGGTGCTGAGTGAACTGAGTGAAATGAGCCCTTTTGGGATTTCAGTCTGGCTGCCTCACCTTACCTCACCTGTGGAAATGTTCTCATCATTTTATCCACAGCGCTTGAGGAATGTGTGATAAAAACAGATGTGTGCAGACGCTGTTTGGAAAAGAACAACGCAGCTGAAATGATGAAGTGTTTCACTACTTCTGCATGGTTTGAAGCACTTTCCTGGGTGCTTCTGTCTGGGTATTCCTTTGTGCCTGTGGGAGGGGATTTATATCGTGCTAATTTACTCACAAACACAGCTTGGGAAATAAACAGGTTAAAGGCAAAGTGTAAAGCAGGAAAACATCTCGAACAACAACAAAACAATGCTAAACTGGTGCTTAGAGTCAGTCCCTGGGGTGCCTGTGCCTGGCTGTGTGCTGAATTTGCAAGCTCTGCCAAAGGATAGGTTGCCAAAACTTAGCTGAAACGCCAAATGAAAGTCTGTGGCTCAAATTATTTGCTCGACTGAAAGTTTCCTCACTTGTTATTTAAACATTGTGAGTTTAGTTTTTGAAAATGATAGAGCATGAGAGGAATGATGGATTTGTCTTCACAAACAAGCTGCTGGTCTGCTGGTAGATAAAACCAGCACTGAGAGATAAAGAAACAATGGGAAGGATCCACTGATTGATGAATGGAAAAAAAGGATATTTGCTTTACAAACTATAGGTTTGCTGATAAATGAAATTGGATATTGAAAGACGAAAGAAACAATGGGGGGAAACCCTAAATTCCATAAGAATTAAAAATTATAAAGGAGGGTTATACAACAGAGGGGAATCTCTGGTATCAGGTGTTCTGGGAAGTCTGAGCCTCTCAAGAACCTCAGAAATGGGGAAAGAGAGACGGGAAATGCAGCTGGGAAATTGGGATAAAAAGGAGGCTGCATCCTCCAAAAGTGTGAGACACCCCAGGGGAATGCCCCATGGCCTCTCCTTTATCCAAATAAAGTTACAGGCCTCCTCTATTTCCTTTTTCGACATAATCTCTGCTGTTTGTGGATTAATTTTCCTGACAAGCAGAAAGAATTGGGAACTTGGTCCCTTTCTGGATAGAGCTGCCATGACAGTTTGTATGGGACAGGGCTGGAGTGCTGATAAATTCTCTGTGCCCATCTATATTCCTTTACACTGGCAAGCACCAAGCTTTGCAGCCAAGTCCCACGTCCCGTTTGCAATTTGATACTCAAATACATTGAGCCTCTGAAAAAAAAAAAACAAAATAAAAACACAAACACCACAAAACCCCAAAGCAAACACCTCCCCCCAAAAAACCCAACCCAAAACCTTCCAACTTCTCCCCTCTGCCTCCCAAAAACTCCAAATTCCCTCAAAGATATCCTTGCTGTAGACAAAAATTAGACAAGCAGGATTAAGAAGAGAAGGAACATGATAAAATTTGGTGCTGCTCCTTGGGTATCCATTGATGTGCTGAGAGCAGCCTTTCCTTCCAGGTGACCCTACCTGGCAAAAACACAGAGTTGTGTAAAGCCTCCCTTTCTCCCTCTTGATTCTCCTGTAAATTAAAAAAACCCAAAAACTTTAATCTTAGTTTCATTCCCCTAAAAAGCAGTGCTTCCCAAATTTTTGAAGAGTGTGGTCAGCATTGATACTGACAAATTCGATTTCTGATCTAAAAAAATATTTGTGCTAGAATTAATGCAGAGCTGAAGTTTCAGAAGGTTTTTTATTTCATTCTGAATATCCTCACAAAGATTGTCATGTAAGAAAGAAACACCAATAACTAATTCTTTGAGAGGAAACTTAGAAACAATTCCTGAGAACTTTCCAAACCCCTTGCATTGTGTGTATCAGTTGGAGACGTATAACCTTAAGACATATTTATGTCCTTATTTCTTCTCACTCCAGCTGGATTTAGGAAATTAAATGTCTTTCGAAGAGTTTTAGAAGCCTTTATTCCACTAATTTGGCCAAAGGTGGATCAGAGAACCCAACTCAGCTTTTGGAGCTCGATGCAATTGAAATCTTCATGAAGTCATTGTTGAGAAAGCAAAAATAAAATTAAATGCAGGGTGAAAGCCAAGTGCATCATTGCAATTGTGGCTCTCTCTCTCCTCCCTGGGTGTGAGGGCTCCACTCCCAAGGGTGTTTTATGTTGTCATATATAATGCAACAGTTCTATTGTCATTGCATTGCAAGGGTTCCATATTGCTGGAGTTTTGTACCTCCTTGATATTTCTTGCGGGCAGCTCCTCTCAGCACTGACTCTTCCTTGTCCTCACAGCAGCCAACTGACTGCAGTTCCCACCACTCCACTCTTTTATAACACTCTTCTGATTGGCTGCAGGTGTGGCCTGTTAACATCAGGCCTGCTCCTAATCTTTAATAATGGGTTCAGCTGCAACTCTTTAGGGGATAAGATTACATTCTATACTACCTTTATTTACTTATGTTCTATCCCCCGACAGTTTTAGACTAGACAATTATCCCAGCACAGGTGAGAGATGCTGGGGTGGGGAGGGGGTGTCTGTCAGATTGAGGGCACTTCTGGAGGGAGCTGTGAAGAAAAGAATTTTGGCAGGACATAACATGGGCAGAGCTGACTGACTCTACCACTTGTCTCCTGAATCCATTTGAACCAGGCTCTTTCCTCTGTTTCCTTTCATGTATTTTCTATTTTCATATATTTTCTATTTTCTATTTCTATTTTTATAAAGTAAACCATTCATAGTTAAGCAGAATTACCTGTGCTAGCAAGTTTTGAGCAGAACCAATCCAGGAATGCAAAGCATTCATTAGCATTCCTTTCCTTTTAAATCCTGGGGAGGGGATAAATCTGATTCCTGCAGTGTGTCACCAGGGAGCAAAAACAGTTTTTGCCTTTTCCACCCTAGCCAATAATGGTGTGGATGTTTGCAATTTAGATTATAGACTCTGTGTAATCAGCCTCCTTGGTCTGAGCACTGGTACAGGGTCTAAGCACAACAAGATATTGATCTCAGCAGGAGGTGCAATGCAAACAATATTAAATAAACAGTTTGAAAAAGCTGAGGCAGAAACACAAGGCCTGCTATTTATTTGAGAACAATATCCCAAATTCAGATTCTTCTAATGTCTGTGTGAGCTTATAAATACCTTATTTACATGTAAATGGCCCTAAAAAAGGCTGGAAGGTGCTGGTCTCTGAGGACATTATTAACTTTGCTTCCCCAGCCTCTTCCAGAAGCTGTAGGATTTTTATCAGCCTAATGTCTGATCTTTGATCAAACTAATTTGAAGTGGTTGCACTTTACAATCACAGATAGATCAAATTTATTAGCTAAAATTCTGTATGTACAAACATAGCAAATAAATAGACACATTACATAGTAAATGCTATTTTTACACTGCTTCTTGGAGTGGAGAAATCTTCTGAATAGGGGATAAAGATTCTACAGGAATAACACTTTTTTTTTCTTCACTGTATTGTTCAGGGAAAGCCATATTCTCTCCCCATATATTTATGCATTTGAAGCTCTAAAGGCACAGGTACAGAAAGTTTTATTTTGTCTTATATATTTGTACTTATCCCATTCTAGCCTCCTCTATATCATTTTTCTCTACTTCCCTCTTGGGTTTGCTCAAAGACATTTAGCTGTGCAAAATATCAGAAGATTAGGATCATTTTTATTATGTTAGATCAGCTAATTAGTATATGCTTTGTCTGCTCAATTAAAGGAAAAACCCAGCATGAAAATCTTCTTTGATCTGAGCAGAGTTTACAAAAGCATCTCTGTGCAAATGAAAGTTGTGTTTCAGGCTTTCAGCTGGAATAATTCACACAGGCCATGCCACTCCAGTGGGGAACGAGCTCCCACACTTAGGAAGGAGAAGGTTTTATCTTTACAGCTGTTGTACAGGATATCCCAGCTCTGCTCAGAGAATTTATGTAAAGGTCCAGGTTTCAATTCACACAGACTTTGTATCAGCTCCTCTGCTGTTCTTCACTCTGAATTACCCTTAAATTTCCAGATATCAGGAAATTGCTCCTTCACTCTTGCAGAATGGAGCAGCCAGCCTGTGGGAGCTGAGCCACTCTTTACGCCCAGTGCAGGATTCTAAAGCAGGTAAATGTCAGAGCTGGTCATGGCAGCCCTGTGAGTGAAACACCTGAGGAATCTCATCCCAAACCTGGCCCTATCCCCCTCCAAGGGGCTGCTGGGGGACTCTGGGGGAGCCACAGCCATCCCCAAACTGGAGCAGCTCCCAGGGATTCTCGTGTCCCCATCTCTCTGCTCTCGGTGCTGCTGTGATTGTCTCATCTTCAGATGGGGCCTTTGGAGAGGCGATGGAAGAATGAAATTGCAATCCCAGAATAAACTGTGTCAGATAAAAGGGATGAAAAGATACTGAGGTTCAATGTTCTTGTTTAAGTGGATTGAGGCACCCAGAGGCAGAGTCCCGCTTCAGAATTCCAAAATCTGTGGCATTCATGGATCAACAGAAGGGCAGGGCACCTGAATTTTGGTGTAGACTGGCAATTTCCAAAGTCCAATGGATATGTTCCTTAATTTGCCAGGATCAGGATATGAAAGAAGAAACATGCATTGCCTTGCAGAAGATGCTTTTTGTCTGTTTTGACTTAAAAATGGATTTACAATCTTGGTTGGATAGTGAAAGTTACTTCAAAACCTTTAGTGGAAGAAATTTTATGCCAGAAATTCAACAGGGCCACCAAAATTTGTTCTGATCTGGATTTGAGAGCCACTTTCTTCCAAATATGATTCTGAATTTGGGCTCAGGGAATGACACAATGCGCAGATGATGAGATATTTCACATTGCCTTGTGCTTGTCAGCTGATTCATTTTTATAGAATGTAAATAAAACACGAAGGAAGAGAGTTTGGGAGAGTTGAGAAAGAGTAAAAACCACCAAAAATCAAAGCAAAAACCACCCCAAATACACTAGAAGCAAAAATACCATCCCCACCCAGAAGATGTGTTTTTTTGGAAAGAGCAGATCTCTGTGAGAATTCTGACAGATGCAGTGTGCATTTCTTAGTCTGCCATATCACAAGAGGTTAATGGCATCCTTTTAACAGGTAAAGACAATCCTAAAAAATTAATTTTTGATCATTCTCCGGAGTTGAATATCCTGAGTGTGTGGTGCTTCCCACTCCTCCAGACAGGAGGCAGGAAAAAAAAACTTTTCTTCTTATAAAGTTTAACATAGAAAACTCTGAAATGATGAATGTGAAACAGAACAGATGGGATTTGTTTGTTCTTAAGATTGAATAAGAAAGGCCCTGATAACAGGGTATAAAATAATGAATAATCCAGTAAAGAAATTTAGAATTTAGGTCCTCTGTGATTCACAACATGGAAGAGATGGTATTGAATGAAACTGAAAAATAACACGTTCAAAACTGGCAAAATGAAGTATTTTTTCATATGGCATCTGATTTCAGTGTGTAGCTAAATGCCAAGAAAGTTGCTAGGCAGGAACTCAGGATGAGAGATGAAGAAGAGAGCTGCAGAACAAACCACAATTCAGGGACTCAGTATTTGCTGCTGAAAAGTAAACAAATTTTGAAAAGAAATTATTTTTGTGATTGTGATGCAAACTATATGGTACCAGCTTAGCCAAGTCAGATTTATGGCCTCTCTGGTTTGTACTGTGAAAAATGAGTATTTTATGATTGGCTTTTTATAAATAATAAAATGAATATTATATGTGTTGTGTTGTGTTAAATAATAAAATGAATATTATATGTGTTGTGTTGTGTTAGACAGTTACGCTGTATTAATTTTCTTAATTAGTGTGTTAAATATAGTTTCGGGTTATAACATCATGTTAAAATAGAAACTGTGCTATGTAAGATACTCTTTTTAAGAGAGGACTCACACCAAAATAGCAGCCACAGGACACCTAAATCTTTCAGAGAAAAATAATTTATTGTTCTCTTATCAAGTTCTTCCTGCCTCGCTCAGCCCTGAAGATGCTGTCAGGCTGCAGAGGAAGAGCTGACAGTGCCCAGACAGAATCCTGTGTTTGAATGGAATTCATGCATCATGTATGAGGTGCAAGAATAGGCAACAGGCTGTTGTTTTTAAGGGTTAATCCTCTGTTAACGTGGGGCCTTTTTTGGGCTTATTTTGCCCAGAAATAAGTCCATTTACCTGGACTGTCCATAACTCTTTGTTCTTATTGTCTCATATTGTCCTAAATCCTAATTGTCCAAATTTTCATTACTCTAATTTAGTACTATTTTAATAACCATTTTATTACTGTTAAACTTCTAATTTTTTTTTTTAAATGATTGGGGTTTTTAAAAGTATGTTTTACCAAAAGCAATCACATTTTCCTCTTGGCTTTCCAGCTGCCTGGTATTTATATTATGGAGAGAAGAATAATCTTTGGTATCACTTGTGTGCAGAGCCTGTTGGTGGCAGGACAGGTGCCCGTGCCAGGGGTGACTTTGGTGCCAGTGACCCTGAGTGAGCCCTGGCTGTGACCTTTAAAAAGGACATTTTTAAAGGTCCTTTAAAAGGTGCTGTTGGTCAGTGAGAGGCAAATCCCCAGGCCTGGCTGTCAGCAGAGCCCTGCTGAGGAGCTCTTGCTGATGCTGTGGCAGCTGTGAGGTCTCCAGAGCTGGATCCTGAGCTGGGCTCTACAGAACAGCCCAGGGGAGGAGATGCTGCTCACACAGCCCCAGCCAAGAGAGCTGAGGTGTGACATTCACATTCTCTGAAAAATCCCTTCGCCCAGGGTTCTCCTCCTGGGAGGCTGAGAAGCCTCAGAGAAAAGGAAAACAATTCTTATCTCATTTGCTTCTCCTGTGTTGTGCTCATGTGCAATGTGTTTGGAGATTGTTCACCCACAGGTGATTGTTCCATTGGATTCTGCTGGGAGTTGTTTTCACTCTTTGGCCAATCAGGGCCAAGCTGTGTTGGGACTCTGGAGAGAGTCACAAGTTTTCATTATTGTCTTTTTAGCATTCTGTAAGTATCCTTTCTGTATTCTTTAGTACAGTTTAGTGTCACTATAATATTTTCTGAAAAATCCCTTTGCCAGGATTTCTTCTCCTGGGAAGCTTCAGCATCTCCATGATCTGCTGCTCTGGAATGCAATTTGGAGAATTGTTAACCCAGCATGTGAATTGTTTTTAATTAATGATCAATCACAGCCAGCTGTGTCAGACTCGCTGAGTCTGTCACGAGTTTTTATTATTCGTTATTGTCTGGCTTTCTGATGTCTCCTTTCTCTTTCTTTAGTATAGTAATGTAATGTAATGTAATGTAATGTAATGTAATGTAATGTAATGTAATGTAATATAATATAATATAATATAATATAATAATCAGCCTTCTGAGAACTTGGAGTCAGATTCTCATCTCTCACCTCATCCTGGGGACCCTCACAATACCACAACAATTGGTGACCACAGTTTAGTATAATATTCTTTAATATAATACAGTATCATAAAATAATAAATTAACCTTTTGAGAACATGGAGTCACATTTAACATTCCTCCCTGCCACGGGGGTCCCGGCAAATACAATCCTGTGGTTCCTGGGGCACAGCAGTGATTGGAATCTTCTCCTCCTCTGGCCTAGGGAAGAGAACTGACTGCTGTATTCCCAACTTTCAGGTTCTTCTTAGCTTCTGTAGTAGCCAGAGGAGATATTTTTCTGTGTGTGTTTCTGACAAGAAGCAAGAAAAGCTTTGAAATATGAAATTATTTCCCCTCTGTCTCATCCAGCTGCCACAGTGAACAGCCAGGTCAGGGGAGAGCACACATCTATAAGGCACAGAAACAGGTACTTTGTGATGTTTATTGAGTGCATCTCCCGAGTGCTGCAATTTGGAGCATTAAGGGGCAAGAATTTGTCAGGAGCTGCACACCTCCATCCACTACACGCTTCTAAAAATCACTCTCCAAAATAATTGTGTACAAGCATAAAGATTTTGTTGGCACTCCTGTACTTTGGAGATTGTGCTTAGCTTCTGCCAGGAAGGGAAAAAAACCTGCATTGTTCCCTGTATTGACTTTCTGCTCTTTGTGCTGAGACATTTTAAAGAGAGGATCTTTTGGGGACTCTCCCACCCATGTATGGATTTTTCCCATCCTGTTATCAGCACTTACTGAGATGCAGTGCTGGGGGCTGGGTCACTGATCTTACAGAGCTCCACTTCTGCCCTAAAATGTGTTTTCTGTAATCACTCAAGCTTTGCTGCTTGCTTCTGTCAGTGGCCAGTTTGGTGTAGAATTGCCTGGGATGGATTTTTCTGTTTTTATTATTCTTGAAATATTTTTAGAGGAGCTGAGTTTGGGGCTACAGGGGATTACAGAACTGGGGTGGGTTCTGTCACACAGCTAAGCTCCCACCAGCTCCTCGCTCATTGCCTTTTGCAGCAGGTGGGGAGAGAATCAGAAGAGAAAAAAAAAAACAAACAAAAATAACTTGGTTGAAATAAAGACAAAAAGAAGAGGTGATGCAGAGACAGACAGTCACCACTTCTCAGCAGGAATCTGGACAGTGCCTCTCTTGGAAAGCTTTCCCAAGTCAGTGGTGTTGCCGCCATTCTTTTCAGCAGACACAGAATTCACTTTGTATTCCCAAAGTTCAAATGTTGCTACAGGTCCAGACAGAAAGGATTCAGAAGGAATCAAGCTCCAGACTGTAGTTTAGAGCAAGGTATTAATTGCCACATTGGATTTGCAATCTTTGGGAAGATCTTTATTTCAAAGCAGTCATTGGACTGATGGAGAAAGCCATTAATGAAAAGCTGGATGTCTGCATCATCACCTTTTGCTTTCACAAAGCCACAGGGAACCTGGGTCTGGTTTTGTCTGCTCTTCTGCTCCACAGAGATCAAGGGAAACTCTCCTTTGGCTCAGGAGCCCACAGGGACCTCATCTTGCTCATTTCCAGGATTCACACATTCTGGTGTCCTGCCTGTGGGATAACACCCTGTGCCAGTAATAGAGGGCAGACAATGCTGAGGTTGTTTCACTGCCGAGATTTCACACAACAGTGAGCAATTATGCTGAATGCCTTTGAAGACTGGAGTAGACCTGACTACGCTGGGAGCTGATAAAATGGTTCATTTGTCTCATTCTTCTGTTTATCACAAGCCATTCATTTTAACAGGCTGGTTCCAGTTCTGCTCCTGAACTTTACATAAGACTTCTTAAAAATCTTTTTACTTTTGATGCATACAAGCAAATCAGGCCATTCAACATGAGGCTCAAAACCATGTGTGCCTAAGGAGATTAAAAATGACCAACAAGATGGTTTTACTGAAAATTGTTTGTTGTTCACAGTAGAGTTATGCTCTGTGATGCAATATAATGCAATAGTTCCTTACTGATTAGGGCTGAAAGGCACATTACCAAATAAACACAGGAACAGAGAACTCCTGGGATCATAATAATAATGGGAATGGGAGGGCTGAGCCACTGCAAAGCTTTTATGTGACTTTGGGTAAGTCACTTCATGAGGCATGAAGTAAATAATAAAAATAAAGAATAAATAATAGTATGTTCTCCCTCTTGTTCTGAAGAACTCATACACGATCTTTACCACAAAGAAATGTTTGTGGTTTGGCTACAAAATGAACCCAGCATTTTATTCCATGTCTTACAGTGATACCACAATATGGTCTGTAACCTTCTGAATACATACACTCTCATGTGTAATAAAAAGAACATGAGAATTCTCCCAAAACAGAAATCCTGAGGGGTTTATTGAGGGTGATTGAAAGTTACAATGCGAAGAATGGCACATGGACTTCCCAAACTCAAGTTCTAGGCCAGAACCAAAACCATATCTTACCCTGTGTGAAAAATGTGTATTTTATGATCGAGTTTTCACAAATATGAAAATTAATATTATATGTGCTATGTTAGAAAGTTATGCTGTATTAATTTGCTTAAGCAGTGTGTTAAATATAGTTTTAGATTATACCATAATGTTTAAATAGAAACTATGGTATGTATGATATTTTTTTTAAAGAGAGGACTTGCACTGAGATAGCAGGCACAGGACACCTAAATCTTTCAGAGAAGGAGAATTTATTGCTCCATTCTCAAAAAAACAAACCTTGCTCAGCCCTGAAGATGCCATCAGGAGTAAGAGGAAGAAGCTGACGCTGCCCAGACAAAATCCTGAATTTGAATGGAATTTATGCATCATGTATGAGATGTATGAATATGCAACAGGCTGTTGCTTTTAAGGGTTAATCCTCTGTTAATGTGTGTCCTTTTTTGGGCTTATTTCACCCAGAAAAAGGTACCTGGACTGTCCATAACTCTTTGTTCTTATTGTCTCATATTGTCCTAAGTCCTGATTGTCCAAATTTTCATTACTCTAATTATATTACTATTTTTATAACCATTTTATTACTATTAAACTTTTAAAATTCTAAATACAAGTGATTGGCATTTTTCACACCTGTAAAAGGGGACTGTGTAATTCCTGAAAGTGTGCACCTGGGATGTTGCAGTATCCCTGGATATAAAGTTTTGACTATTTCTCTGGAAACAAGATAAAAAATAGGGATCCTGGAGATAATTTAAGTGAAACTGGATGCTTTTATCAGCACAAAAGGACATCAGCAGTTACCTGAACATGCAAAGTGTAAAAATAAATCTTATGTATTTCTATATATAAATAAAATGATACTCATATATAAAATATCTCTTTGGACTAAGAAGGAGATAATACAGAAAGGAAAAGGTTTCTGATTGTAAATCACCTTTCCGCAGTTACTGAGATGTGATGGCTTGAAATGTGATCTGTTTTTATCAAAAGGAATTGTATTGTGCAGACAGATTTTGAATTAAATTGACTTTACTAATGTGCTGCAGCTTTGAAGTTCCATTTGTCTGGTAAAGATTTTTGCATTGTTCAGAGTCTATTCCATTAATTATTATAAATTTTACCGGGGGGGATGAACACTGAAATTTTCTCTTCACAAAACAGATGGGTCCTTTAAGTTTAATGCCACTGTCCCTGTGTTCTGCACAGCAAAGCAGGAGCTTCAGTCTTATTTGCTTCAGGGGAGTATTGAAAATGTTTTCAGATTCGTCTGTCAGCTTTTTATGAGCTGCTCTATCACCAGGCTTGACTACAGGCTGAGAAGGTTGGGAAGTCCAACCATTCCAGCTGTTTCCATCTGTGCTGCCACAGCTGTAAAACACGCCTAAGAAAGTTCCAGAACCAAGGGGGGACGTGGTCTGGAGACCCCACCAGAGCTGGGGCATCACTGTGAGCCTTGAATTAACTCATCCTGGGAAAACTCTGCCCTGGACATGCTGGACCCGGGCCAGGCTGACAGCTGCAGCTACCAAGGCATGGGATTGGAGGGGAAATGAGACTCCAAGCAAGGTTCTCCACACCATATGTTTGGGGACTGCTCAAGGCCTTGGACTTCGTGTAACGAAGCAATTCCATGACAAGATGCTGTTTAACCATATTTCCTCCTGGCACTGCTCGCTGGGGAGGGCTGGGCCCATGCAGGAGGCATTTTCAGTGATCACAGAGGGTGGTTTGCCCAGTCATTGCTAATTACCAAGATCTTAATTTGCTAGCACCAGGAATTCCCCTCAGGCTTCCAACATTATTGAATTAAGTCCTGGCCAAAGACAATTAGCTGCTCTTGAAAACGTCTGTTGCAGTCTCTGGGCGATGTGGGGATGCTATTCATTTATTTATTTGAGTTGAGGAACTTTTTTCCTCTCAGTTACTCTGAATTCTGTGCAGTCTATTCAGAGGGATTTATTTCACTTTGTGGGACTATTCATTGCTGAGGGGAATGAAGGCTCTGCTGCCTTTTTGCCTTTTCCTGCACAAACACCCTAAATATGGGATTCTGTCACCTAAGCCCGTTCAGAATGTACTAGTAAGCCTCTCTGCATGTGATCTATTTGCCAAATCTTTGCTGAGATTAGAGGCAGCTTAACTTGTTTGAGCTGTGTGCTTGTCCATTTGAGCTCTGTGACGCACACAGCAATGGGAGGGTGCTTTCTAAACTCTTCATAGCAGGAGAGAGACTGGAGGAGATTCCTGTGCCATTTCTCATTTAAGCAGTCTGGTATTCCTGCAGGAGTGGGAAAGCTCTGGAAGATTTTCTTCCATAGCACACATGAGCTGTGGAGATGTTTATGTTTGCTTGGAGGAAGGAGATCTGACTGACATTATCTGAGGGCCCAAGGCAGCAGAGAAATCATTCTGGATGAACACTCATAGTGCTGGGAAAAGAGAAAGAGTGGGGAGTGCTGCTTCTGCCTTGTTTCCCCTTGGGTGGAAAATCTTGGGACAGATAAATGTCAGATTTTTGGTGTTGAAAGGTCCTTGCAGGCCGGTGATATTTTTTGATTGTTGATTTATACGATTATGGTTTATAAATATTCTAGGAATGGTCCAGGATGTGTTTAATGTATGGTTTATCTGCCAGTGTTCCTTTCATTTGGATTATGGTAATTTATATGAGTCCTGATGCATTGGATATGGTTCTGATGAGACAGATGATTGTCACTGTCATATTTTCTGAAAAATCCCTTCGCCAGGATTTCTTCTCCTGGGAAGATGAGAAGCCTCAGGGAAAAATGAAAACAATATTATCCTGTTTGCTTCTCCTGTGTTTTGCTGCTTTGGAATGTGGTTGGAGATTGTTTATCCAACAGGTGGCTGTTTGATTGTTTCATGTGAATTGTTTTAACTTAAAGACCAATTACGGTCAGGCTGTGTCGGACTCTGGAAGCAGTCACGAAATTAATTTTCATTCTTTGTAACCTTCTGTCTGTATCCTTTCTCTATTCTTTAGTATAGTTTGAATATACCATTCTATAATATCATATCATATCATATCATATCATATCATATGACATCACATCACATCACATCACATCATATCATAAAATAATAAATTAGTCTTCTGAGAACATGGAGTCAGATTCATCTTTCCTCCCCATGACGGGAGACCCCGAAAATACCACAGATGATCACAGAGTAGACAGCAAAGAAGAAAGAGTGAATGGAGTGATAAGGAAAAAAACCAAAATTTGTGTAATTTAAAATAAATTGGAAAGGGAAATCTAAGCTGAAGAACACGGTAAATAAAGTTGAAGGTATTAATGACAGAAACTTACAAATGTGGCTACATTCCAGTCTGTCCCAGACAGCTCTAAATTATTATTACATTTAGAGGGATGTGTGATGCCCTTCTTGTAGGTCATGGGTGGCAATACAAACATGGACAGGACAGAAATCTGTGCACCTCTCAGTCTCTATCCCAAAACAAAGGTGATCCAGGGCAGGGAAGACACCGTGGATCCCATTCACTCATTCAACAGGCAGAGCATTCTCCTGCAGGATTTCTTGGCTCAGTGCTCATAATTTTTCTACCTGGCCTGATGGCTGTGTTCATACTGTAAAGGCCCTAGAAGAAGGATTAAAGAAGGACTATTAAGAGAAACTGATATTTACTATGCATAGGCCAGTGGATCAATTTATTTTCTAGAGCAGAATTGTGTAAAATAAGTAAATTTTCTGTTAATATAACTTAATAATAATATTTTTTGTACTAGGCAGCCCAGAACTGGACAGAGTGCTCCACATGCTCTAGCATCTCTTCTCTATTCTTCAGCACTCAGAAATGTGTCCTTTGGGTTTTCTGAGCTAGATATGTCCTGGTGCTTGAAATCACAGAGCCAGGTAACAGTTTTTATTTTCCTGAGGCAAGTCACGGGTTAAGGGCTGTTATCACTTCCTTTTGGAAAAGTGGGTATCCAAAGCTTGCTATGCATTTCAATTATTTTAAAAAATAATAGTTATTATTTTTTTCTCTAAATAACACCCCAAAACAACAAAAAACTCCACCATAAAATATTCCCAATTGTTGTGAGTGATTTAGCAAAAAAGGGGAAGGAGATCTGGTAACAGAGTCCTGAACAAACGTTTTTACATTAGGGGAATTTGTGATATGCAGGGATAAGACAAACTTCAGCAGTTAAATTTAGAGTATTGTTTTCTGAATTGAAGCCTCTATGTAAATCAAGCACAAATTTAACAGATATTCAGAAAATTGCCCAGGGCAGATTCTTTCGGGGACAAGAGACTGACACAGGCTGCTCACTCTTCTTTTAGGTCAAAGCATACAAAGAGCCAGAAAAATGTCAAGTGTGTGTTGAACAGTGGTTAAAATTCAGAGTCCTGTCACAATTTCATGGCAACCCTTTCAGTCTTGTCCCCAAGGCTTCTTCTCTCAGATTCCTCCTTTTAGTTCCCTTTGAATTCACATTGCTCCTTCCACAGCAGAACCTGTATTTCTGCCTGTTCCCACTTTTCCTAATTTAACCTTGCAATAAAATTCCAGCACTTCGCATGGAAAAAGTCAGAGGAAAAGGAGCTTTTAGATAATTTCTTTTTCCTTTGTTTCTCAGCCTAATAACCCTAATGAATTATCCTTCATAAACATTTAAGTCCTTTTTTGAACCCATTGACCTCCAGAGCACTTTAGTCCAGTGAATTCCACACTGAATTACATTTCCTCTGTTGTATTTTGGACTTAATGATACTTTGATACTTAACCCTGGCTCTTGTACTGTGAGAAACTGAAGGGTCACCTCCTGCTCATCTGCCAGAATCCTGATTTTTAAAGGACTTTATAATTTTCCTTTTTTAATGTTAATTGTTCCAAATAAATATGCTTGTAAATCCGTAATTATCACTTGTACCCTAATTGGGGAAGTGTTCTTGCTTTCCATCAACTCAAGTGAGATTTACAAGAAAATAGAAGGGGTCTAAAGAGAAAAACTGGTTAGGATTATTTATTTCTATTACGTAAATTCAAACTGCTACTGGAGCAGGATTTATGTCTGAAAAAAATTCATTTTTTTGCTCTTTTAATGGGACATCAGATTCTAGAGTGTCCTGGTCTAGTTTTCAAAGGTTTTTCTGACTTTTTCTGGTGTTAAAACAGTTGAAAGCAACACTGACTTAAATATTAATGGAATTTTTGCTGAATTTCTTAAATTTGAAGGTTGCAGTACCTGTGATTTACAAAGCAAAAAATTGGAATATAATCAAGCTGAGCTGTTCCCAAATGTCAGGTTTGACTAAACTCATCAGCTGATAAGTCATGAAGTGAAGATTGGAAGGCTTTTTTCGTGATAAATCAAAATTTTGGCATAGGCAATACTGGGAGAATCTTTCTCCTCTGTTGGTAACATCAGGCTAAATAGTCACAGGAAATTATTTCTTGAATCAACACTAGAGAACCTCTCTATTATTTCCATTATGAAGATACAAAAAAATTAAGCATCAGCTACTTAACTGTGATCTCAAAATGACAGTGTGCTATGGAGAGTAAAAATCTTGATTTTTTTTTTGTTTTTTTTCACTCAGTTTTAGCTGCTCTTGGCACTCCATATGCTTGGAGCTGCTCTGTGCTGGGCAGGCTTTAGGTAAAATAATGAAAGTTCTTTGAGAAGAGCTTGGTGTCCAAGCAAGCACAAGATGTGACATTGGGCAGTTCCTGGATGCTGCCCAACACCTTCAGCTCAGAGAGGCCCCAGCTGGAATCCTGAAGGAGCCAGAGGGGAGTAGTGGTGTTGTGTTCACTTTTACCTGCTCTTTGGTGATATTCTGTTTTGAATTTGTTTCATATCTGTTACTGTGTCCTCTGTAGTTTTGTCTCAGAGTAAGTTGGCACTAAAATTGCCTGGAACACCTGGGAAGTTCAGCATCCCATGCAGCAGAAGGGCGATTAAAGCATCATCATCAGCAGCAGTGCTAGAGGGGCTCTTGCAGCTTCTTTTTTCTTTCTTTCTAAGCACTCAGTCACAAATCCTCTTTTTCTTGAAATATTTTTTGCATTTACTCTGCCTGTTTAAATTTAAATTAATATAGTGTTGACTACACCATAACCTCTGTGCCACACAGAGTCACTTTTGCTGTTTGAAGCCATTGTTCCACACATTTCATTTATTTATTTGGGCTTGGCTTTCCCTGCCTTTTCCTGCAGGCACGTTTGCACGACTCCATGCAATTTTGGTAGCCTGCACTCCCATTCCCTGCTACCTGTGGTGACAGAATCCTCCTTTTTCCCTCACCTTCTCCCTCAATGCTGGTGAAAAACAGCCCACTGAAGAGTCTATGGAGCATGAAATAGCCCAGGAATGGCTTTTCTCGCGCTGCTTAAACTTCATTTAATGAAGCTGAAATACAATGCCATCAGCTGAAAAATGGGATGGGAATTCACCCCATTGGCTCAGGAAAGCATCTGCTGTGGTGATCTGAAGCTGTCTTAGCTAAAGGCCAAACAGAGCTATTTTTAAAGCACATTCCCACCATGGGAACAGGGAAATGGAGCCAGTGGAGCAGAGCACAGAGGAATGAGCTGGACTTTGGGATGTGTGTTGTAGGGGAGAGTTCAGAGCAGCAAGTGAGGGAAAATAATGGTTAGGTTGTGTCAACCTCTTAGGGAAATCAGACTTTCACTTATTTTAAGTCATCCTTATAATTTTCTTTTTCATTAAAGGATACTCAAAATACTTGCATTTTTTCAAATTATTTCTGAATCCTCTCCATCTCCTCTTAGCATTAATATCTTGCCAAGTTGCACAGCGTAGTTAAACAAAGATCATTGCTCCAGGCAAAATAAGAGTCTGAGACTATTTCTTCATAGCAGAAACCCATTCTAACCCAACCCAAAATGCATATTTCACATCCAGATTTGGGGTTTAAGTTTGCTGACCCAAAAGATGGAAGAAAACAATTAGAAATTTATTGATTCACTGAAATGACTAAAGATCTGACCATTAGGAAGGAACTATGGGCTTCACAAAATAAAAGAATTATCCCTAAATTCTACCCAATCAATATTTAATTGTACAGAATCAACAGAATGAGGACATTAAATCTCAAGAAATTAGAATCCTTCACATAATTCCTGCAGAAAAAAATATCCCTTTGGATTAAGGCTTAGTAGAGTCATAGGAGAGTGTTGCATGCCATTAAAAAATTCAGAAACTTTTCTTTCTCAGCTGCCTCAGACCCTCTTTTGCCCCTGCACAGACGGGAGATGCAAATCTTTAAGGCAACATGTTCAGAACATTTTTTTTGCTGGTGAAAGATCTTGGGCATCAGACTAAACTAATTTTTTATACCTTAAAGGAGACTGTGGTGTCTCCATCCCTGGAATACTCAAAAGCTGTCTGGACAGAGTCTTGAGAAGGGAATTGAACCAGATGACCTCCAATGCCAACATCAACCATTCTGCAATTTCTGTGATTTGTAATGAGAATAAAAGCAGGTGAATATATTATAATGTACATTCTCACTAATTTAACAAACACAAAATCTTGGCCTCAGACAAAATTTGCTGTGCTGGGTGATGTCTTAGGGATTTCCATTAATTTCCATTTCCAAGTCTGCATTAACCATTATGAAACCATCTTTTCTATATTAGAAGTGTAATAAAATACACTTAGAGAGTATTTTACACTCTTATAGATTGACAGATCTTTAATATCTCTGCTGTTTCTGGAAGTGATGACAAGGGTATGATCTCCTAATTCATATTAGGAATTATTCATAAAGAAACCATCTTCTGAAGTCAAAAGAAATGGACTCACTCTATTTGATAGGCACTGAATTTGTAAATTAATTTTAGAGGAGGGTCTTTTTTCAAGTGCTGTTTTGTTACACCAGACATTTGACATGGCGTGTGTTGTCACCAACATGCACATTTACAGTCAGAAATCTCCATATCTGACAGGGCCTATTTGTGAACAAATATAAAAATTGATACGTGTGTTTCTGCCAACTCAGCCAGCCAGCCTGCTCTAAAACAATGATAAATTAATGTTCAAATCTCGGGGGAATAATGAACAGGAGGAATGGATGCACCATATCTATTAGACAACTGTATCTATGAGCTACTTTGTGAATGCTGACATTGAAGAATCCACTGTTCAAGCCACAGTGATGTGCAGCATTGAAAGGACTCTATAGTCCTGCACAGAGAAGTTATTATGAATTCACCCCAGTCCTGTGGCAGAAGCTGTTTGTTTGAGATGAAAAGACACTATTACACTGTCACACTGAAAGATGGCTCCTTTCAGCCCGCCCGGCCAGCCAGGGGTTTTGTCTGGAATGCGTGAAAAACGGGATGTTTTTACAGCTTTCAGATGGAAAGAGGTGGGTAATGATGGCAGGTGGTTAGGAGCAATAAAACCAGCTCACCTTAAACACCTCTCTTCAGAGCAGGCAATTTATATGTTACCTGAGGGGAAGGGCATCCACCCATGTATGACTGAGGAGTGTAGTGTCATTTAATTTGTATTTATGGTTCGTGTCCTAAAATAGAAGTGTGAAGCGTGAATGGAGGAGCTGAATGGCTGCAGACAGCCACAGCAGCACCATCATGGCCTTCTGTGCTTCTCCATCTCCTTCTGACAGCTTTTGGGTGAGGCTGAGCATGGTCCTGCCAGGGAGGATTAAATCCTCATTTTAACAACAAAATCCTTGAGGTTCTTGCTCTTGGTTCTCAGGGAGAGCTGAGTCTGAGTGTTTGGAGTTAGGCTGATTTTCAAGGAATGATCAGATTACGAACAAATATAGCAAATTATACCCTGTGGTGGTGTTTGTAGAGGTCCCAGGATGAGGGAAGAGACAAGAATCCTGACTCCATGTTTCAGAAGGCTGATTTGTTATTTTATTATATATATTATGTTAAAAGAAAATTATATATTAAACTACACTAAAAGAACAGAAGAAAGGATTTCATCAGAAGGCTTGAAAGGAATAGAAAGGAATGATAATAAAATCTTGTGACTGACTAGAGAGTCTGAGCCAGCTGGGCTGTGATTGGCCATTAATTAAAAACCACAAGAGACCAATCCCAGATGCACCTGCTGCATTCCACAGCAGCAGATAATCAATGCTCACATTTTTTTCCTGAGGCCTCTCAGCTTCTCAGTAGAAAAAACCCTAAGGAAAGGATTTTTCATAAAATGTGTCCGCGACAGTACCCATCCTATAATAGTTTAATGCTCTGATATAAGGATAGAAATCCACAAATCTTAAGGGTGAGTTTGTATATAATGAAGGAATAGATGAGCTATTCCAGGTCTGGAGAAGCAGCCTAAGGACAGAAGCCCAGAGCTCACACAAAGCTGCCTTGGTCTGCTGTGGAATCTGCAGGAGAGACCTCTCCTCACCACAGAGAAAATCAAACCTTCAGACTCATGCAGAATAGGGAGATGTGGAACAGTGTGGCTCTCAGTTCTGGCTCCTCCTTTCTGCCTGACAATCCATCCTCATCCCTGGAAAAGTGTCCTTGGCAAAGGGAGGAGATGTGGCAATATCCCATCATAGAGAATTTCACCTTGGTACCCATTTCTCTGACATCCAGTCAGGGAATTTTGTGTATTTAGCGAGATGAACCAAGCAGGATCTGATTTGAGTGTCACCCTGACAGCAGAGATGCTATTCTCATCTGAGCATCAACAAAAAAAACCTTTAGTCCTCACTTGGAGCACAAACCCAAACCAATTAATAAATCCTTTAAGCTCATATTTCTTTCTCTTATGAAAAACATCCTCTCTGTGCATAAAAGGCATTAAGAGAATTGTAAGAGGAAATTCCAGCCATTTTCCTTTGCTATTGTGTCCTAATGAGGGTGTAGTATTGTGGGATGCCTCGCAAGCTGGGTTTGATGAATTCCCACAAAAAGATGAGGGAAAAACCCCCACTTTATTACATGTGTCTTTAATGTTCTCATAATAACAACTACTTCACATGTTAAGAAACTGCAGCAAGTGAGTGAAAAAAATCAAATTCTATGTCACATCTGATGCTTATACACCTTGTGAAAGAGTGGTAGAGAAAATCATAAAAGCTTCAATTCTGTACTTACTAACAGACTTAGTTCCTGTAGCCTTTATAAATGAAATAACTTGTTATTTTCATTACCTCTGGACCCAAAACCAAGCGTGCATTTTGTTACATCTGAGGAAAATATCTCTATTGGCCATTAGTAACCTAAAGGCCATAAGTGTCCCTGATCACCCACAGAAATTTCCACTTTCATGAAAACTGGAGCTGCCAGATCAATTGACTTGTCAGGATGGAGGGCACGGGGCCTTGTGAGATAGAAACTGATATTTTGCAAACTGTTTTGCTTTATTTAAGCTGAATGCCATTGTAAACTTGAAAAGAGCTACGAGGAGACTTAATTTGAAAACATAAAGGTCACTGAAGGCCTGACAAATGGGATGCCTTTGGCAAAAATGTACTGGCTGGCTTGAGCACTGCCTCTGAGAATGAAAACGAGCCAATGTGAGTTATGACCCATTTGAATGCACAGAAAGACTCTGGGTGTGTTTCTGTCCTTAAAGCAGCCGGGCAGCCACAGCCTCAGTGCTGCTCCAGCCACACAAGTCTATTTGCTATTGCTTGATTGTGGAATCTCAGCACCTCAGTCCTGAGGTGCCGAGTCACCGAGAGCACCCTTGGGGGGCTCGGGAGTCCTGGAATGTTCCAGAAGTGTCTGGTGGCTGGACTTTGACCCTACACAGGAGACGACACCTGTATGAGGATAGGAGGGTTTCACCGGGGTGAATGGTGAAGGGATTAGTTAATTAGAGGGTGAGACACAGGGTTTAGGATTTCTGTACAGGGGGGTTTAGAGAAGTAAGATGGAGGAATTGGGGCGTGTCCTGTCCTTCTTCTTCTTCTTCTTCTTCTCCTCCATCTTCTGTGGTGATGGTGGCACTTTGGGATTGGTCATTACTGAAAGTGCACCGGGCAATAAGGGTAAAAGGTATTGGGGAAAAATGATAAATATTGTACACGTAACCATGGGTATAAAGATAGGTGGCTGTCCGGAGGGCAGCACAGTGTGCTCATGGCTGGCTGCTGAGCAGAGCTCTGTCGGGCCGAGAGAAAATCTTTTAGATAAACAATTAATAAACACAGAGACCGAAAGAAGAACTGAAGCCTCTTCTCGTCCTTTGATACGCGGGCTGCCCCAAGGCCACCTCAGGCCTTTCACGGCCATCCAAACAGCCGAAAACCGGACACTTGATGTGTGGTGTTAATAGTAAATTGTGATAGCAAGGAGCTGCTGATGGACAGAGCTGGGCCCCTTTGCTCACACAGAAACCACTGAAATTCACTTATTTTCCATTGAAACTACATCAGGTAATGACTCTTTTCTATACCTGGCCTAGAAATGTAAAGGCCAGTACAGAGAAGTGATGACTACAAGCTCCAAAACTGGAGTACAGATCTGTCATCTAACCCTAAGGTGTTACATTTTATGAAAAAAAACAGTGTTAGAGAAGCAAATAGATGCCAGTGAGAAGATTCAGAAGTGAAAGAAAAAAACCCTTGTATCTTCATGACTGAAAGTCAAAAATCAGGCTTGACCACAATGCATATATACATATATATATATATATATAATATATATATATAATATATATACACACACACACATATATATATATGTATATATGTATATATGTATATATGTATATATGTATATATGTATATATGTATATATGTATATATGTATATATGTATATATGTATATATGTATATATGTGTATATATATGTTTATACACTCATGGTGCACATATGGGTTATAAAATATTTAGATATCTACAGGATATTACATATACAAAATATGTTTCGATATTTACAGGATATTACATATATAAAATATGTTTAGGTATTTACCCTTTTTTTAGTAGTCTTTGATACACATGAGGATGTTTTGTATTGGTAACAAGAGAATGAGGGATAATTCCTTGGTGAAGATGTTTTCTGTCCCTTCAGCTTCATTCCTCAGCCCTACCAACACTGAGAGTCCCTCAGAGTTTCTTTGAAAATTAGTACCTGAATGTGGATAAAGCTAAAGATAAAATTTTAAGATAAAATTAAAAGATAAATTTTTTCCTTGCCAGAAAAGTGTCTTGACCTCAAATATCCTTGATTTTGCAAGTGTAAGGAATACAGAGTTCACATGGTGTCAATGTAAGCTGCCCATCAGGCTGATCATATTTCAAAGGTGGGGAAATGCAAACATCCAGACACTGCTCGTGACCCTTCTTAAGCACAGGATGGTAAATCAGGGGGTTTAGGAATACAAATTCTCCTCCAAATTGCTTTCCTAGTGGAAAAGCCAAGGTTATGGCTGAGGTGCTAACAGAGAGTAAAGAAATCTGATGGTAAAGGCTTCTTGCTCTTGGAAACGATGAAATGTGGATGTGCAGAGGCAGATGGAGTGACTTCAGCCAGAAATGAGATTTGGTTTCCTAGAGCTGAGGGAAAATAAACATGGAAACAACTTCCCTCGGGAGGCAAGGAGGTCCTCAAGTGTTGTGTGTGTACTTTTCAGCACAAGACTAAATGTCTTTTCAAAAAACAGGCTTTAATTCCACTCCTTGGAAGAAGTTTGTGCCTTGGATTTACAGAACACTTGCTAATTGCTGTGCTTGGAGAATATAAACTCCCTATTTCTACAAGTTAGCTTAAAAAAAAAATAAATAAATCCAACCGTTACATACAGGCACTGAAAGGAGGGACAAAAAAAAAGCAAAATTGTGTCTCAACAGCTTAAGTTTGCCTGGATGGATGTTATTTCAGAAGGCTTTTCTTGGAAAGCAGTGTTGGAGGGGCAAAAGCTCCCCCAGGAGTCCCTGTCCTGTGAACCTTCATGCCTGGGCTTAACTCTTGATTTTGAGGGCAAAAAGGGTCATTTGAGGGTAAAAAGGTTCTCTCACCCATGTGGAGCTGAAGATGTGTGAAAGCATTTGCAAACTGGGACGCAAGTAGGGATAATTTTAATGTGAAAGGGAAGGAAGGGGAGGATACAGGAGCTGCTCTCTTCTACAGATTGGGGCAAATAAAGTGATTCTGCTACCGCTGTCCATTGAAAATGAAAAGAAAAAAAAGGGATGCACCTTCACATTTGTATTTAAAGCTGTGCTATGGATTTTGACAACATATTTCTCTGGAGTATCAATTTGTTTTGTTGTTAGGGTTTTTTCCCCTTTGGGAAGATAGGTTTTATTGTTACAAAGCTTGTTCTTCTTGTCAAGGTACTTGTGGAGAAGAAAAAAGAAAAAAGCACTACACAGGCTGAGAACACCTTATAAGTATTTCTTGCAAGAAAAACATTTTTCATTCATCTCCCAACCCTCACTATTTTGGTTTTTTTACCTTTCCCTGAACTTTCTAGAAATGCTGTTAACATTTTTATGCAAGTGGGCTATTACAGGCAGGTACTTACAGGAAGGTAATAAATTGCTGATTCCTCCCTTCCCTTATCCAATCTCTTCCTGGTCCTGAAGACAAACTGGTAGATTTCACAGTGAATTTTTATTCCTTCTCAGTGTTTAATACAGAAAAAAAAACTAAAAAACCCAACACTTCCTATACAAAGAGAACCTGATTTGAGAGGTAAAACTCTCCCAAGTCTCCCCAGCAGAATGCGACTGTTGTTGGTTAGAAAGAGAAAACCCTTGAGGTGCTACACAGAAGAATGAATTCCAAGGACAGAATAGTAAAATGCAGTGCAGTAATCTGTGCAAACCCAGGGCACCACAGGGAATATTTCTGTGTCTGCTCTGGGGTGCCCTGACCCCCAGGGCAGCACTGACTCTGACCCTCATCCATGGAGAAAGTTTCCTAAACTCCAGAATAGACTGGAATCCACAAAAGTGTGAAATAGATTATAGAGAGCAGTGTGGGTGTATCACCTGGGGAGAAATTGAGGGTTTGGGATTTTTAGTGTGTTGTGGATGGCAGCAAAATGGAGGGCACAGGGTGTCATCCTGGGTTTCTTCTCCATGCTTCTTCTTCCTCCTTCTCCATGGGTTTGGGTGGCATTTTGTAATTGGGCAGAAAAGTCTGCATTGTGGGCTCTGTGGGATCAGTTATTGGGTTAAAAGGGAAAATAATCCAGGTGTCAGTTCTTAATTGGATAGTTTAGTGTTAAAAGCCCTTGTACCAAGAGATTGTTGGCCATTTTGTGCCTTCTAATGAAAAGCTGCAGAACTCACAGCAGTGAGACTGTTTCACTGATAGAAAATAATAAACACCTGAGTCCAAACTTGAATTACTGTCTCAAGTGTCTAAAATCCAGACCCAAAGAAACCAACAACTGGTACTCCCCAGTAGTCTGTGAGCAGGAAACCAGATCATATTCCAAGGATTGATTCACCTGCACATGCTCTGATTTTGTTGGGGTTTATTTTGGTTGGTTCATAGATATGAGAACCCCCTCGTGTAGAATTGGTCTGGCCATATTTATTCACAACTGAGCTATGTCGCTGCCATATTTTCTGAAAAATCCCTTGGCCAGGATTTCTTCTCCTGGGAAGCTGAGAATCCTCAGCGAAAAAGGAAAACAATATTGTTTCATTTGCTTCTCCTGTGTTTTGCTGCTTTGGAATGTGGTTGGAGATTTTTTTATCTAACAGGTGGCTGTTTGATTGGTTTCATGTGAATTGTTTTTACTTAATGACCAATCACAGGCTGTGTCAGACTCTAAGGAGTCAGTCACAAGTTTTGCATTAGTAGCTTGTTAAGCTTTCTGTAAGTATCCTTTCTCTATTCTTTAGTATAATTTTAGTATAGTATTCTTTAATATAATATAAGTACGTAAAATAATAAATTAGCCTTCTAAGAACAAGGAGTCAGATTCCTTCCTTCCTTCCTTCCTTCCTTCCTTCCTTCCTTCCTTCCTTCCTTCCTTCCTTCCTTCCTTCCTTCCTTCCTTCCTTCCTTCCGCCACTTCCTTCCGCCACTTCCTTCCGCCACTTCCTTCCTTCCTTCCTTCCTTCCTTCCTTCCTTCCTTCCTTCCTTCCTTCCTTCCTTCCTTCCTTCCTTCCTTCCTTCCTTCCTTCCTTCCTTCCTTCCTTCCTTCCTTCCTTCCTTCCTTCCTTCCTTCCGCCACTTCCTTCCGCCACTTCCTTCCGCCACTTCCTTCCTTCCTTCCGCCACTTCCTTCCGCCACTTCCTTCCTTCCGCCACTTCCTTCCGCCAGATTCATCAATTCCTCCTTTGTTCTGGGAACCCAGAAAATACCACAAATCTTAAACTATTCTGGTGGAGAGACACACATGGGTGATTCACCTCTTCATAGATGTGTGAATCCTCTCACACAGGCACTCTGACTCTAAACAAGCCTGAGATACAGACAAGGATGCAGCACCTGCTCTACAGCCAGGTCTCCCTCCTCTCTGGGTGAGAGCAGATCCTTTATGGACATTTGCAGTGACTTCTGTCATTCTGTTCTATGTGGCTTTTATGGGGGTTTCAGCCAACTGAAGTGAGGCACTCAGGAAAAGAAAGGAAGATTGGGATATGAGTCATACATGTTTTCAGTGAGACAGCAGAAATTTTTCATTCCCTTTCTTCCTGTTGGACTCCTCCTTCCTAGCGTGCTATTTATGATGCCCTTTATTTCAGTAAAGGAATTTTGGGGTTGGTTTTTTACTCCATCATTTGTTTGAAGGACTAATATTGTCCTATTCTCCTATTCCTGAATATGGAAGAAAGCATCACTATTTTTAGAGTCTTGCTATAAACAGAGCCACATAAACAGATAATTTCCTGCACCAGCTCTGAGCTGAATTGTTTTAAAGCATTGTCTTTGTTTTTTTTCCAAAATAATTTTAGAGAAATTGGGGGGAAAAAAGCTCCATGCTTCTTTTTAGCTCAGAGTTGGCATTTTTTAGTACTCTTCTGAGTGACTCCAGCACTAAGATAAATTTATGCTCATTCTTACTTATGGGAGATGCAAGATCCAGCAAGGAATTGTTGAGTGTTTAGTAAGGATTACCTGACTAAACCACAGGAAAAGAGAGAAAACATTGCTGCAATGGGAAATACCATCCTGAGAATGTTATATGATGGTTTGGGAATTTTTTCCCGATCCATTGGGAAAAAGTGACAAAACCTTTCGGGTAAAAGCAATGTTTGCACCCCAGCCTTCTGCTTCAGGTGTTGTTTGATTTGCATGAACATAGTTCTGAAAAGAAAAGGATCAAACACATAAAACCTTCTAGCTTTTAGTGGTTTTAACTGCATTTCTGAATGTCCAGTGAATTTCTGGACTGGGGAGAATTAGTCTCATCCAATGGTGGTTGGTGCTGGGAAAAGTAACTGGTGCAAGGCAATTTTACCTTTATTTCTGCAGCTCATGCTTTTGATGGCAAGCGCAAATCTCGTTTTCCTTTGTGTTGGGAGAGAGGAAGGAGCAGCTAACTCTCATCTCTGCAAGTTTTTCTCTGCCCTTTAAAAACACCTCACCTGATATATTCACAACACTCTCCCTTCAGCAGAACTGAGCTCACAGCGAGTCCTGCTGGGTCTGAGCTCGCAGATCTGTGAGCTGGTGAGCAAAGCAAAGCAGACTGAGCTGTCTGAAAAGGAGCAGTCATGACTGCTGGTGGAGTGAAATGATGGGAAAGCTTTCAGGCTGCGTGACTTCCTTCCACTTGGCTGCCCCAGATAAGGCTTTTGTGGTTCTTCCCTTGGCGGGAGTCAGCTCACAGCTGGAGACACTTAACCAGCCTCAGCTGCTGCCTTGGTGCAGGAGAGGCTCTGTGTCAGAATCCCCCGCTGAATCCTCTGGGACCAAATCATTGTTCTCATTCCTGCCTCTCCTCCTGCTCATTTCCACCCCTGAGCCACGTGGAGGGGCTGAGCTGGCACCAGGGACAGTGGGGGGACATCAAAACCCCGGAGCCCTCGCTGCACCCTGCTCCTCCGCTGAGCCAGGGGTGATGTCAGGCTTCATTTGCTGCTTAATTAAAAACCCTCACACAGGTCCTGCCTGTGACAGTGAGAGCAATGTACCAGGAGTGCCAGTTCTAATTGGATTTTCAGGCTTTTGGAGTTGAAAGAGGAGTGAAATGTGGGGAGACTTCCATTGTCCCCCATCAGCTGAAGGTTTCTGTCACTGGGGGGTCTCAGACACAGGAGGGGCAGCTCAGCTTCTCCTGGTGCCCCACTGCCAGGCACAAATGAGACCATCCTAAATAAACATTAAATTCATCATCTATTTCAAGGCCTAAGGCCCTTCAGGGCCAGAAAAGTATTTATTTACTCTTTAGAAACCTTCTGTCAGGATCCCAATACAGAAAATATGTGGTGTCCCAGAAGGTTGGACTCGATGATCATGGAGGTCTTTTCCATCTTTTATGATCCTTTATGGATAGTCTGCTTCCCTCTACTCATTTTTATTCACTTAAAGTGGGGAGAAACCTTCAACTTTGACCATCTATACATCTATAAATATCTATAAATCTATATATATCTATACATATCTCAATTCCAATTCATTCCATGTGGAGCTGTCCAACACTCCAGCTCTGACAAACACTTAAACCCACAAACTTTCCATTATGGCTGTGTGTATATTTATAATTTTATCCCAGAAAAATTAATTCAGTGTTTCTCTACGTTGTGCACGTAGCTTGACAAAGCGTCTGCCTGAGTGGGGCTGTGTAAAAATAAAAATAATCAGTTTTGTGCAAGTTTCATGAGTCAAGCTGCCAAGCCATGTTTTTGAAATGGATAGATTGCTTAACTTTATTCATACATCTTATGGTAATTTCCCTTTCCTAAGGTATAAAAATGACAGATATGAGTGTTTCGTGGTAATTTTTCCTTCCTCACATCTTTGATTTGGAAGTGAATTTAAGCTCTAGAAATTAGTGAGGGCTGAAGAATAACTCAGAGTGCTTTGCAGCACAGAAAATGAACAATTTACATCTGAATCTAGGCTGTAGAGTAAGAACATGGAAGTGTCACTACAGACAAGATTCATATTCTATTTCTGCCCTGCATTTCCATCTCATTTGGAAATCTTGCTCTGTTGCTGCAGTGGGTTCCATTCTGAACTCTGTAGGGTCACAAAAGGAAATGGAAGAGCAGACAAAAGGAAAAACCTGTGTGACTGTGGCACAATGAGAAGAGAGATTCTGGTGTAAAAATCTCAGAACACCTTGAATTATTTCACTCTGTGTGATTCTGTTGTGGGTCTTCATCCTGTAGGATGCTTTACTTGTGGATTCCGTACAACAGGATGAGTAAAATAAGACATGATCTCCAGCTTGTCAGTGATTTTCTGGAAGAAAAACAGAAATTCTGGAAACCCTCCAATGAAAGCAAATTTTGAAAAAGACTTGAAAATTGAGCTACACCCTTTACTTACAGCTCTAGAAACAAACTGTTTACTATTAACTTTATTATGCTTGTTTACTGCTCCCTAGTGCTTAATTATTATTTTTAGGGATGTAGGCTTTATTTCATCATTTTACCATAAGAACTGTCGCTTGAGTTGAGGAAACAGAAAGGATGGAATCTGCAATGCACAGCGTACAGCTGGTTGAACTGTGCACAGAAAAATCATTTACTGGCTCAGTTAAGCCTTATTATCTCTTTGAAAATTGTCCAGACACAGACTTTGATTATTATGAAATTGTTAATTACTCGAAATTGTTTGACAAACATTTTATAGAAGCGGAGTCCAACTTAAGGGCTGGTCTCAAGCTGTCTGTTATTCTCCACCCCGAGCTCCTGCAATGTGCTGGTGGAACAAACACAATGCCTGGTGGTTTAGATGCACAAAGTCAGCAGAGGGAAAGCCAGTAGATGGTGCTCAAGGTTGTGAAGCCAAATTCTGGGGGCTTAGGGAGGAGGAAAATGTGTGGTTAAGCACTGCATGTTGTCCGGTTTTCGGCTGTTTGGAGGGCCTGGAAAGGCCCGGAGTGGCCTTGGGGCAGCCCACGTATCGAAGGACGAGAAGAGGCTTCAGTTCTTCTTTCGGTTTTTATGTTTATTAATTGTTTATCTAAAAGATTTTCTTTCGGCCCGACAGAGCTCTGCTCAGCAGCCAGCCATGAGCACACTGTCTCGCCCTCCGGACAGTCACCTATCTTTATACCCATGGTTACGTGTACAATATTTATCATTTTTCCCCAATACCTTTTACCCTTATTGCCCGGTGCACTTTCAGTAATGACCAATCCCAAAGTGCCACCATCACCACAGAAGATGGAGGAGAAGAAGAAGAAGAAGAAGGACAGGACACGCCCCAATTCCTCCATCTTACTTCTCTAAACCCCCCTGTACAGAAATCCTAAACCCTGTGTCTCACCCTCTAATTAACTGATCCCTTCACCATTCACCCTGGTGAAATCCTCCTATCCTCATACAGGTGTCGTCTCCTGTGTAGGGTCAAAGTCCAGCCACCAGACACTTCTGGAACATTCCAGGACTCCCGAGCCCCCCAAGGGTGGTCTCGGTGGCTCGGCACCTCAGTCCTGAGGTGCTGAGATCCCACAGCAGGTGACAGTTTTTGTCTGTATGTGTGTCTATGCTCAGCAGGTAAGGCCCCCAGTTTTTGGCTTCCTGCCCATCTGAACTATTTAAAATATTTGAGGGATGGGGAGTTGGGCAAAGTGTCCTTGTGAGCTCGTGTTGCCAGGAGAAATCACAGCACTGCTCTGGAGAGAAAAATCCCAGCGTGGAGGAAAGCTTAAGGAGAAGGGCAAGCCTCATGCAGAGGCCACAGTTTTCCATTTTTCCCTCCTTCTTGAGAGCTGGTTTACCCTAAAAATTTCTTTTATGCCGGTTTACCCTAACAATTTCTTTTATTTTCAGAATGACAGGAAGAACAATCCCTTTAGGCTTTGCTGTCCACACTTCACCCAGCTCCTTCAAAACCTTGGTACCAGTGATCATTGTCTATTAATGACGTTCACACCTCATTTTTTCCAAAGAAATTCTCCTTTTTGAAATTTAACATAACCAAATCTTCAGGTATCTCTGCTAAGAGCTCCCTGGGCTGCAGGAGTTCTTAATTGCCTCATTGCCTGCCTGAAAGATTTGGATTCTCTTAGTCTAAGGTGCAGAAGTCCAAAGGGAGGCGTGGTAATTATCTTCCAGCACATCAGAGGTTGCTGAGAAGCAGGAGGCCATAAATTCTCCATGTCTGCTCCACAGAGTGCAAATTTTAACAGGCTAAAATTAAAGCAGGGGATATTTAGTCTGAACATTAAGAAAAGCCTTTGTAACTTTAAGGGTAATGAAGCACTGGACCAGATTGCTGAGAGAATATCCCTATCAACAGTGGTTTTCAAGCAAAGGATGGGGAAAAAAGCGTCAATTTTAGCATAAATAAAGTATATTCTGTTCTAAAGAATGTGTGAATGTGTGTGTAGGTGATCTGGATGAGTTCTCAAAATCTCCTCCATCCTAAATTCTGGTTTGCTCACCAAAGGTAGATTCCATTGGCTGTTTTTCATAGTTCTGCAAATAGCATTTTTGATAATAGCATGCAGTGCAAAGACTGGACCTACCCATATAGGCTTTTTACCTGATTTATCAGTTTTTACTTCTATTTACCATTTTACTTTTAAGCCCTATAAATACTCTGCATTTCCAGCTTTTGATAGGTAAACAGGAAGCCTTGCTTGTACGCCTCAATTCTCTCTGCTTTTTACAGAAAGAAGATAAAAGAGACATAAAACATTAAGTCTGCAATTTGGTCACATGTATATTTCATAAAGGCAACTTACTGAGTAATATATGGAAGGCTTTTGCAGGCAATCTTTACGAGGCACACTCTGCTGGGTGAGTGAGGAGCTTGCATTATTGATTTTAATAGAATTCTGCAGAGTAAGGATAAATTGTGGTAATGCTGCCTAAGAAGGTGCAGCAGGCTGAGGCTCAGATGGCTGCTGGGATGTATTCTGTGACCAGAACGCTGTTTTATGACCAACAGAGGCAGCAATTCCATAATGCACAGGGTCCAAGTGCAATAAACGGGGCTGTGGTGCCATAGATTTCACCAGGACTTGGAGCAATAAAAATGTTTATGATGCTGAGCATTATGGTGGTATATTGCTTGGAAAACATGCAAAAATAAGAAGGGGATTGTGTTTGCAGCAGCACTTTGTGAAGGTTGGGGTTTGCTCAGAGAAGCTTGCACACATGGTCTAATGTGTGTCCAAACAATTTTGTGTTCATTTTGCTGTTAACAGCTTCTCCCATGTAATTTCTTCTGTTTTCTCCTTATAATGTGTTTTTCAAATTGGAACACGGAATTCATCTCCCTGTATAGCTGGATACAGAAAATGCCTATCTCAAAAAACAAACCCTGTCCTATTTGGGGTAATTCTTTGTCATTTAATAATAACCAATTGCTTCTGCATGGTAAATGTCCATTTGTTTGCTCTCCACTCTCAGCCTGAACAGGATGTTTTGCCTCAGCCCTTAATGAAATTGAACTTAGCTCATAATGAAAGAATTCTGGTGACATTCCTCTAGCAGATCTCCAAATGATGCAGAGTACTACCAGGATATCATTACACTTGATTTTCATTTATGCCCCTTCCCATTACACTCCCTGTTGGAAAGGGATTATTATTAACATTTAATATGTTTTTATGTTAAGCCTCATCATTAATTTTGAATGTTCATATTGGGCAAGGCGAGAAAAATACTAAATGCTGTTTAAAGTGCTGGTTTGTATCTGTGTGGGTTTATTTACACACCTGAAAGTACCCCAATGCTTATGTGCACAAAGAAAAGGCTGTATTGGGACTGGTGCACGCAGTTCCATGTGCCTGGAGGGCAGGATGAGGACTGGCACAGCAAAGGTGAGCTCAAAATATTGAGGGAAAGGTTTGGGAGAGCCTGTGTGTGAGAGGGAGTGGAGTGCACAATGTGTGCATTCACTCCTGGGCTCTGAAGCAGCCACTGCTAAATAGAGAAATATCTCAAATGCATTGCACAAGAGAGGTGAAGAAAGAGAGGGGAAACCCAGCCTCAAATAAGTGATCTGCCCAAACTGATGCAAAATTTACTGTTTGGGTGATTACCAGAACCCAGGTTTCCAAAATCTCCAAGCCTCTGTCTTGGAACTGAGAAACAGCAAGAGAAGTTAAATGGGCCTGAGCGCCAAATTCTGCTTCAAATTCTGAAATCTTGTCTGTTAAAACAATAATTTTGCACATCAAGTGCAAAAACATTTGGAGGAGAAGAAGTTTTGCAGTAAAATTTGATTGAACCAGGCTTCTTTGTTCTTGCTTTATAACTATAACTCTTCTTTTAGTTTGGTTTTAGTGTTAATCATTTATGACTAGAAAAAGGCAAGGAGGGAAAGGAAGAAAATTCTGAAGCAATAAACACTGAATTGATGGAACATAAAATTCCCATGTATTTCAGCACCACTTGCTCACAGCAACAAAGTCTACTGCATTGCTGTTGCAAACCTTATTTTTGTTTAATAAAGTTTATACAATCTGTCAGTTTTTAAATTAACTGCATGGCTGGCTCTGACTTCAGTCACGACATTTTAAGACCATGTAAACATAATCACTGGCTGTGAGTGAAATACAAGGATGTGGAACTGGCAGAGACTGCAGGGAATGTGAAGGGAAAACTTGTTATTTTACTGGCAAAACAAAACAGCAAAAATATATTTCTAAATGACTTCCTGACTGCTTTTCTTCTTTTTCTTTTTTTTTTTTTCCAAGGCATTTGTAAGATGCTAATTCACTTTTATTTTCTTTTCCACGAAAATATGGCTGCTTATGCTTGGTCTGAGATTTTGATAGTAATTTTTCACATTGATTTTCCAAATTGTTTTTTGAAATTGCATGACAATGCTGAAAAATGAGTTCATGAGATCAGACTCTTGCCACTGAATTTTCTGAGCAAGGGCGAAGAAGAAGAAGAAGAAAAAAGGCCTGTTTCTTCAAACGAATTTGATACATTTGCAACAATGGTTTGTGAAAAATAAAAATAAAAATAAAAATAAATATAAATATAAATATAAATATAAATATAAATATAAATATAAATATAAATATAAATATAAATATATATAAAATAATAGTGTGAAAATAAAGTGATTAAAATTCCAATGTATTTCCACTTTCCAGACTGGCTCTTTTGAAGGGCTCATCTGGATTGAAACACAAATGCCTGTGGTCAGCCCTGGTGTGAGAAACCCCAGCACACCATGGGCTCTGTGCCACTGCAGGGTGATGAAAATGTCTTTTTTTGAGCCTAACTCTGCTCCCTGACACATGAGAGGCTGTGTGTGGTCAGTCTGTGCTTTACCATGAGCCCTTTAAGGTTTTCAGGTGGCAACAGATGCATTGAAAGATCTTTTATGAAGGTTGAGGCTGCCTGGGGAGGTATCTGCTCATTCCTTTGATCATGGACCATTATCTTCAATAACTCACTGAGCAGCAGTCCAATGGGAACATGGAATAAATTATTGCAGAAATCACAGATCATTGCATCCCTCCCTGCTTTGTGCTTCAAGTGACAAGTGAAAGTCTAATTATATCTATCTATCTATCTATCTATCTATCTATCTATCTATCTATCTATCTATCTTATTCCCATCTGAAATTCTTAATTGCTGAACAGTTTTTGCCCTGGGGAGAGGATGAGAGAACCAGCCTGGTGGATCTCAACCTTGCTGCCTCCTGCAGCACTGGAAGGGGCTCAGCCACAGCTGTGAAGAGCCTGGTACAAAAATATGTCTGGGTCAAACTCAGCCAGAAAATGCACAGTGGAATGAAAGGCAAACACAGCCTTTATGTGACCAGATGGGGATGGAGTCTGGGGGGATACAGATTTCCAAAAGTTAGAACTTTTGGCCCAGTTCAGCATACAGGGCCTCACAATATTGAAGTTTTCAGAAATCATTACTTTAGGGTATGTATTGTAAATGCAGGCAACCCCAATGAGGGGAGAGAATGATGAGGAAGACTCCATGTTCTCAGAAGTCTGATTTATTACTTTATTATACTATTTTATATTAAAGAATACTAAACTATACTAAGGAATACAGAAAGGAAACTTAATCAATGCTAAAAAGACAATAATGAAAACTCCTGACTCTTTCCAGAGTCCCAGCACAGCTTGGCCCTGATTGGCCAAAGAGTGAAAACAACTCCCAGCAGAATCCAATGGAACAATCACCTGTGGGTAAACAATCTCCAAACACATTGCACATGAGCACAACACAGGAGAAGCAAATGAGATAAGAATTGTTTTCCTTTTCTCTGAGGCTTTTCAGCTTCCCAGGAGAAAAACCCTGGGCAAAGGAATTTTTTCAGAAAATGTGAATGCCACCAGTCTGTGTTGAATTTTCTTATGTTTTAATGTATGAAGGCTATGCTTACAGAGAGGAGAAAAAACAAACCAAGAACACAGAGACTATGAAATGTGGTCTTAGAATTGCAGTGATAATTATTTTTGATTGAAGGAGTATTTATAGATGCTCCTCTCATTGGTGTTGCTATAATCCAGAAATCACTTAACCTCACTGAGGAATTAATAAGAACTTTTCTTTATTTTTTAAATTTGAGACCTTTTTTTATCCTCCTTTCAGCAGATTAGCAGGATTAAAGTTTTCAAAGTATGTTGGAAATATGGTTTAGGAGAACTGATGGGCTAAATCCTCAGATGACATAAATCAGCTTACCTTTGGTGATTTCAGTGAACACAGTGTTAATAAGAATGATATTAGATCACTGTGGAAAAGATGAAAAGAGTAGGTAAAATATAAATCCACCGCCCAGAGTTTGTAGGAAATCCAATATGAGATTAGAGGAGGGACAGGGGTGCTTTGTGCTTTTCCTACACAGAGATCTCATCTCCAGACTGTGAGCAGTATAAACACAAGGCACTCTGGGGTTAGTTCAAAATATCTCCTGAATTCCTTCTGGGAATTTGTGGGAATCAGAAAAATAAAGGCTTCTGCAGACATGGAAGGGTTTGATCTGCAGCCTTGGGAGAAGCTTGGATTGATTTAAAATAAAATACACAGATATTAAGTAGAAAAAATAATAAACATGTTTCTATAGCTGTAAGTAAGAATATGCCTTAAGTAAGTGAAAAACTGTATTGATAAAAAGTTGAAGGGTTTATAATGTAGGGGTGTGGTTGTATAGAATAAGTTGAGAGTTTGAGTTTAGAAGTTATAAAATAGAAGCATATGTGTACATGTGAGATAGCAGCCTGTTGGACAAAAGTATCCAGAGTGCAGCAAAATTAAGTAAAGGTCGATCAGAAAAGCAAAATAAACCTTGTGCCATTAATTCATTGGGTTAGAAATTTCTATATGGTCTTGTAACAAAGAACTTGTGACATATTTTGATCTATGGTTGACTGCTTGCTCCTCTAAAACCTCACAGCCTCTGAGGCTGATGTTTATCTGAGCAATGAATCGTTCTTAGCCCAGCTGTGGTCCCATCCCTTCAGTAAAAGCAGTGACAGTGACAGGAATTGTCAGTAAACCTTTCAAAGGAAACAGCAAAGGCTTATTAGTAGCACAAGTGAGAATTTTTCAGGATGGGAAGAGCTGGAATTTCCCAGAGATGTTGGACAGGATGCTGGGTGTCACCAAGGTGCTGAAGTGAGAGCTGGGAGCACACCCTGCCCTAGACAAGAACACGTGGGAATGGAAATAATTTTAACAAAGTTCCTAGTTATACATGGAACAATTAGTTTTTCTCAACAGAGGTGTTTTATGCCATTTCAGAAGCCCTGGGATGTTGAACATATTTGTATTAGTGCGGAGGGGGGCATATGTGGCCCGAAGTTTAGAGTCCGGCTGGCTGAGGGCGAAAGGCCGACGCCCCTCTGCAATTCCTGGCCAGCGCCCTTCGGCGTCTGATGGCCTCGGGCTGTGCTGGCTGCGGACTGGCTCACACCGCTGGTATTGGGGAGGAACGGAGCTGACCATTTCCCGGGGGTTAAACCTCGGTTTATTGAAGGTGATGCGGGATCCAAGCGCGGGGAAACCAACCGGGAAAAAGTTTTTCCATAGGGGGTGAAACAGGATTATAAAGGAGGGGGGTGGGTACAGGCGGAACCAATCGGGAAAGGTGAGGGGATGAACTTCACAGAACTGACACTCCATGGGGACCAATAATCAAAAGGTAAAGGAGGTGTCCTGGGACCCCAGCCAACCACCATCTCCAGAGAGGAGAAGGTTCTCGAAACCTGGGAGGAGAAAGGGGGTGATTGACTGGGCCCAGGGAGGAAACAACTTTCACTTATAAGGGAAACCAGGGGAGGAGCAATTACATATCAGCAACTATGAATAGCGGTTACCATAGCAACTTAGCTGACAGGGTAGCAGTGGCAGGAAAAACTGGGGGAACGAAACCATTTTACACATAATAGGGGAGAACAATACATAAATTGGGGGAATAACACAAGAAACTTAACAACACACTACAACATATTAGGACAAAGCAATGAGAGGAGCTTCTCTGGAGAGGCAGCTGCAGTCTGGACAGGATGTGTGGTATCTCAAATAACATTACAGTCCTGAGCTTGCTTGAATTAATGCTCCAATAATTCTAATGTTGTTTTATTTCACTGCAAATTAAAATGAGAAATATTAATTCTATGGAAAATTATGTCACAGCCATCCATTTTTCTTCTTGCTTTTTACTTTCATGAATGTAAGGGGAGAAAAGTTTTTCTTTTAGACTTTATCATGTAAATGTTTGTTTCAGTTAACCCCAAAATTTGCTGATCTGTCAATGGGTAGCTTTCACTTACTTGAAGTATCCTTGAGTATCAGGAAGTCGTTTAATATCCCTAGGAGTAGCCCAAGTCATGGAAAAGATGATGAGGACCCTTGGGAATTAATAATGACATGTGCCATCACACATGGAAGTGTTTACTGTAATTTGAATTTAGACTGCACTGACTTCTCCCAAAGGACCAAAAGTGGTTCCATAATCAGCATATTCTCCCTTAGATCTGCTGAGTTCAGCTCTGCTGTATTCCTGGAAAACAGTGACAGGGGATGGTCTCCAGCAGAATCCTTGCAAAATCAGACTTGGCCAGGTGTGGATCAAGAAGAAATCTCCTTTTGCCCAGTGCCTTGTTCTTGCAGAAGGTTTTATGTTTGGTTAATGTATTTGGGTGTTATATTTCTGTGTAAGACCTCAAAATCAATTGTGGACAAACCACAACACAACAATGTCATAAAAGCAACAGGAGATTTGTTACCAGATCAGTCATGGAACTTAATGGAAAAGATACCTCACAGACTATATAACATTTGGCAGAGAATATGCAAACCACTATGGGATATGAATATTTTTATTGATCAATGTAAGCATTAAGATTTTTTGGTCCATGGGAATCCTGCGTCATGAAGTGGTTATAAAAGTCAGAAAAAAAATTGCATGTTGACAAAATTCACGATGGTAATCGTAAATCAAAATAAATTTTCCACTGGTTTGAAATCTTTTTAGGTCCAGCTTTTAAAGCCCAATTTAAAACTTTCTATGGAAGTTGGATCATATTTGTAATATTAACAAGGACTTAGGAGAGGCATCACGAATTTGCAGTTGCAGTCACCACACCTGGCAAGGGCACTGGATACTAAGCAAAGGAAGGGAAATATATTGTTTACTCATGCCAGTACAGACAATCTGGAGACTAAATTAAGCATGATATAGGTACAAAAATATAAAATAAGACACCATTAAAATTTGCATCCAAATAAATAGTAGCAGTAGTAATAGTAGTAATAATAATAAATCCAATTGGAAATCCCCAAGAGATTAAACTGAGGATATATATGCATAATCCACATTTCCAAGAGCTGTTGCCACTCTCTGCAAATGAAATCTGTATTTTTCTTAAGAGAATGACACTTGCTGTAATTACTAATTGGGGGTTACTTCTATGGAGAGTAATTTTATATCCATTTAAATTTTCTAAATGATTATGTGTTATTGGGTCGTGGTTTCTATCTGCTGTCACATTTCACTTGTCAGCTACTACACGGTGAAAGCTCCATGGTCATTCAGAGAGCAAAAACCTAGTTCCATTCTTATTTAGCTGAATATAATTTCCTAGTGAAGTGTCAAAAAAACCTATGCCAGAGAGAAATAATGAAGAATAAAATACCAAAAATCAAGATTACGAGGCAAGGAAGGAAAGGTGTGTTATTCTCAGGGTCTTTTGGGTCGCTGCAACCCCGAGATGGTTGAAAGTCTCTTTTCCCAACCTGAGCACTTGAAGAATGAGTCGGAGCTCTTCAGTTCTCGTTCTTGAGGTTGTTTATTGCGTCTTATCTATAAAATATTTTCTCCAGCCCTGCCGAGGTCCATCCAGCAGGACAGTTCCAGGCACTCTGCCTGTCCCTGGGGCGGTGTTATGTCTTTATACTAAAAACTACATATATACATTATTTACAATTACTTCCCAATACCTATAACCTATGTTAGACAGTGAGCTTCTACTCTAAACCAATCTGTAAATGCCACCATCACAGCAGAAGATGGAGGCCAAGAAGAAGAAGGAGAAAGGCTGGACACGCCCAGATTCCTCCAACTTGCCCCCTGAACCCCCATACCAAAAACCCCAAAATCTACTTTTCCACCCCGTGATAACTTCACTATTATTCTACCTAAACTGTTGTGGCTTGCTGATCTTTATCTAAGGTTGGTGATTTGCTCCACGGGTCATAATCAAACCCACAGGTGTTTTGGGCTCTGTGCCAGGGCTTCTGAACCCCCTGGCAGGGGTCCTGGACAGCCAGAGGGATGTTCTGGGTTCTCACATGTTATCAGGAGAAGAAAGGAAGAAAAATGGGAGTTGGAGCTGAAAGCTGCATGATTCACCTTCCTTCAAAGCATGAGGGCTGCCTCCTGTGGGATGAATCCAAGGTGGAGCAGAGGGAGAGTGGGAGGAGTCCTGCCCTGAGGAGGAAGGAGCAGCAGCAAAGCCAAGGAGTAATGGACTGACCACAGCCCCCATTCCTGTCGTCCCTGTGCTGCTGGAGGGGAGCAGCACATTATTTCTCTCTGACACCTACCCCAGAGAGAAATAATGAAGAATGTAATACCAAAAATCAAGATGAACAGGCAAGGAACGAAAGATGTGTTATCAGGAGAAAAAAGGAAGAAAAATGGGAGCTAGGGCTGAAAGCTGCATGATTCACCTTCCTTCAGAGCGTGAGGGCTGATCCTGTGGGATGAATCCAAGATGGAGCAGAGGGAGAGTGGGAGGAATCCTGCCCTGAGGAGGAAGGAGCAGCAGCAAAGCCAAGGAGAGATGGACTGACCACAGGCCCCATTCCTGTCCTCCTTGTGCTGCTGGAGGGGAGCAGGATGTTTTTTTCTCTCTGGGACTTACCCCAGAGAGAAACAATGAAGAATATAATGCCAACAATCAAGATTAAAAAGGCAAGGAAGGAAAGGTGTGTTATCAGGAGAAGAAAGGAAGAAAAATGGGAGCTGGGGCTGAAAGCTGATTGATTCACCTTCCTTCAGAGCATGAGGGCTGATCCTGTGGGATGAGTCCAAGATGGAGCAGAGGAAGAGTGGGAGGAATCCTGCCCTGAGGAGGAAGGAGCAGCAGCAAAGCCAAGGAATGATGGAGGAATCTTCCCCTGAGGAGGAAGGAGCAGCAGCAAAGCCAAGGAGTGATGGACTGACCACAGCCCCCATTCCTGTCCTCCTTGTGCTGCTGGAGGGGAGGAGGGAGAGAAATCAGGAGTGAAGCTGAGCCCAGGAAGAAGGGAAAGGATGGGGGAAGGTGATTGAAGATGTAAAAGGATCAATGTCTGTCCTCATGGTGCTGTGCTAAAAAAAATATTGGTTTACTAAAAATACTGATTTACTGAGAGAAAGAAGCTATTTCAGACTGCCCTACTTCTGCTGCACATTGGGCACACAAACTTTGCCCACAGAAGAGGAATTTGGATGAAAGAGTCTCTTCATGTCAGTGTAGAGCTGGTTTTAGAAATGAGAATCTAGGGCAAGTGCTCAAGATTAAAGAATGCTCACAATGGCTGATTTGCATGGCAGACTGAATCACCCAGTGTTTGAGTGAAAGAAGGAAAGCTCTCATACCTTCATGTGCTCCCGAAAGCTCATTCCTCTGATGGCCAACGTGGATATAAATACACCTGAGAGCAGGTGGCAATGGCCTTTCCCTGGATAATGTCCCACAGAACTGATGAGTCCTCAGTGTTCAGAAAATAAAATTTATCCAGGAATTTGTACACTTGTTCAAATCCTTGAGGTAGGAAAAATATTGGTAACTCATTTTACATAATTTTTTTTTTTGAATGAGAGATACAACCTTCTTATCTAAGGTGACCCAGAGCAAAAATTGGAATTTACACCCAAGTTAAAGCCTGGAGAGTGCTCCATCCTCTAGGCACCACTGTCTCTTGTGGAATAGACACTCCAAAATCACAATCTTAATAGCAGGGTAGATAATTTTGAGTAGTACTTTATCCTTTGCATTCATCAATATAATTGAAAGGGAGAACATCTGAATAACTTCAGCTTTCAGGGTAAAAACCAGAAACTGGGCAGCAGAGAACAGGGATATTTTTCCTCCGTGTAGCCAATAATGTCAGTCCTGCCTCTTTTTCCTTCTCTAAATGCTCATTCAATTTTTTTAAAAAAGCAAATCCAAATAGAAGCACATTGAAAACATAAGAAAGACTAGTGCCTAGTTACTGAACAAATTCCCACAGAATTCCAGGGGGCAGATCTAGAGCTGCCATTATCCAGAGAGATCAGATGCTTGTTCAGAGTCTGCAAGTGACGGAATAAGGGTATCACTGTTAGAATGTTAAAAAAAAAAAAACCCAAAAACAATATAAAATCCCAAAAGTGAAACAACCACCCCCAAACAAATTAAAAAGCCAAAACAAAAAAGCAAAAAAAAAAAACAAACCCAAAAAACAACCCAATACCAACCAACTACCAAAAAACCCCCAAAAAACCTCCCAAAAAACCACAAATACTGAACATTTTCTCATTATTATGACATTATCCATTGCCATTCCAAATTTCCATTAAATAACTGTACTTTTTTTACCAGGTTTTGACTGGTAAAAATTAGTTTACTTTATCATGCTCTTTTTTTTACCTATCTGCATGAACATTTGTGTACTGTCCTGGGACAGTGTCCACCTCACTGATTTCAGGAAGGAATCCAGACATGGGAGGAATTGTCTGCTGGGTGCTTTCAATTTTATTAAACCTTGCTGGACCTTATGTCAGAAAAATAATGTCTATTTGGTGACAGTTTCTCTTCATATCTGACATGCAGGAATCACCATCTTTTCACAGGTTCTGAAAAGTAAATGAAATGTTAAAAATATGCAACATGGAATTTAAAATTCTCTTCAGGGTTGCCAAAATTTCCAGAAAGGTAGAGAGGAAATGAAGAGCTCCTGGAAAAGTAAAAGGCCGGAAATGTAATAAATTACTGCAGCTGGTTCCATACTTCATATTCTGAATTTTCAATGTTAAATAAGCTCTAAAGAAAGCTTTGAAATCCTTCTCCCCTTTTATTTTTATTTTTATTTTTTCTTCTTTCTCTCTGTCCTTTTTATTTACTCTCCTAAGATTAGCTGGATCTAAGAAAATACAAACATGATTTGCTCTTAAATCATTAAGATTTGAGTAAACTCTGAGAAGTTCAGTATCTGTGAGATTAGAACTAAGCACTTTTTTTCCTTTTTATGGGGGATCCATGTACTCATAATGTTGAGAATTGAAGTAAATTAATAAACATAGTTTAAGTTATGGAAAAAAGTCTTTTCTAGGAATGTTTCATTTTCTTTCCTTTGCAGAACTTTCATCATTATAAGTATTAGTAAAATGAAATAAAATTTGGAAACAAAATAGTTTTATGTATTCAATCTTTTTCTCTAACTGCAAGAATTCCTTATGTAGTTACCATTTCTAAATTCATTAAAATGGCTAAACTAATAATCCAATATATCTGTTTTGTCTATGTATTAGGTTAACATTTGTTTTATTTAACTTTTGAAAGAATAGTTCCTGTCATCCATTTTATTTTCATTAAAATGAGAAAAATATGACTGCCTATTTCTGCAATTTAATTATCCAGCTAATTTTGCAACCTTTGCCCATAGCTACTTAGAAACAGAGATTTATCTGAAAGCATTATGATATTATCTTGTCTCTCACTCATCAGAAAACCAGTTTAATGCAAAATTGTTGCAAGGGCACATTTTGGAGGGTTTGAAGCATCTTTGAGCTCGAAAGATTATCAACTTCCCTGAGCTGAGCATGAAACCAGATGCTCAGCAGATGAGCTGCACTTTGAGCAGGTGCTTCCTTTGCAAAGCAGACTTGGATTTAGTGGAATTTGGAGTTGGGATATTGTGGGATTTGGAGTTGTTGGGATATTGTGGAATTTGCAGTTGGGATATTGTGGAATTTGGAGTTTGGACATTGTGCTATTTTGGTTTTTTGGGGTATTTTCTGAGTTGTTTGGCTCAGTCCCTTGCTGCTTATTTTGGTGATGTCTGTGCAGGAGGATGCTCACTGAAGTCAAACCCACATCTCTGGTATTAAGTAAAGCTTTGTGACAGGTTGATCCTCCATGTGCTGCAGCTGGATGCCAAATAACTGTGTAGGAACAACCTGTACAACCCAGTAAAATCACATTCTTGTTTGTATTCTTACCAGAAAATCCAATGGTTCTGTTTTCACTGAATTGAAACTCGTCCTGCTGCCTCGCAGCAACAGGTTTTCTTTTATGTGGAGCAGGTGGCTAACACTGGAAAACCTGTTTTCATGGTGGGAAAGATTTATTGCCCTCAAAGCTGATCTCAGAAAATTTGCAATTGGTGAGCAAATGCTGTTTGAGGAGCAATGTAGATAAACAAAGCAAGCACAAAAGGCAGAAGCATTCAGGGAAGAATAACTCAGCTATTTTGTCTTGAGAAATAATTTTTATAAAAAGGCCTCCCAATTCCCTATAACACAACCTAATGAAAAAAATGAAGGCTTGGAAATTTCTTGTGATGTCTTGGAATATCTTGAATCCTTTTATAAATTAATTATAAAAATGTGTGGCTAAAATAGTCTTGGACGGTCTCCAGCAAGTCTTTATTACTGCATTCTAAAATACAACTTTTGCTCATGGCTCCTGTTGAAGAAGTGGAATGTTCATCACTAATTATGTGTTTAATTATGCTTTTCCTTCTTGATTGAAGTGGAAAAAAGATGGAGGCACTGATACAGGAGGCATTTTTCTGTTTTTCTTACCTAAAACCTACTTCAAATTTGATGGTGCTTTGATTCAAAACATGGGGTCTGACATTTATTTCAAATGATCAGTCAATCTTTTTGACTGATTTCCTTGAGGCTTCACAGACTCGCATTGGCTGTTTGATGAGATATAACATGAAATTATAGGAAAAAAAAAAAAGGCAAGCTATAATTAATGCATCTAAACCAGATTTATCTTTGGTTTCAGTACAACTGATGTGATAGATAAACCAGATTTATCTTTGGTTTCAGTACAACTGATGTGATGTATGTTAGATGTGTTTGAGTTTTCCTCCTAAACTTAGCCAAGATTTGCTCGAGATATTTGTTGTAAGAAAGTTTTCTAAGCCCCATCTGTAACCAATGGAGAAAGGAAGCACTTAAGGGTCATGTACCAAGTGTAGATAAAATCTGTCTGCTCTCTTTTATCCTATTTTCAGATTGATATGGGCACTTGCTGATTACTGATCCAAAACTATGGGATTTAAGAGAAGAGACACAAGTCTAGAGCTTGCAGAAAAGAATATAACCAGATTTAAGGGTGTCATGGGGTTGTTTTTTTGCTTTTGGGTTTATTTTCTTTTTTTTTGCAGAATGCGACTTAAGTTTCCATCAGAGGTTCTGCACACTTCCATTTCCTTGTGTGAAAAGGCATATCCTTCCCATCTTCATCCATATTCAAACACTAATAAACAGATGGTCAAATTAAGGAGACCCTATCATCCAGAAAATTAAATGAATTAGAAAATCACCAGAGCTTAGTTTTCCAAAACATTCCTTCTTCCATTAAAATAAACACACCCAGCTTACTTTAGCCTGTGTTTTTTTCCCCAACACTTTCAGAATCACGAGATCAAATTATTAAGCTAGTGGAAAATCCCTTGTTGGTATTAGAAACAAGCTCTACTGGGAGGAAGACTAAGATAACAGCTGGTTATTACAGAACAAGATATTTCATTACAGTGAACATATCTGCTTAAGGAAAAAGGAAAGTCAGACTTTGCACTTGTTGGATCAATGATTACAATGGTATTGGAGCAGACTTGAATAGCTGTAGTCTGCATTGTGGGGAGAATAAGGAGATATTCTAATAGGATTTGTTCTACAAAATTCAGGTTGGAAAACAATTAACAAAGAAAAGAGGATCTTCTCATGCTCAAAACAAAAGGCAGTGAGGAAATTATATGAGGGCAGCAATTAATCCCATCCCATTAGGGCAGACTGCTGACTGTAGTCTAGAAAAAGCTGAAATACAAAATGCAGGCAATTAATTTTAGGAGTTGAACAAACCTTGCTTTTGTCCACAGCTACTTTGCCCTAAGCCTTTTGTCATGCAGGGAGCTGTGAGCTCTGTGTGGAGGGATCTGACGCTTCACGGGGCGTGGGGACAGAGCCGAGGTGCCTTTGTCACCTCAGTGGCAGCAAGCAAGGGCCAGGAAAGGCACTGAGAGATGATCAAGAGAAACTTTTGGAGGTGCTGAAAAAGAGAAAGGCTCCTGCAACACCACCCCTGCCAGCCAACGCCTTCAAATCAAGTGATGGGAGGTCTGGTTAGTGTGATGTGGAAACCCAGGTTAGTGTGATGTGGAAACCAGGAATATTTCTGTGTCTGCTCTGGGGTGCCCTGACCCCCAGGGCAGCACTGACTTTCACCCTCATCCATGGAGAAAGTTTCCCAGACTTCAAGATAGACTGGAACCCACAAAAGTGTGAAATAGATTACAGAGAGCAGTGTGGGTGTGTCACTTGGTGAGAAATTTTGGATTTGGGATTTTTAGTATGCTGTGGATGGCAGCAAGATGGAGGGCACAGGGTGTCATCCTGGGTTTCTTCTCCATGCTGCTTCTTCCTTCTTCTCCATGGGTTTGGGTGGCATTTTGTAATTGGGCAGAAAAGTCTGCATTGTGGGCTCTGTGGGATCAGTTATTGGGTTAAAAGGGAAAATAATCCAGGTGTCAGTTCTTCATTGGATGGTTTAGTCTTAAAAGCCCTTGTAACAAGAGATTGTTGGCCATTTTGTGCCTTCTAATGAAAGGCTGCAGAACTCATGGTTGTGAGACTGTTTTGCTGATAAGAAATAATAAACACCTGAGTCTGAACATGAACTACTGTCTGAATCCAGTGCCTTCAATCCAGACCCAGAAAAACCAACGACTGGTACCACCACAGTGTGACATGCAAAGAATGAATTATAGCAATTTTAAGCTTAATTTCATGGTCAGTACCAGGAGCAGCAGCAGCATGTGGATAACTAAATCCTCCAACAGTATCTGACTCACCGAACACGAGCTTTCCTAGGTAACATTTATTTAAGCATTTTCTACTGCCGTCCTCTGTGCGCTGACTGGCAGGGCCATGTGGGGCCCTCCCTCCTCTGGGTGTGTGAGATGGAGATAGACAGTCCTTAGGCATTCTCAAATCCCTTTTCATTCTCCAGAATTTCAGATATACTTTTGGAAAAGATAATGTTCCTTCTCCTTTTCTACAGTAATTTTTTTTTATGGTTCTGACAGCTGGACTATGAGATTTCTGAGAGAGCCCTGAACATATTGTACACCCTAAATAAAGACAGTGAGTTTATCTATTAAGAAATGTTTGAAAATCAAGATGTTTTCCTCCCTTCTGGAACATCTTTTGCACTACTGTCCTCACTTCTTCCTCTCATTTGTAACAACCTCCAATATCCAACCAAACTATTATGAGATAGTAAATGTAATGTTGGACCAGTCTGGTTATTGTTACTTAAACTAGTACTGCTGATACTGCTCCAGAAACTCTTACACCTTTCCCTGGGACAGATAATTCCACATGAACAAGCATTTTCAAACATTATCAAACATTTTCCAGTGGTTTTTCATTCTGCCCTTACCCTCTAAGAGCACACAGAGGCAGCTCTTGGGCTCAGCAGCCCAGAGTGCCCCAGAAGAAAATTGTGCTTCAGTTTGCTTTGAGCATTCTCCCTTTCTGCCCTCCTGCTCAACAGGGGAAAAAAAGGCTGAAAAAAAGGCTCAGCAGCTTTTTGCTCTCTGAAAAATATCAGTGCTTATCCTTTCATAATAGTGGAGTACATCAGGAGACATAAATTATCTGTGTCTCTGACATTTCCATTCTTCTGGTCAATGTTTGAAAATTCCAGGATGCAATGAACCTGGAAACCTTTATTTTTTCAGAAAAAAATCTCAGATAATGTTTCTTTATTATCCCACATAGGATGCAGAGCTTGTTTTATGAGTCTGACGCTGTAAAGCAGCCCTGTGACTGCATTAAACAACTATTGCATTTCTTATCTAAGCTGTTCAGCCTGAAATGATCTATATATTTTAGTGATTTATCCTTCTTTAACCTCTTTCTTGAATTCCTATAACTTACCATAAGTAAATAAAATTAGGCATTAATTTTTAATGAAAATATTCCACAGCAAACTGGGAACTCAGGAGGCTTGTTCTGGAAATGTCAATGCAAAACATTTCAACATTTCTGATGTGAAAGGTTTTATTTCAGCATCTCTAAAGCTGAGAGTTTTATTTCAGAAAAAGTTAACTGCCACTTTCAAAAACTCAATGCTTTCACACTTTTTTTCCCCAGTAAAATCAATTTACCAGATCCAATACACGTTCATGAGTAATTTTGTTGTTTATAAGACTGAATTTTTTAAAGTGATTTTTCTTTTCTCAGAAGAAAATGCATCATCTCAGCTATGCTTTCTGAATTACTGCTTCTGCCTCCTTCCTTGCAATTTGCTGGTGAAGCCTGAAATCACTGGATACACAAAATGTATCCAAAATCCCCAGGTTGCAGTAAGGTCTGCCAGTTAAAGGTACCTCAGCTGAGGAGCAGATGAAGGGATTTATTTATTTATTGAAATAAATCCAGCACCAAAAGAAGGAACTGTGTGGTGTGAGGCTTTCCAGGGAGTGATGTGATGGTTTGTCCATTGCTGTCCATGAGAATATTCAGATTTTTACGGGGAGCATATGGCAACCTGGCAGCCTTGGCAGTTTGTTAAGAGCAAAGAGCACTTTAATATCCTTTTAAAATGTAAATCCTCGATGTTTCTGCTAAACCCAGACATCTATGGGTTAATCTGTGCTGGCCCTGCACAATCAGGTTTGGCTTGGCAGGTCAGCAGCAGAATTCCTCAGCAGAATGGATCTGCTGAACTTTCCCAGTTAACCCAGTGAGAGCCATGTGTTGGTGTCACTGTAATACAGGAAAATTTGTGTTAAACCTGCCCATCTTTGCAGCCCTGCACTCTCTCTTGTGCCACCACACTGCAAGGGGAAAATTTATTTCTTCCTTTAGATTTACCATTCTTTCTGAACACTCAGGAGGTTTCCTGCCCTTGTTTTCTGTCCACAATGAAAGTGAGGATGTCAAAGCCCTCAAAGCCTTTTCCTTTTGAAATACAGAGCCTCAGAAAAATAAAAAATTGCTTTTGCTGACTACTTGCTTTCTCATGCTTTTTCACAAACAAATCCCTGGCCAAACTCGAGGTGATCAATGTGGTCTTTCAAAACCATTTCTCAGTGGTAGACAGTTTGAATAAATGAAAGTTAAGGACTCAAGAACCCAAAGCAATTTAATTTTTTACATGCCAAGGGAAATATAATTGCTTTTCTATATCTACTCTACTAGATTTTGCTAGGCCCTTAAAAAAAAAAAACCCGAAAAAACCTCAGGGAAATGAATGTCTTGAAAGCACTTATTTACCTTCATGGGAATTTTTAACCATTTAGAAATTTTAAATTAGCCAGCACAATGTAGCCTATTGGTGTCTCAAACAACTGACTTTGCATTTTGAAATAATTTCAATATTTTCATAAATCTAACTAAAACTTAACATTTCTTATTCTCAAATTCTTGAAGTAGAGAGATTAATTTCTCATAATATCACACTGAGAAAACACAGTATTTTTTGAAAGAGGATCATACCTTGCTAACTCTGAAGCACTATGGAAAACAGAGTATTTGGAGATTTTTCCAGAACTCTGGGGCCTGATAATATTTCCCATAAACAGGCATTAAGAAGAAGGTTCATAGCTGAAGTAAAGTTACCTTTTTGATTCTTGTTTATGGAATAAGGAGAAAAGAAGAAAAAAACCAAAAACTGTAGGTGTTTTTGAAAGTAGAAATTTAAGAAATACAAATATTTTCCACTTGTTGGTTCAGCCAAATACTTGGTTCATGACCTGAAAAAATCTTTAAATGTTTCTGAGTTTTAGTTCAGTTCCATGAGTAGATACAGTGATGAGAAGAGAAAATGATCTCTGGTGATATTTTAAAATTAAATTTCTTGTCCATATTCACAGAAGAAGCCTTTCCTGCAGTCAGAGAGAGGAATGTCTTGAATTTGTTCCACTGCATGGAGGCAAGGAAAGCACTTGGGCTTGAAATAAGAGGCAGAGGATGAATTTGGTCTTCAAACTGGGTGTCCTCAAAACCTTTTAATAATCTGAACAAACAGATCACAATTTTATGGGAAGTGTTTATTAGATTTATAGATGGACAAACATTTAATGACTTGAAAAAAAAGGGGAAACAAATCCTCATCAAGGCCTTGGCCAGCTGAGTTTCATTGATATGAATTTCAATAATTTCATCATAAAAAGCTTAAGAAAATTCTGCCTGAATTAATGAAGTATTAACCTATGATCTGGAGTTCACCATGAAATGTGACTTAAACGAATGAAACTGGTCCAGTGCAGGGAAACTGAAATCTTGGATAAATATAATGATTTTTAGAAACCTGCTTGGCAAACCTGATCTTTGCTGCAGAATAGCAAACTACAAATCAAGAACCATATGGATCCAAAACTTTGGAAACTGTAGAAGAACAGAAGCTTTGTGAGGTGATGTCAGGGCACGCCAAGAGTGCAGAGAAGATCCTTCCAAAATGAAGAGCAAAAATGGCTCAAAAAATAATTCTCTGAATCACACAGCTTGGAATCTGTGCAAAATTTATCTGGTGATTTGACCCTTTGATATTTACTGCTTCTTTTAATTATTATTTTTTGAGGATTTTTTCCCAGTGTGCTGGAAAACAGAATTAATGGAATGATTTCCATTCTGCTCCCAGTTTTAGTCCCTTACCTCACTCTGCACATATTGCTATTTTATTTTTCTAATGAGGGAACTCTTTAATTGGGGCAAGCTAAAACCAAACTCTCTTGTAAAAGGTTGGAAGGAGCCATTGAATAAATCACATTAATTTTGCATGGCGAGATAGTATATCTTGTTACATCAAGTCACATGGCAGAAAAAACCCAGAAACATGACCAAACTAAACCAAAAAACCCTTCTGACACTTTCTCTTAAATCTGATATTAAAGGGTAGTTGCTGGGCTCCATATTTAAATCTCACTAAATTAGATTTGTGTCCTGATGTTGTCAGGCAAGACATGATAGTTAGTGTAGGGTTAATAGTAATTTTTTTTTTATTGTGGTTTCTTCTTATGATTTCCTCCTCCACAAACTCATAGTTTTTTTTAATTTCCTTAAGTAATGAGTAAAATGAGTACTCACCTGCCTGGAAGTGATTTTATGATGATAGCAGGTTTATTGCCTAATGTTGGTAAAACACTTAGAGGCTCAGAACTGCTGTGCATTATCATTATTGACAATAGAAACAACTCTAGTGATGAATAATACTTTTTCTCCCTGAAAATGGGCTTTAATTTAGATTAATTGAAGCATCTGTTACACGTTAATCTGATTTCCTGTATCTATTGAGGACTGAAATAAATGTTTTAATGTTTTACCTTATTCATTACAAAACTCTTTAGGACTTACACTGCATTTTACAAATTCATCTCTGACCCAGCATTGTGAATCATGTCAGAGTCCCTTGCTGCTCAAATTGTAAATAATATTATCTGGTAATTATGCATAATAAAAAAGTTTGCAGTAATTTCTTTATAGTGACTTGACCCCCATAACTTCTCTAACTTAAATTAAAAATGTATTTATGAATAGTCACCACGGAGTGTCACCATGAGCTTTTTATACACTATAAATATACCATGATTAATTATCTCTAGGCATTTGATACACTGTAATTTATTTAGGATTAATGGACTCAGCTCATCAGTAAATGCTGAGTTCCTCCATATTTCAGGAATGTCTAATCCATTAGCTGCACTGAAGGTTATCTGTAAGAATAAATCAATGGGCTGATGCTTATCAAACATTGTGCTATTCAAATTGTTTGCACTCAATAATATCTGTAAAAACTCCTGTTGTTTAGTTTGCCACAATTTAAAGGAGAATCGAATTGCCTGGAGTTATCTACCAGGGGGATTATTTTCTTTGGTATACTGTCCCCAAAATTATAAACTATGTGTATGTTTAATTATAAACTATGCTGCATTCTTCAATGATCATTTGTAATATCATTTTTTATTGTTACAGATATTCATGACTCTGAAAAAACCAAAACAACAACAACAAAAAAAAAAACTAGTGAAGGCCACATTTATTTATTTGAAATTATATTTTAGAAGCACAGCAACTTTCGGTTTAAATCTAGAATGTGGCTATCACATGGGAAAAAATAACCACAAAACTTACATGTATGGTTAATATATAAAAATACACAGAAGAGATGAAAGTTGGATAATTCTCAGTGCACCAGGGAAAGTGTCCATATTTATATCAAATAATATAACAGATGCAGTCACTGAATGACAGCTATTCAATATATTATGTGCTCATTAGGTTTATTTGCTCTGTGTCACACACATGAACATGTTAAATATCAAAACCTTGCCCCAAAGCACTGGGGAGCTAAAGAGAAGAAATAAGGAAGGGAAAGGGAGATGAGATACTCTATATTTATTATAACAGTATTTTGGCATAGGCATGAGCACAGGCTTGCCATTTTTTGATGGCAGCATCTGAATATTTTCTTTTGAATTAAAGATTACTTTAGCTTGGAAAAAAGTTCCTATGAAGCCCTACTTTTAAAATAGGGAGAGGTGGGTGAAAAATGGGGAGGGTTTGTAGAGACAAGTAAGGTATGATGAGTTTTAGGGTTATTTCTCATTTGTGCCACTCTTACTCTGTAGCTGGCAGACACAAACTCTTTAGGGCAGGTTTCTGCTTCTATCATTCTTCCCCACAGTCCCTTGCTTAGCTTTTCCGGACTCTCATTCTGCATTTGGATCCAGCAAAAAACAATACTGATGAACTCCTGGGTATACCAGGGGGGGAATTTTTCAGTCCAGCATGGCAAAATCACGTCTGGAGAAGGGAAAAGGTGCAGTGACAGCTGCTGGTTAGCTTGTGATCACTGACTGCTCCCACAGCATCTGCAGAGCAGCATTGCAGAGCCTTGGGTGGGCACTGAAAGTAGACGCTGCTGTCTGTCCAATGCTGGCTATAACTTCACAGACAGCAATAATGACCCTGAAGCACAAAATTTATTTTATCACCTGTCTTTTATAGAATTTGGCCCAAACGTTTTGTAATTTAAATGCATGGACTTATGATCAGAACAGCTCCTAAACCAATGAAATGCTGGCAAAGATATAAATCCAGCCCTTACCCACTGGTTCACAGCTTTACAGAGGTATAAAAAGAGCCTCGGGAAGACTAAGATAATGTGAAAAACACAGAGCCACTGGTCATGCCCAGATACCCCTAGCAGAGTCTCACAAAGATAAGAAAATCCAGCAGCCCACAGAGAATTTTTCCTTTGAGCTAAGAAATAATTAATTGACAATAAGGAGAATTAAAAGTTTCCCTTTGTGTATAAAAGATACTCTTTATGCTCCCTTGAAAACTGGAGGAACAAAGAGAACTTCTCACTTTTCCCCTGCAGAGCAGGAGGCTGAGCTGGCTGCTCAGGGCTCCTCCTTGATGGCACAGGCAGGAAAATGAAGGAAGGAATGAACAAATCCTTGGCTTTCACAGCTCCTTGGGTCCTCCATCACCCCATTCCAGGCTAAACACAGCTGAACCATCAATGTGTGAGACTCATATGCAGGAATAAAGGCGGGTTTCTGGTTGAGGATGATGTGGATTTTTTGCTCAGTTCTGTAGTGTGTGTTAATAAAATCTTCATGGAGCCTAAAGGGAGTTTAGAGGACTTGCTCAGGTGTTGATCTTTGATCAGGACATGGCTAAGCTGTGGGATCTCAGCACCTCAGGACTGAGGTGCCGAGCCACTGAGACCACCCTTGGGGGGCTCGGGAGTCCTGGAATGTTGCCAGAAGTGTCTGGTGGCTGGACTTTGATCCTACACAGGAGACGACACCTGTATGAGGATAGGAGGGTTTCACCGGGGTGAATGGTGAAGGGATTAGTTAATTAGAGAGGGAAACACAGGGTTTAGGATTTCTGTACAGGGGGGTTTAGAGAAGTAAGATGGAGGAATTGGGGCGTGTCCTGTCCTCCTTCTTCTTCTTCTTCTTCTTCTTCTTCTCCTCCATCTTCTGTGGTGATGGTGGCACTTTGGGATTGGTCATTACTAAAAGTGCACTGGGCAATAAGGGGGAAAGGTATTGGGGAAAAATGATAAATATTGTACACGTAACTTTGGGTATAAAGATAGGTGACCGCCCGGAGGGCAGGGAGTGTGCTCATGGCTGGCTGCTGAGCAGAGCTCTGTCGGGCCGAAAGAAAATCTTTTAGATAAACAATTAATAAACACAGAGATCGAAAGAAGAACTGAAGCCTCTTCTCGTCCTTTGATACACGGGCTGTCCCAAGGCCACTCCGGGCCTTTCCAGGCCCTCCAAACAGCCGAAAACTGGACACTAAGCCTTGGTGTGAAGTTGAAGTTGCCATTTGGGTTCTCCCTCTAGTCTTGGACATATGTTGAGATTTATCTTGCTGTGCAGGGACTGCATGTCAAGCTGTTGGGCAGGTACATTTAGAGGCAATTTATCCTGCCACAAAGTGATGAGATGTTTAACACCCCTCAGGTTTAGATCTGTGTTCAGGAGTTCCCACCTCAGTTCTGGGCGCTTTTCTTTGATGCCAATGAAATTACTGTTTCCTACAATACTCTCATGCTTGGCCTTCCTTTTACGTATCAAGGATGGACTGTGAGTGTCAAAACCACTGAGCTCTGCCTTCCAGAAGAGTATAAAAATATCCAGCCCATCCATCAAGCTGGGCACAGCACAACTCAGTTTGTCATGACAACAAAGTAATCTGAGAGCTCTCTGATAATGATTCTAATAAATGCCTTGGTGCATGAGAGGCTTATCAGCAAAATGACAAATTGATAAAAGAGAAGGTTACACAAGAATTCGAATAAAAAGCTTTCAGTGTGTGTCAAGTATTTCTTCTTGCCTGGTAACAGCTGAATAGAGAGGAAATGAAAGAAATTCTCTTGAGTGAAGGATGAAAACCACGCACAGAGAAAGAAACCCCTTACACCACATACCCATGTGCAAGGTGGGCTTGACCTGGGAGCAGCTGAGGCTCTCTGGGGAACAAAGGGGGGTTTGCTTTCACTGCCTCAAGGTCCATAACCTTGGCCACAGAGTTAGGAGCTGTGGACATATCAAATAAAGTGTCGGATCTCAGGATCTCAGTCCTGAGGTGCCGAGTCACCGAGACCACCCTTGGGGGGCTCGGGAGTCCTGGAATGTTCCAGAAGTGTCTGGTGGCTGGACTTTGATCCTACACAGGAGACGACACCTGTATGAGGATAGGAGGGTTTCACCAGGGTGAATGGTGAAGGGATTAGTTAATTAGAGGGTGAGACACAGGGTTTAGGATTTCTGTACAGGGGGGTTTAGAGAAGTAAGATGGAGGAATTGGGGCGTGTCCTGTCCTTCTTCTTCTTCTTCTTCTCCTCCATCTTCTTTGGTGATGGTGGCACTTTTGGATTGGTTATTACTAAAAGTGCACCGGACAATAAGAATAAATGGTATTGGGGAAAGATGATAAATATTGTACACGTAACAATGGGTATAAAGATAGGTGACTGCCCGGAGGGCAGCACAGTGTGCTCATGGCTGACTGCTGAGCAGACCTCTGTCGGGCTGAAAGAAAATCTTTTAGATAAACAATTAATAAACATAAAAACCGAAAGAAGAACTGAAGCCTCTTCTCGTCCTTCGATACGCGGGCTGCCCCAAGGCCACTCCGGGCCTTTCCAGGCCCTTCAAACAGCCGAAACCCGACAATGAAGCATTCAGGATCCAATTCAGGCATCAAGATAAGATGCTGGAAGCAGCATGGCTACCCCATACCTGCTCAGCTGCTACCAAAGGTACTGCAGCAACCTAAGGATGGGTCAGATTAAACTGAACCAAATCAGGTTTTATCTAGGCTCGATAAACCTGAAGTAACTATTTAAATATTTTCATATTTTTCAGCTGCTGCAGAGTTATAAACATGGTGTTACTCTAACTCCTAACTTGGGGGTGTTTAGACAAGGCTTTTTTAGCACCTGAGGCATCAGGGGAGTGCAGGGTGTGCTGCTCATAAGGTAATCTGGAATTTGATCTCATCAGTGCTCCGTGTTATGAGGAAAGAAAATATTTGGTACCCAGAAGATAAATGCCAAGATGGTTTTGAGAAGTGAAGAAAAATACAGTGTCAGACTGTTTTAAATTTTTTGTAAGAGTTGAAATTTGAATACAGAGCGAAGATTTTCTTGCACTCTTGCAGTGTTATTTGTTTCAAATGTGTTTTTAACCACAGAGAACGTGTATTCTGTCTTTTTTCTTTCTTTCAGAAGACCTGTGATATTCCCATAAACATTTCAGTGTGACACAGGCTTTTTGATTAAAGGTTTTTAGTTTGGCTTGCCAAACACAGTCTCTGAAATAGCACTTCTGCTCCTAAAACATCCAAGATTATATAAGCTACTTCTGGAAGTTACCTCTCCAGAGGCTGTTTGTAATCTGCCCTTTAGCTTCTAAATTTCCTGGAAACAGGGGCAGGCTGTTACCCACCTCTTAACTCTCCTTCCCAATGGAAATTTTTCTCCTGAGAAGTTATCCTAACTACAAATGTACAGTGTGTAATCCACCAACTGTCCTGAAAGTGCACTCGGCTACAGAGGAACAGAGACTTCAATTTCCTGAAAGATTCTGCAGCTTTGGTTTTGGTAAATGTTGTTTGATTCTCCCTTTCCCCTGTGTTTCTTTTCCACATTTTGTTGTAGAAAGGCAAAAATTCATTTCAAGTTATTGGAAGGTTGTCTCTGATGTTTTAGTTGGTTCTGTATGGCAACATCTTGGTTTTCATTCAGATTGCACTGATTTAATCAAATGCACCAAAGGGCCAGAAAAAGCATGTAGATCCTCACCACATGTTTCCCATTCCAGATTTCACATGGGATCAGTTTTATTTACAGAAAAACCACTTGTACTGTCCTATCTCCCTGGGATGAGGTGAAAGACCCGTCCTGCAATTATTTTGTGCAATGTTCAACCTTTTAATGAATGACTCCATTTTTAAATGTAATTAAAAATAACTGATAATTTGGTTAGTTTTAATGAACATCTGGGATGATGTTTCATTCTGAGAATCCAATGGTGACTTCTTTTTTATCTAATTCCTGAGAGACAAGGCATAAGGTGGCCGTTTAATTGGGTGGGTAGGATTAACAGATGGTGCTCCAGGAGTAAGAATGATCCTGCAGCCTTCTCATGGACAGCTTTATTCGCTCCCTGCCCCTTTTTTGCTGCTGTACCTGCTCTGTCAGCATCCAGCTGTCAAACCTGCACCGTACCCAGCTCCACCTTGTCCTCAACAGGATTTTCCTCTGTGCTATTAAATGTCAGGAAATGTGGCATGGACAAGTGCGATGCGTAATTGTGACAAGGAGAGCACATCCTTCATCTTAGTGGTGTTTTTACCAGCATTTTATTTCAAGTGTTTCTCACTAGTCTCCAATTTCTGAGAAGGAGAGTGTGGATGTGTGTGGTCCGTGATGCTTAGTCTTAGTTACCACTCTGCAGTTTGGCAAAGCCACCTGATGTGTGAGGTTATGAGATCCTGTAGAACCAAAGATATCAACAGAGGTGTTGATCAACAGAGGTGTTGATTTGTTCCTGGAGCCCTGGGAGCTTGTCCACAGTCCCTTCTCACCCCAAGCTCTTTTGAATGGTTGGGTGGTCTCAGCTTTTGGCCAGCTATGGCCAAAGATCTTAGAGGTATCTTCCTACTCAAAGGATTTTGCGATTCTCTGCATTTAGCAGACACTACAAATAGCATCTTATTGCTGAGCAGGGAAGTGGAAAATTACAGAGAGCGAGTTTCCAGAAGGATGTCTAACAGCCTCTGTTTGTACCAGCAATAAAGTCTGTAAATAAAGTAGCAGCTTTACATTTGCTGAAGTCCTGAAGCCCAAGGAGAGACCAGCCCTCTGTCTGAGGAGACTTTCAATCAAGTAGGATAATCCTTCAGATGCCTGTGATTGATTTTTGTTGCCCAAAGCCTGTTGTTGTTGTGTTAAATAATGTATCTGCCCTGTGAGACAGGCTGTAATTCTCTCTCTGCTGGAGCTGAGAGTGTTGTACCCATCTCCCAGCTGGGAGCAGCGACCTCTCCTCTCTGCCAGCCTCAGACACAGAAATCTGGGGCAGATTACAGGGAAAAAGGGAGCACACAACAGCATCTCCTTGGTGCACCCTCCCAGCATTCAGCAATCTGCAGCTTGGCTCCTAATGAAGCTTTCTGGCATGAATCTGTCTGACTCTCTTAATTAGGTTCTCCACAGCCTCCTGAAGGAGAGAGTTGAGCAGTTTAAGTGAATGACATGGAAATAGGCATAAAAAAAAATTCCCAGAGCACATTGTGTGCTGATGTACACAGGAAAGAATCCTGCAGGCAAACCATTCTGGTGCCCTTGTTGAAGGACACTTCATTGAGTTTTGCTAAATGGAGCCATTTTAGGAAAAAGATTGGATTCAGCACTGTTAGGGCATCTTATTCTGATCTCATTTGAGCATTAACCCAAGATTTATGGAGCTATATTGGTCATGTATGATAAAAACATCTCTGCTCTTCTGCATGTTCCACTGCTGCAAAGTACAGCAAAGTGAAACTTAGGTTTTAGTGTCTATTATATTTTTTTTCATTTTAAGTGGAAATGAAAGCAGGGAAGTAATTCAGAGATAATTTCATGAACCAAATTACTTTTTGTGCACATATAGCAAAGTACACTAATATAAATTCTAAGCTTAGACTGAATGGTTCACTGAGAAACAGTTTAATTTATCACATTAATTATGTAATTAAAGCGTGAAGGAAGCAATGGTTTAATTGAATACAGGCAATGTTTATTTGTTCACACAGGTATTTTGTATCCTTGTAAATTCATCAAATGAAGAAAATGTTTGCACCACTATAATTGGAGGGCCTAATTTATCCTTTCTTTAACTACCTCCAAATATATAAAAGTTGTTTGTTTATTCATGCCTGGAAATTGAGTAATTTCTTTTTTTAGAAAAAGGTGAAGAGCACAGCAAAGTTAATTCTTATTGTAGAAATCTGTACAGAAATGCAGAACATACATTCATTTATTTCCCTGTATAACTGTGCCATAAAGTAACACATGCTTGATTGTAATTCTAAAAGAAAATCTTATCTGCAAACCATATGCTCTCCGCGATCCCCTTATGCAGCTTGTTGTTATTTTTTTCTGACAATACTCAAGTCAACTATTTTTCTAAAAAAATGGCAAAGCAGTGTAACATTTTTGTTTTGCTTTCATCTCTCACCCATCCACCTAGAGATATTTAGCAGTGCTGGCTGCTAATGGGACGCACAAAGTTCTGTGGGATATGGACTATGGATGACCTTTCAGTTTCATTATTGTACAGTTTACTTTACTTCATTTATGCTGATATTATTTTCATTATTCTAACCAATCTGACATTACCTTGAGGTTGTATTTTTTTCATTATTTCTTGAGATATATTGTAAAAATAAGATTAAATTGTTAATGTAGAAGAGTTTGCAGCAGGAGGGATTTGGCTTACTGTTTTTTCCTATTTCCCATTCTTATGTCCATTATTTTGATTTAAAATCTCCTGTGGAGACAGTAAAATATTTGAAATGGCAGGCTGGGGAGCTGACAGGTGGTTTGCTCATCAGATCCATCCTCCACTTCAAAGCCCAATCTGCAAAACATGGTATGAACAAGTGACTTGAGGTTTCTGGGTTGCTTTCAGTGGGGTCAGTGATCTCAGCTGGGTGAGTGGCAGGACCCAGAGCTCTCAGGGTGCAGGATGTACCTGCAGGCTGGGGAGAGGGACACCTGGGCTGCAGGAGGTGACAGAGCAATGAACTCTGAGCGCCCAGCTGGTTATCTCAACATTCTTGTGCAATCTCTGTCCTGGAGAGTGAGGGAATGAGAGAGACTTAGTGCAAGATGAAGAACAAGGACTGCCATGGCTGTTGCCAAGTCTGATCATCACAAATTATCTTTTACTTTTTCTATTCCTGTTTTTTTTTGTTTTGTTTTGTTTTGGTTTGGTTTGGTGGTTTTTTTTGTTTGTTTTTTTTTTTTTTTACCCATTGTTTCTCCCGTTAACCATATCCTACTCCCTTTTCCTTTTCCTATCTCATTCCCTTCATATTCTCTGCTGCTCACATCTGTGTTATCTCTGGGGTTGTTGGGTGGCAGCAACTTTCCAGCTTCCAGACTCCTCACATCTCTAAAGTGGTGTTGAGAATGAATGCAACAAACAACAATGCAACAAACAACATTGCAACAAACAGAGTGAAGAGCTGAGACTCTGCTGAGTCTGAAGGCATCAGAACAAGTATTTGAGCAAATGGCCTCAAGTTACACCAGAGAGGGTTTAGATTGGGTATTAGAAAAGAAATTTTTCACTGAAAGCGTTGCCAAGAATGGGAACAGCCTACTCAGGGAAATGGTGGAGTCTCCATCCCTGGGAGAGATCAAACAACCCATGGATGTGGCCCTTGGGGACATGGAACACAGTGGTGCTGGGTTAAGGGTCCACCCCGATGATCTTAGAGGTCTTTCCCAACCATAACAATTCTGTGATTCTGACTCTGCACTCCCATGTCCTTCTCAGCGTCTGAGAATCTTGATGGAGCTCATGTTTGCCAAGTGATTAACTAAATCAGAAGTGGCATTTTTGGAGTGTTCATCTGGTATTTTTATAAAGAATGGTTATTAGTCTGACAGTGTTCAAGCTTTTTCATCAGGGATTTGATAATAAATATGAGTTTTGTGGATGACAAAGTGACATAGCCTGCAGTCACTTCATAAGAGGTACCTGTTCAAAGAAAATTAGTTTTAATATCAGTGCAAAGCCACATTTTGCATAAGAAGGAATGAAAAGCGTTCTGCCTATGTCAGGGACCATTTTGTTGGGAAATCAGATGGACTGAAAAGTGGTTTTGGAGTGGATCTGGTCAAGCAGCCCTGCCCAGCTGTCCATAAAAACAACCATGAAAACTCCTCAGTTCTATAAAGAGATAATTCTAAAATAAACAAATTCACCTTTTAAAATATCCCTGTTGAGGATGAAAATATAATATTGCTCCCAGTTTCAATACCTTTGTATTGTGTGTGCAGCCTTGTCTCATTTTCTGTTCCAGTCCTACCTATGAAATGAGCATCTTAAGATTGTCTGTCTTCCCAAAATGCACACTTTTATTTTATTAAGAGTCCATTTCAACCCAGCCCTAAAATCAGGGGCATATTCAGAGATGTCCTCACTTTCTCTAAAGTGTTTCACTAATGACTCCCAGATGGCAATAAAACAATTGCCAGGGAAAACAAAATGTAATAATATTGTCACATAAATGAAAAGATGCCACAAATGAATGCATTTACAGAAAATACTTGAGAGCAGACAAGTGGCAATTGGTTTGCAATGTCTCTGCTGGGAAACTCCATACAATTATAATTAGTGCTCTGCCTCTTATTATTCAAACTTGGTTGGGAGATTGACTGCAAATGATGTTTTAATGGCTTTGGTTGTGTATTTTTCCTTTGTTATCAGACCATAGCAGCAAGAAGAACAGTATTCTCACTGTACTCAATCTGCCAAAGTGTCCTTTGTACCAGATGGTTTTGGCTTCAGCAAGCTAAATTCAAATCATTAAATTATTGCACTGTATCCCATGCTATCATCCTGGCAGACCGGGCAGCTAGGAGTTGGTTTCCATCAGTAGATTTTTATCCAAGATAAAAACTTAGTCAACAGGAAATGATTCAAGATTAGCCAGTTATTTACTTTATTGGTGCTTCCTTCTACTACTCATTTTCAGCTTCATCCAGACCTCCTGCCACACCAGGCTGGTGATTATTTCCCTCAGTGAGAAGAGATGCTGTTGACAAAACAGAGGATCAACAAGAAATTGTAGGTGATCAATTCTCCATTGCTCTCGTGTTCCTTGATGTTTCCCAGAGCGAGGTCACCTGGGGAAATAATGGAGCTGCAGAAAAGATTAAGGTAGTTAGGGAAAATGAGGGGAGTAATGAAATTCTAGTCCTTTGACAGGTATGAGTGGAACATCAATAATCACTAAATGTCCTTGCAGTGTTTGCTGTAATAATCTAAATAATATAATGAGGCCTCTTGTTACTAAAAAATATTGGAAAATATTACAGATACTTTACTGTCTAAAAAATTAGCAATATCAATTAATTTCCAGATATTTATAGTACTATATTAATCACTAGCAAAACATGACAGGCTTTCAAAAGTGATCTTGAAGTATTTTTTTTCTTTTTAGCTATATAAGGAAATCATTGTACATATTTGTCAATTGTAAAGGTTTCTTTTATTTTTTTTAAGAAAATGGAGGAATGAAAAATCCTGTCTTTTTTTTCAGTGAAGAGTATTTCAAATATCCTTTTATATCTGCTATGGAAAGAACACTTAATGTATGCTCTGAAATAATTTATTAAAGAGGCAAAATAATGGGGCAGAGACAAGCAGTTGTGAAGGGAACTAAAAAACAGTGGTGTGGGGAATCAGTGCATTAAATGAGTAAGATTTGGTTAATGATGCAATAAAGGAACTGAGGAGTAGGATGGGGAAAGCAATCTGAGAAAATTCATTTTGTGGAGAATGATGAGAAGGTTCTGACAGAGTGACCCACAGCTCAGATATCGACTGGAGAAGGCTGGAGCACACTGATCACCAATGCACTTCATCTCTCAAAAAGCACTCAGACCAGGAAGTGGTGCTTTTCTACATTAGGGCAAACAAGGGCTGAGAACATTCTGGGAAATGTAGAAGTAAAAAATAAGCTGCACTGACTGTGAGTTTGATTCAAGCTAAACAGAAAGAGGTGAGTTTTTGATGAGCACCCAAGACCACAGAATCACAGAAATCATGGAACAGCGGGGTTAGAAGGGGCCTGAGAGATCATCTTGTTCCACCCCCCTACAAGGGACACCCTTCACTAGACCAGGCTGCCCCATGAAACCAGGCCAGGAACATTTCCAGGGACCCAGGGGCAGCCACAATTTCTCTTGGCAAGAGACTAAAATGACTACATTTGTAGAGAAAGAAAATAAAGAAAGAAGAAACAAAGAAAACCTTCCAGTGAAACTTCCTAGACTGAAGAAACCATGGATAAATCCAACTTTTAACCAGCTAAAAGGGCAAACAATTCATGATGATCATATCACACCACTGACCCTGCTGTTATTGCATGTGGTCTCCTTGAATTTAAAATCTGTATTTTTGTTGGTGTGCCATAAAAATTATATTCCCAAATCTCAAGGTTCGCGTTTCTAACTCCTTTTACCCCAGTTTTCGCTGTGTTGGAGTCAGCAGTTCCCTGCACCACTGTGAGAGAATGTAAATGCCTCTCTAACTTGGGAAAAGAAAGAAAAGTTTCAGGGGAAATTAAGGAGAGAAGAAAAGAATGAAAATGCAAGTGGCAGCAGTGATGAAAGCTCCATCTTTATGAAGATACTCAGTGTCCCTGTTCACTCCTTGTTCATATTGCCGGCCCCCTTCCATGGCATGTGACCATATGTTTAACAATTAGCTCGGTACAGATTTTTCTGTGCAGTTTTTATTGCCCTTATGTCAATCCTAGGCTGTATTTTGCATAACATTAGTCAAAGAATCAGTGGAAAAAAGAAATTATCATTTCAATTGCAAATTGAAGTACTGTGATCAATATTCCAAACATGCTGAGCTATAGTATCAGAAACCATACTTAGAATAACATTTATATGCAGCTATTCCTTTCTGACAGATTTTCTGCCTAAGTACCGTGCCCAGTAAGAAAAAGAAGACAAACAGTGAAAGTTCTCATTCTGGGAACACAGTGATCAGGAGAACAATGTGGAAATCAAAGATGTCCCTGAGGGATGTGTTTGTCTGAGTCAGTTCAAAACCCTTTAAACTGGTCTTTCAAAAGAACATCATGCTCTTATTTGTTCTGTTTTGCAGCAATGTGCTGATTAATGCTTGTGCAAATTTTGAGAAGACTAGTTTGGCATGAGGATTTGCTTTCCTTCACCCCTTCTGCTCCCTTTTTTTTTTTTTTTATTTGTGGGCCTACAGCTGACTAAGCCAAGATCAAACTTAGAGAGGACACTTAAAGAAACTTTGGTGCAAAGTGAGACAGAAAATATCAGGCCCCTTGTTGTTCCTTGTTATGTGAAGGCAGAAGTGCACAGCTTTCTCACAGCTTCATTTTTACAAAAAATACATTATAACCAATTATTTTACTGGCATGAGAGTTTGGCAGATCTGGAAGGGATTTCTGGGAAGATCAAACTTCCCTAAACAATGTGGGCAACTATATTAGAGAATAATGGAATCATAAAAGAATGGAATCCTAAACTCACAGAATCATAAATACATGGAATCAGGACCTCACAAAATCACAGACTGGTTTGTGTTGAAAGGACTTTGAAGCTCATCTCATTCTAACCTCCTGCCATGGGCAGGGACACCTTGCACCGTCCCAGGTTGCTCAGAACCCCATCCAACCTTGACGTGGACACTGCCAGGATTAGGGCAGCCACAACTTCTTTGGACAACTTGTGCCAGTGCCTCACCACCCCCACAGTGAAGAATTTATTCTTAATCTCTAACCTAACCCTGCCCTCTGTCAGTGTAAAGCCATTCCCTCTTGTCCTGTCACCCCATGCCCTTGCCCAAAGTCCCTCTCCAGCTCTCTTGCAGCACCTTTAGGCACTGGAAGGTCTCCTGGAGCCTTCTCCTCTCCAGGCTGATCACCTCCAGCTCTCTCTCTGATTACAGAGTGTCGGGTTTTCGGCTGTTTGGAGGGCCTGGAAGGGCCCGGAGTGGCCTTGGGGCAGCCCACGTATCAAAGGACGAGACGAGGCTTCAGTTCTTCTTTCGGTCTTTATGTTTATTAATTGTTTATCTAAAAGATTTTCTCTCGGCCCGACAGAGCTCTGCTCAGCAGCCAGCCATGAGCACACTCCCTGCCCTCCGGGCGGTCACCTATCTTTATACCCATGGTTACGTGTACAATATTTATCATTTTTCCCCAATACCTTTTATTCTTATTGTCGGGTGCACTTTTAGTAATGACCAATCCAAAAGTGCCACCATCACCACAGAAGATGGAGGAGAAGAAGAAGAAGAAGGACAGGACACGCCCCAATTCCTCCATCTTACTTCTCTAAACCCCCCTGTACAGAAATCCTAAACCCTGTGTCTCACCCTCTAATTAACTAATCCCTTCACCATTCACCCCGGTGAAACCCTCCTGTCCTCATACAGGTGTCGTCTCCTGTGTAGGATCAAAGTCCAGCCACCAGACACTTCTGGCAACATTCCAGGACTCCCGAGCCCCCCAAGGGTGGTCTCGGTGACTCGGCATCTCAGTCCTGAGGTGCTGAGATCCCACACAGAGCATCTCAGCACCTCTGTGGCCTCCTCCAACATCTCCACACCCTTCTTATGTTGGAGGCCCAGATGTGGGGCCAGCTCTGCAGGTGGGGTCTCACCTGAGCAGAGCAGGGAGGCAGAATCCCCTCCCTCCACCTGCCCCCCTGCTGAGCACGGAAATCAGGACACATTTGGCTTTTAGGGCTGCCAGTGCACATTGTTTGAGGAACAAATTTAAGAGCAGTTACACAGCAGACTCTACAGAAAAATAAAATGGGCTCTTTTTAAGTATTAACCTCCCAGTCTCTGCTGACCAGGTTGTTATAACTACCATGGTGATGATCCCATGTGAGAAACTCTCTCCTGAGCAGTGAAAACCTGGCAGAAGAGGTGAGTGTGGGATCTCAGCACCTCAGGACTGAGGTGCCGAGCCACCGAGACCACCCTTGGGGGGCTCGGGAGTCCTGGAATGTTCCAGAAGTGTCTGGTGGCTGGACTTTGATCCTACACAGGAGACGACACCTGTATGAGGATAGGAGGGTTTCACCGGGGTGAATGGTGAAGGGATGAGTTAATTAGAGGGTGAGACACAGGGTTTAGGATTTCTGTACAGGGGGGTTTAGAGAAGTAAGATGGAGGAATTGGGGCGTGTCCTGTCCTTCTTCTTCTTCTTCTTCTTCTTCTTCTCCTCCATCTTCTGTGGTGATGGTGGCACTTTGGGATTGGTCATTACTAAAAGTGCACTGGGCAATAAGGGGGAAAGGTATTGGGGAAAAATGATAAATATTGTACACGTAACTTTGGGTATAAAGATAGGTGACCGCCCGGAGGGCAGCACAGTGTGCTCATGGCTGGCTGCTGAGCAGAGCTCTGTCGAGCCAAGAGAAAATCTTTTAGATAAACAATTAATAAACACCGAGACCGAGAAAAGAACTGAAGCCTCTTCTCGCCCTTTGAAACGCGGGCTGCCCCAAGGCCACCCCGGGCCTTTCCAGGCCCTCCAAACAGCCGAAAATCAGACAGGTGAGAATAGTAATTTCAAGCTCCCTTCACAGAGAATCCTTCTAGTTTAAAATACCACAGATATTTTTAGTTGAAAACTCACTTTACCAGAGGACTGATGCTGCAGCCAGGGAACTTGCTGCTTCACTTTTGTCTCTGCCCTGATCTTTCCAGTGTAAGCAACGAGATTCACAAAACAGCTTCTTAAATCACAGCAGGAGGGGAAAAAAGGCTTGCTTCAAAATACAGCATGTCATATCATCTCTGTGTGAGTCAAAATACTGGGAAACTTGCTCTCCTGTAGAATATTTGCCTGTCTTGGACAGAGTTGCAGGTTTTTAGTCAGTTTTAAAGAATAAAAAGCTGCAGTCTGATACCTCTTCCAGTGAAGAGCTCTAAGAACCTATTGTGAAGCACTTCAGGAGGGAACAGAGTAATAGTAATAGTAAAGTGCCATTTAAAAAAAATGAAAAAGGGTGCCAGGAAAACTGAGCAGGAAAAGGTAAAAAATATTTTCTGTAGAAGGAAAAAAAATGCAAGAAATATGAGCCACCTGGTCTAGGGGAATGTGTTCCTACCCATGGGAGAGGGGCTGGAACTAGATGATTTCTGAGGTCACTTCCAGCCCAAAATATTCTATGCTTCTAAGATTTTATGACTGTGTAATTCTGTGATCTCTGAAAACAATTTCCTACATTGTTAGGGGAGGTTTGATATCCCAGGATTCTGTGATTCTAGGACACAGCCTCTAACTTACACAGAGGTCACAAAAAGATTGACTCTGCTCACTAATTGTGGGTCCCTGCTCCTCTGGAGGCTGGATCCCAGAGAAATTTGGGTCTAATATACAGCTGGGGTATCTGGATTGAGGCAATATGCCAACTACCAAGATTCCACATTAAAATCCACTGGGGACCCACACAGAGCTGCTGAACATCTGGTTGCTGGGGAGACTTAAGCTTGTGGGGTGTAAATGGGCTGGCTGCCTAGGACAGGGCTAAAATCAAATATATAGACTGAAGCCCATATCTGTAGGTGAGATGAAGCAGGAAAATGTTTTCACAAATCTTGCTTGGCTATAAGCAAGAAGTTTCTGGGGTATCTGGGCCAAAGACAAGTTCAAGAAGCCAACAAAAAAAAGAGAGAGTGGCAGCATGTTCAGAGGCTGTTGTGAAATTTGGGCAACAAGAAGGCTTGTACAGCAAACTTTGATATGACAAATGTTTCACTCTGATATGAGAGATGTTTCACCCTGCCCATCCATTTTTCTGCCTCTGAGAGTGCTGTTTTGCAAAACACCAATGAAGAGTGAGTCTGTTCTCCCCTCTGCTGTTCCTGGCTCTGCACTTCTGCTGCTTTCCTTGTATTGTCAAGAACAAATTGAGTCTAAGGACACGGCTTCCCAAGACATGGTGAGACAAATTAATAAGCTGTCCTTTCTTTTCCAGAAGGCAATATCTTCCTGTGCACTCTCATCTTTGCTGTCCCCCCTCATCTGCTTTCCCACTGCTCACCCTGGATGTTCTGAAGAGGCTTTTCTGAGGTAATATACCTCAGTGAAAGGGAGGAATACAAGCTCAGTGAAATACTGGCTATTTTTCTGCCTGTTCAGTGAGTTACATTAATTCAGTAAAAGGTCTGACAGGTGCTAGAGGCAGAACAAATGGTTGAAAGATAAAATTATGCGGCTAGGAATGGAGGAGGGTTAAGGTGGGTGGGGGGCTGAGGTTAGTTAGGGAGTCACAACATGTAGAGGGTGTCTGGTTGGTCCAGGAGTGTGGGCACTTACAGGAAAGAATATTTACTAGAGTCTGTAGTGACAGGAGAAAGGAGAATGGCTTCAAAGTGAGAGGAAGTTTAGATTGGATATTAGGAAAAAGATATTTGCTGAGAGGGTGGTGAGGCCCTGGCACAGCTGTGGATGCTGCATGTGTGAAAGTGTTCAAGGCCACACTGGATGGGACTCTGAGCAACCTGGCCTAGTAGAAGGTGTCCATGCCCATGGCAGGAAATTTGGAACAAGACAACCTTTAAGGGCCTTCCAAGCCAAACCAGTCTGTGATTCTGCAGCACAGCACACTCAGTGCAGGCAGCCCAGGGTGCAGCTGCAGCTCCAGCTGCAGGTTCAGCTCTGGGTGGCAGGAGAAACAGGCAAGAGCTCATGAACTGCTGGCCCTTGGCATAACAAAGGGCACAGGGAACTGTGGCCCAGGAAAGTGAATCAAGGGCTCCAGACTTTCCCCATCCTGAGTCTGTGGGGGCATAAAAGCCCAGGGCTTCCTTGGTTCACTCCCTGGAGGCACCCAGCTCAGGTTGTTTTGTTATTGCACCAAGATTAAATCAGTAGGATCTGCACTTCTGTGACTCTGCTGTGGGAAACCTGAGCTGATAAGGAAACCTGATTTGACCCCGTGAGTGTGGGGTGAGTGCCGGGACCAAAGGCAGGCACTGGAGCTGCCTGATGCTGGTGTAGGGGGTGTGTGTGAAACTGCCAGGGCGGCTCCTGGATGGTCTGACAGGGAAGGTTCCTTAAAAATTCTACGATTTACCTTTCCAATTAATTTTTCAGAATTTCACCTACAGAAATAATTTAATCTCACTGTTCCTCGTGCACTGAATTAACCCAGGGGCTTGGCAACCCTGTCAGACCTCAGTGAGATGGCTGCTGGTGGAAACAGGAGGCAGAGAAATCTCAGTTTGAACTACAAACTTTATTTTCACATGTAGTTCATGCTGCTTTGTCATAAGGGTTTGTTTTGTTCTAACAAAACAATGTCTCTGTCTTTTTGAAAGCAATGGCTGCTTCATAATGCAATGAGATTTTTCTTAATAATGACACAGCACATAATCTTGAAAGCCTGGGCTTACACCCATTTTCCATTTGGAAAAATGACCTTTTATACTAGTATTGGACTAGCTAGCAGACTTTGGCATCTGAATTTTGTTTTCTTTGTACCACAGAAAATAATTCAAAATCTGTTGCTCAGTGCACTGGTTTTGGCTCAAGTGGAGTAAATTTTTCCTCAGTAAGTTGGGAACTTTCTTTAGTTTTTTGTTTTGTTTTTTTTTTTTGGTTTTTTTTGTTTGTTTGTTTGGGGTTTTTTTTTGTTTGGTTTTTTTTTTTCTTTGGTTTTTTTTTTCTTTTGGGGGGCTTTTTTTTGGGCTTTTTGTTTATTTGGTTGATTTTTTGTTTTTTAGTTTTTTATTGTTTTGGGGCTTTGTTGATGGGGGATTGGGTTTTTTGGGGGTTTTCTTTGGTCTTATTCTCTATTAATGATAAACAAAATGGCAGGGAAGCACAGCCAGGACAGATGACCTGAACTGGCCAAAGGGACATTCCACACCAGAGAATGGCATGCCCAGCGTGTAAACTGGGGGGATTATCTGGAACAGGGCCTGATCTGGTTCAGAAAAGCAGCTCTGGCATTGCTGGTCAGTAGATAGTGAGCACTTGTGCATCACATGTTTGCATTTCTTTTTTCAGCTATACTATCAATACTATTATTATTATTGTTATTATTGTCATTTACCACTATTACAGTATTTTACTTTGTTTTCAGTTACTGAGCTTCTCTAAATGATTAATTTTTAAACTTCTCTAATCCTACAAGTTTTTTTACTTTAGATTCTCCTCCCCACTCCACCAGGGTGGGGGGGAAGAGAAGGGTTTTGAACAAGGGCTGTGTGGTGTTAATTTCTGGCTGGGGCTGGAACCACAAGAGGGTGCTTGGGTAGTTGGGAGTAGACACAAACAGCACAGCTGAGCCCAAGGTCAGGGTTAGGGCACCCCAAAGGGATGTTCTGTACCAAATTCCATCAGAATCTGTTCATAAAGAGGGAGAAAGATGGAAGAAGGAGGAAACTGCTGGATGTCTGCTGGAAACTCAACCCAGCAGGGGGAGCCTGGGGGCCCTGGAGCGGCTGGGTGAGAACTTCACTTCCTGACACAGCTGGGAGCCCACCAGGGGAACCAGCTCCGGAAAAGGGGCAGCAGCTCAGGAAGTGTTTGTGGATGCCTTTAGGTCATGTAGGAAGAAAACCAGAGAGGCAAAAGCTCAGGACTTATTTGGCCACTTTTGTCAAGGATAATGAACAGTTGTTTTATGAATACATTAATGGCAATAGGAGGGCCAAGGAAAACCTGCATTCCTTACTGGACCCAGGAGGGAATAGAGTCACCAAAAGTAAGGAAAAGGCTGAGGCATTTAACACTCTCCCCGGAGGTGTTAAGGAAAGACTGGACATCACACTTAGTGCCATGGGGGTGTTGGGTCATAGGATGGACTCAAAGACCTCAGAGATCTTTTCCAACTTGAGTGACTCTGATTTTGAGGAGATGTTTGGAGTTATGGCATTTGTCTGCCCATGGGCTGGGAAAGATGGGCTCCATCACCTGTTATGGTGACTTGGGAAGATAAATGCCTTAACTCCAAACATGTCCCATTCCTCTTCCTTCTCCCTCCCCTTTCAATATTCTGATCTCATGTTCCGTAGTCCGGCAGATCCCTTTGGGCAGCTGAGCGCAGCTGTCTGTCTGTCTGTCTGTCTGTCTGTGTCTACTCCCAGTCCCCACCCAGCCCCAGCCCAAAGCAGCCCTGGGGACGCTGCCACCCCTACTGAAGGATGAGGAAGGTGCCTGGGCTGCCCTGCTCCACGGCAAACACCAGCACAGCACAGAGCTGCATGTCGGAGGGGCCGCTCAGCAGCAGCCGGCAGGAGTGGGAGCTGGGCAGCACCGTCAGCTCCCAGTCCTGCCACTGGGCCAGGTGCTCCCAGGCTGTCTGCACCAGGTTCTGCACCCAGCAGGCGATCTCCTCCACGTCCAAGTAGGAGCCTGTGCAGAGGTTCTGCAGCAGGGGTGAGTGGTGGGAATCATTGCTCTTGGAGGGGTGGGCAAAACATGGAGTGTTCCCCTTTCTCGTCATGCAGGTGCACTCCAGCACCACGCGGATGTTGGAGCACCTCTCTGGCTGATGTGTCCCACCATACAGCTCCAGCCTGAAAGAGTGCCTGGGGGGTGGCTGCAGGTACACGAGCAGCTGGTACAAGATTCTGTCCTCAAAGATGCTCCAGAATTCATGGGTGCCGTTCTTCCCGTGGGCCGGATGCATCTCCGGCATGAAAGTGTCCTTGGAAAGCACCCGGCACACACAGAGGACGTCATGCATCATCTTCTTCACATCCCTGCACATGTCACTAAGTCCCTGCATTGACAATACATGGGGCACAGAAAACAGCCTGACCCTGCGCTGTTGTCCCTTGAGGGTTTCCTCCTCTTCATCATCATCATCATCTTCCTCCTTGCTGCTAGAGCTGTCCTGCTCATAGCAAGTGCAAGTTGTAAACTTAATTTGCCAGGCCAGCCAGCAGACCTCCACGAGCATGGCTACTGCAGCAGCCCAGAAGAGGCAGAGCTGCAGCCCAGAGAGGTGTGGAGCTTCTTGTGAGGACCTGGTCCACCCAATCTCCCGCAGCAGCAGCTGCATCATCTCCTGGTGCAGAAATCTCTTACGCTGCTGCTTCTGCTGGACTGTGGCCGCATCGATCCGTAGGTCTCGTGTCTGCTTGAGCAGGATGGTCAGCAGGACCACAAAGAATGTGGTTGCTGCAGCCATGGCCTGGAGGAGATGGGAGAAAGGTTTATCCAACAGAGATAACAGGCTTGAAGGGACCACAGACCCTGGCTGGAGACAGCACAGGGCCTATCCTGCCCAGACCACCCTGATGGTCATCCCTGGCTGGGCTGTGCCCCATGAAAGGGCAAGAGACACCTGAGCAGTGTCCTGAGGCCCCATCCCTGCCATGCTGGAGTGTTCCATGGAGCCAGGGGCACCTTGCCCATCCCCAAAGCCTCCCTGGCACCACTGGGAGCCCTGAACCCTTCTGTCCCCCAGCCCAGAGAGCAGCACCCTGCCCTGCCCTGCCCTGAGGGGCCCAGGGCTCACTCTGAGTTAGAAACCCCCCCAGGCATCTGTCCCCTTCCCCATCCATCCCAGCCTTGCCTGTGCACCTGCACTCACCAATTGCCCAAGTCCAGCTGCAGGGGGATTGCCTGGTGCTGTCCCTGGGGATGGCTCCCACTGTCACCTGTCCCTGCAATGTCACAGCCACCAGAGCTGACAAATCCCAGACTTCAACCCTAGGCCCTGCTCAGTGTGTTCTGGGCATCTGCACCAAGTCCAAACCCACTGCAGGAGGTGCCAGGGGTCTCCTGGCAAAGCAGGGACAGGCCCAAAAGCCAGCACAGAGAGTCCCAAGTCCCACAGTCCCAGCCCCAGGGGCAGAGCCCTGCCCTGCTCTGAAGGGCTCAGCCCTCACTCAGGGTTGGGAACTCCCCTGGGCATCTGCCCAGTGCCCATCCAGCCCAGCCCTCCCCGTGCACGGGCACACACGAATGAGCCCAGTCCATCTGCACTGGGGCTGCCTGGTGCTGTCCTTAGGGACAGACCCCACTGTGACCCCCTCTGTGATGTCACAGAGCCTCATCACCCAGCTGATGAGTCCCAGAGCCCACCCCACCCTCTCAGGGAGCTCTGGACATCATCACCCCAAGTACAAAACCACTGGGCAGGAGTTCCTGGGGCTCTCCTGGCAAAGTGGGCAGCCCAGGCCACCCTGATGGTCATTGCCTGGCTGGGCTGGGCTCCATGGAAGGACAAGAGACACCCAAGACACCAAGAGTCTCTCGAGGCCCCATCCCAGCAAGAGTGTGCCATAAAACCCTGGGCACCTGGAACATCCCCAAAGCCTCTCTGGGCACCTGGAACATTCCCAAAGCCTCTCTGGGCACCTGGCACCCCCCAGGAGCCCTGAGCCCCTCTGTCCCCAGCCCCAAGGGTGATCCTGGCACTGACTGACTGACCCTGGGATGGACAGACTGACCCTGGGATGGACTGACTGACCCTGGGCACCAGGAATACACACGCTCCATGATCCCAACCCAATGGACAGAGCTGTGGCCTTTGAACTGATGGTTGTCCTACCTAAAGAAGCATCGCATGGAATCTCTCTCTGACAACGTCTCTTAAATGTTGATGTTTGTAGTTGTTGGGTCAGTTCTTTCAATAGATTCCATAAATCCAGTTGGGTTCTCACAGAAGTCTGACTTGGATTTACTCAACTCTGGGAAGAGTTGTCGGTGGTTCTAGGGAGGATTTCTGGGGATGTTATTGTGTACCTGAAGAATGTCAGGATCTAGAATGATCTTAACCTTAAATGCTAGTGTTGCACTGCAGAGGTCTTTTCTGAAATTAGCTCCATTTAGCTTTTTTATTTTCCTAAGGAAAACAAAGAAAAGTATTGGGCATTGCATGCTACATAGTTCAACTCTGACAAGTGGACAGTTCAATTAACCAATTCTGCACTGCTCTCAAAGGAAAAGTTTTGTGGAAAAAAACCCCAAAATTCACAAGGTTCTGTTTTCTTCTGGTAGGCCTTTTCTTCCTGTTGTCTAATTTCAGTTATCTTTAAAAAAGCATCTCTTGCATCTTTATTTTTTTTCTGAATCAGATTAACCTAGCACAGTGTTTAATAATGAATTCCACTCAGCATGTCAGTAGAACAGAAAAGTTCTTTTGTCTGATCTTAGACAAGTTCTCTAATAGGTAAAAATGAGATCCACAGGGTAGGATATGCTAATAAATTATGAAAAGAATTTATTAGAATTTCTGAAAGGTATTTGACTTATCTCATGGAACATTTAATGCAGTTTCATGATTATCAGCCCTTTTCAGCTTGTTGCTTTAGAAATGCATGAGGAGCTGGGGACGACATTTGCAAATCATTTTTGCATCTTATCAGACTGTTCCCATAAAACTGCTAATGTTCTTTAACAGTAACTTCCATATTCAGACTTACTAGGAGGACTGCAAAATATTTAGATACAAGCTCTAAATATTATGTATTAAACTCTTTTAGTTGTGTGAGGAAGCTCAGCTTGGTGGCTAGCATCAATCCTTTGAGTAGCCTGAAAGAAATACCTGAAATTTCTGGATTTTGACTCAGTCCTGTTCTGTTCAGTGTCTTATTTTGTCTGTTCACTTGGTAAAACACATATGATGTGAGTCCCTCAGGAACTTCATTCTGTGAGTAATAAATGAGTCTGCAGCATCTGCTTTATTGATATGATGGATCGATAGCCAGCCTGATGATTGGCACTATGGAAATCACAGCAAAATCAGAAGGTTTACTAAATTGAGATTAATGTCACCTATAGTTAGACATGTAGTTATGTGTCATGATTGCTCTATGTCTTATTTTGTTGCTTTTTTTTTCTAAAATGCAAATTATAAACAGGAATGGAAGAGATCTAAATTTAGGCACGCTTGAATCTAATCTGCAGTTTGAATGTGGCAAATATTAAACACTGAGAACATTTGGATGAACTTTCAGGTGGGAACATCCCACAACAAAGGGACTCTTGAGCTTTGTGGTTTTGCTGACCTGGGTTATTGTTCAAGGCTCCTTGGGAATTGTAAAAATATTTCTCACTACAGGACAGATGAAAACCCTTGATGAGCTAATTTTCTGCAGTGCTTGGATAAACACAAATTTAGATGCCATACAACAGTCAAATGTTTATCAATACACATTAATATAGAGACATGTAAATATGTGTCAGTATTTGTTCAGAGACCTGAATAAATAGAGGAATACATTTAATTAGGCAGTGATCTCTGAAGGAAGAGAAGAAAGTGTTTGCTGCCATTGCACTGACAGCCATTCTCTGTCCCTCCTGGTACCCTGAGCTACATAAAGTCCTTAGAAAACAGACCCAACCTGAGGAAATCATGCTGAATTAAGCAAGATTTAGAAGTTTATATCATCCTGCAGGTGTGCAGAAAATCTTTCAGACAGAAAAGTGACATATTGGCCTCACTAGGGACAAAAAGACACTAAGAACTCCATTTCTGAGGGTGTTTAATAATTTAAGGACTTTAGGTTATACTGAATGTAAGAAATTAGCCAGCTGTAGTTTGGGTATCATTACATAAAAGTCCATGCAAAAACCAGCATGAGCTGAGATGTCTTGACACCAATCTAAACCCAGGTGGTAATTTCCTCCTTCTGATATTTGTGGATTTCAGTGTTTCTCCCACACCAGCAACCTACTCAGAGCCTTATAAGTCATCATATTTGACTGAATGTGCTGCAAATCTTTTTATAAAGAAAATACTCATCCTGATAGAAAACCACATAAATCCTGGAATTACAGTTTTTCTTTCCGAGTTCTGAATGGGAAGTTCTTTCCAAGGCAATCTCTGAAAGACTTGTTCACAGATGATCACATCTGTGTCCAGATGAAATTAAAATGGCAAAGCCATTGGGGACCAATTCATAGCAGATGACAAAGAGGAAAGAAACAGGGAAAATAAATTTAGAACTGACATTTTCCTTAATGACTGCTTCTTTGAACTTCTCTTAGAAACAGCTAGTTCTACTGCCAGGGGCTGATTTTTTCCAGGGTCTGTTGCAAAACTCAGCTGAATTTTGCAGCTGTTTTCAAGCACTAAAACCACAGGGCCTAAATATATAGACGTACATTGATGAACCTCCTTATAAGTAATAATGATGAGCAAATAATTCTGATGACTCCACTTGCTTTGTCCCAGTAGGTATCTGGGTTCACTGAGAAGATACCACATGTTCTTATTTTTTGTTTATTTTTATTAGCCTGGAGTATTTTTTGTTAATGTTTGCTGCACAATCACCTTATGCCATATAGTAACTACAGGAAGTTTTTTAAAAATGTTTCTCTATACAGTGACATTTGGTTATCTCAGCCACCTCTTTATGTTCTGTACTACCCATAGTATCTTATTGGTAATATGAGTAAAAATTTCCACATTCATTCTCTTTACCTGAGTCTTTTATAGTAACAATCCGTATTCTAAGGTGCCTGATCATCCAGTAATTTTTTGAATTTTCAGTCTAGAAAGTATAGAAAAAGGGTTTACAGGAAAATTCTGGCTTTAAAATGAAAGGCTGAATATTTATCAGGAAAACCTGGGAATAAAATGAAGTCCCAATGCTTGTCCCAGACCAGTAAATCTTATTCTTCTGTAGATAGTGCCTGAGGTATCCTATTTATCTGGGTTGGAGCACCAAAACTTTAATCCAGGATTCTTCCCCCACCTCAGAATCATGAGGAGACCCTTTTCCTAAACCATTCACTGTGCAAAGTGATTACTCAGGCGCTTCTCATGTGCCACCTTTTTTCCTCCCTTCAGCATTTGGACTGGGATTGCCAGCAGTGTCTTCACTAAGAGGGCAATTAATAAATTGGGGGATTGGACAAAATGAATGTTAGACCCGTTGACATTTGCTAAAGAGGGAGATGTGTTACAAACCCCACTCAGAGATTTTCCAAATTATTTATTGACTTCAGTCTTCCTGCTCTTACCTGTGCTGCAGGATGTGTTTACCTGTGGTAAACAGGGCAAGAATGAGGTGTCTCTGGGCAAAACCTTCATAAAGAGAAGATTCATTTTTCATTTTATGAGACTTGAAATAGTCTGAAGAAAGAAGGATGTCATGAACATAAGAGAGAAGGAGATAACTCTACATTTATATTCTAGATTTCTTTTCTTGTTCCTTGGCATTTTGTGAGAAAATAGCACAAAATACGTTTTGCAGCTTGAAATATTTCTTTATGCCCAGTTAGATTTGTATCTTAATTCTAAAAATGGGTTGCTCAAAATGTCAGTGTGTGCTGGTTCCTAAGTAAGGCTTGCATCCATCTACTCATTTTAATGTTAAAAAGAGGAAGGAAACAAGGAATAATATTCTCTTTATTACATACTAAGAAAGAAAATCTGTTTGGATGATAGGTGAGGCAAGACTATACACTGCAATACCTGAGGGACAGAAGAGCTGAGTTCCTGAGGACAACCAGTTGATGCACTTTGGTCTCCAAGTAGGACATGCCATAGTTCAATCAATGATGCAAAAGTGTGACATTGATATTTAATCAAGAATGTGACACTCTCAGAGTTAGTCCATGATTATCTTCTTGTCCTTGTGCTTGTGGAGAGGACAGCACAGATGAGACAGGAAAGTCACTGGAGTTATCTTGGTCTAAATTCTAAAGAAATAAGAACTTAAATTCGTTATCTACACTGGCACTTAAATAGTTCATACCTTGCTATAATCTGTCGGAAATTGTGACTGGTACTCAGCTCGAGATTGTAGTCACTGAAATGCCAGTGCCTACATCACAAGGTGGGTGTCTAAGCTCCTTTTATTGCCAGTGAGATTCACAGACTAGAATTAATGAAATTTTAGAGGTTCCTCTTACCCTGAGTGGAAATGCACATTTCATCACCTGAGCACCTCCTTGGACTCCAGATTTCCTGAGTCTTACCAATTCTCTACTAACTGATGAGAGATGGGACATGAAGCCCATTTGAAAGCATTTATGTTTTGCTTCTAACTCAGAATAAAATCCCACTTTTGGGCTGAGTTGTCTTCTTCTCATTGCCATTTGAGATGCCTAAATTATCCAAAACACCAGGATGGTCTGTCAGGGCTGACAGAGGACCCAAAGGGCCCCAGAGCCCTTTCACAGCTGGAGAGCAGGTGTCTCCTGAAAAGCACTCAAGAGTCTCCCTAATAGCACCAGGTAACTGTGTCAGCAACTGCATCACATTCCTTTCATCTGGCTATAAAAAGTAGTACAACCATTTTTTCATATCTTCTTTTAACCTCCAAATATAGTCTGTCCTTTGTAGTACTTTTCAGACTGGTGTATCATCTGTTATTAAGCATTGCCTAGGAAATGCTGAAAGAAGAAAGGAAAATGAAAGATTAAATAAATGAAAGTGGGAATTAAAAGGCAAGATCAGGAGAAAGGAAAAATAATTTTTAGTGATTAGGAAATAACTCATCTCTGCTACTTTATTTTTATTTTAGGAAGGATTCATTGCAAAGGATTAAGATTCTCCAGATTGCTAAAATTCTCAACAAATTGCTTTTAACAGCCTAAAGATGGAACAAGCAGAAATCTTTTTTGAAGGATGTGGGGGTAAGGGTCTTTTCTCACCCTTGTCTGCTAAACAGATTGCAAGGAGTTATAACCTCAAAAGGGTTAAACTGACTACCAAGTATAAGTCTAGTACAAGTCTTTTTCTCACACTTTGTTCTCTGAAATAATCCTATTAAAATAAGAAAATTTATTACATACCTATCTGCCCAGATTTTATCAATATTGAAACCTTTTAAAAAGAATATGTGATGAAATAAACCCTGCTCACCAATATGGTAAAATATAATAGACATCAAAGCAGCTAAAAGCCATCCTAAATCAATGCAGCAACTCTGCAGCAATTTCTAGAACAGGAGGTGAAAATCCCCTTAATAATTGATAAATGAAGGAAAATGTATAGGAGCAGATTTATAGAATAGCACATTTGTACTCTTTAAAGACCTTCATTATGTCATTAACACCACAGTGATAAAAAGCACTTCCATCATTCATCAACCACATTGTGTCTGTCCTGCCGTTAAACAGATGGAATAATCCCCGATCCAAGTTCCCAAAACTTTTAGAGCACACTTACTTTCATTTTCTTGCCCTAGGCCAATCCATTTAACAACCCATCTTAGCCAGGTTGGCCAGGCCTTTGAGCTGAATGTTATGAATAAGAAGCAGATTGAAAGTGACCTTTATTCTCCCTCCTCCTTCCTCTACCAAAGCCTGGCATGTAACATCTGAGAGAATATAAAGTCCAAGTTTTTTTATTCTTTCAAGGACATTTTCAGGAATTTTCCAGTACTGATAAATAAATAAATAAATGGCTTCAATTTCATGATTAATTCTTTCATCATTTTCATGGCTTATAACACGCTTATAGCTGATATTTAGTAAATGCACATTTGCTTAGAGCTGCCTGTCAATGCTGCCAACCATTGCTTGAACCATTCTTTCAATCATTTCAACAATTCTGTAACTTCTTCTGTGTCCAAGTCCCAGCCTCTGTCAAGAATATATTTTGTAATGTAACATGCACACAAAGAATATACCTTCCAAACAAGGAAGCTTGAGTTATAAAACCAAACATATCAAAAGATGAATGTCCAGTTGTAATTCTGTTTTTAAATATCTGTTTGCTTTTTTTACTCTCAGCTGTTCCTCAGCACTGCCTAATGACACGTCTTTATCCTTCAGGTGTCTTCTGTCATCTGCCATTTAACAAGTTGACTTTAGATATGACTTAAAATTAAGGATATCCAGGCCATTTCCCTTTGCCATCCTCCACTTCTGTTTTGGGAATAGCTATCTAAGCAAATGGTGTGAGTGCAAAAAAATCAACCCCAAAATAACCATGAGAAAGTTAAGTCTGGATGAAAACACAAGGTGAAAAGAGAGGGAAGATCATGTTTAACTATCTCAGGGGCCTGTCAAACTTTGGTGACAGTCTTCAGCTGGAATGGGCTCTGAACAAAGGAGCAGCAGTCTCCCAAAGCTTTCTCCACTTTCCAGCTTCAGCTCTGCAGGTGGTTAAACAACAGATGATCTTGGATATCTGGCTGAATAGAAAAGGCATCTGTTTCAGTGCATTGTCATCATCCCTTTGCTCTTTTCACTTCCAGCAGCCTTAGATGACCCATTCAGCTGAGTCTGGATTCATTCAGTTGCTCCTTGTCATTTTATGCCAAACCTGGCAATCTATCATAGATGAAATTACAGCAGAGTATCAAGTTTAATACTTGAGGACTGCAGAGCATCTGAAAGGCTGTGATAAAATGCTTATTAGACAGTAAATAAAATATTATCTAGCAACCAAAACCTGTTCTTCCAATCAACTCTTTACTAGGTCTTTATGCACCTCATATTGATTATTTCTTTCTCTTTTCCCAGGTGGGCATAGAATCATAGGGCTGATGAGCTGGAGGAGAGTCTGTTCATCCTGTAATCTGTGTTAAACACTGCACTTGAAATGACTGATTAGTGAGATGTTCATTAATGATACAGATGAATTTTCATCTTGTGGCTGGAATGATATTAAAATTCTTGGAGATATGTATGTCCTTCTGATGGACAGATGTCCCTTGCTGCCTTTCTCTCTTTAGGGGGATTTTTTTATCTTCTGTTTCAAGGGACTTGATTTTCTGTTGATTTATGTCTATTTTAGGGTCCCTTATCTCTCTCACTTCTTGTTTCTGCTTTTGGAACCTCTCTCTTTCTTTCCTTCAGGGGCCTATTTTTCTTTGTTCTGTCTCTCATTTTCTGTGTCTGACACCTCTGCTCCCGCCTCTCTCGATGTACAGTGTGATAGATGGAACATGACTGGAGAAAAAAAGAAAGTTTCAGTTCTCCCAACGAGTGGAAAGGTGACCTGCAAACATCTGAACAAAAAAGGGAAGAAAGTTTATTTTTATGTGCTGAATATTCTGCACAGTGAGAGACAGAGCACATTTAGAGACTGCACAGGAGACACTTTAAACACCACCTACTCCATAGTCCATCCCATTAAATTCTGTGCACAGTTTCTCTCTTGATCTGTGTCTGTGTACACATATATAAAACCAGCTCTGCTAATAGAGACCATGTTTGAAATGTGGTCGTTTTCCCATTGTTTTCAAAGGGGATTGGATCCTCAAATGAATTTGCCTTTCCTGCTATGGAATCAGTTCTATACCACCTGGCCAAAGAGGGAACCAAGGAATCTGCTTCTTTCATATTTCAGATTTTCAGGCTCTTAAAAAAATATTGCAGCAGCTTGTTTTATGATTGTGTTTCAAATTCCGAGTCTGCTCTGAGGAAAACTGAATAATTTTTAATTATTTCAGAACAAAATAAATATGGTAAAGCAAGGGGGAAATATTTTTATTCATGGATGAAAAAGAAGAAAGGTTTTCCCTACCAGGTCTGCTTTTAGAAGAAGGAAATTTACTGTGGGCTTCTCTGAAAGACTTTATTTTCTCTAATGATATGTATATATCATTATCAGTTTTGCATATTGTGTTTTATGTGAGCAGGGCTGGAAGCCAGAGCTGCAAGGTCTTGGTTGCTGACACAGTAACTGAGATTTTGGGAGGTCTGAGAGTAAACCAAGAGACAATCACCAGGAGGTTACTGCTATGGAGCCAGAAGGTTACCTTTGACAAGAAGTGGAATTCCCAAACTCCCAAAACAACAAGTTTTAGGGATTTTGCCAGATTTGCCATGTGGGATCTACTCCCATGGGGGAGCTGTTCTGGAGCACCCAGAAATCCCCCATGTGATCTCCCTGCATATTTGGAAAATGCTCCTCATAAAACCCATTTGTTCAGATGATCTGTTTTGTCAGATCGTCTGAACAAATACTGTTCTACCCCTTCCAGATTAATGGGTCATGGTGATCCTTTTTGTTGTTTTTCCTCTTCGTTTAAAAAGTGTTTAATTGGGAAATTGCAACTAGCTGTAATAGAAACTGCAAATTCGTTTCACATATGCCACCCCAGAGTCGCCAACTGGCGTGGTAAATAAGTAACAATTTATAAAGTGAAGCAATCTGAGAACATTCCCCAGCAGTTAACACATGGAAGGTATGAATATGCATGAGCCATTTTCAGGTTGTTATGGTGTACATTTTCATTCTGAAACAATTATAAAAAACATTATTAGAGAGGTGTTAAATGTGTCAGAGAAGCATTTGGCACAGCCATTTTCACAGAGCTCTTTATTTTGGGGCAATGCTGCTTTCTTGTGATTGGTTTTTAAAAATCCAATAAAATAGTGCTGAGAAAAGAATTTTCTTGATAGTAATAAGCTGATTTCCTATGAGAGGATTCAGCTTCAACAGCCTGCTCCCATTTAAGGTCTCATTCAGGAAATCAGTGCCTGTGTTTTCAGAACCAATCACCAAAGGTTTCAGCCTGGCCTGTCTTGTTCTTCACTGGATCCACTTGGGGTGAAATGTGCCCAATCCAGCCAAATGAGGGAGAATTTAGTGCAAAAGGTCGTGGTTTAGACAGCTGTAAGCTCTGGGAGGTCTCTGGCTGGATGAGCAGGACTCTGAGTGGTCCCTCCTGCAGGGATGTTGGAATCACGGTCAGAGCGCAGGGCAGGAGCTGTGAGCCAGCAGAGATGGCTCAGGGTTTCTCAAGGCTACATTTGAATTTTTCAGCCTTCTCTCTCCAGCCCCTTTTTGTACCGCAGAAGCAGAGGCTGACATCTCCCCTGGGTGGTGAAATAAACAGGGCCAGGATACTTCTTCTCCTTTATAATGCCTTTATTAAAAGTGATCAGCTCAGGGTTGGGCGGCTCGGCAGGGCTGCAGTCCCCATCGCGTCTCCCAGGGCGACTCAGAGGAGGAGGAAATGCGCAGCTCCGTCCACCAGGGGCAGAGCCGGGGGATCCAGTCCTCGTGGGAGCCTTAGGGCGTGAGGTCCCCGTCAGATGTTGCTCCTGTGACCTTCCCAGGTGGCTGGTCCCGGCGTTGGAACCACTCCTGCTCAGGGCGAGAGGGACTCCGCATCTCTGCAGGCTCAGCCATCGGCTCCTCATGTCCAGACATCATTTTAGTCTCTCAATTCTTATTTGGCTCGTTGTTTTTGGGGTTTTCTCGTTGCATTTCGAGTCGGGGTCCCACAAAGCATTCTGGACTTTGGAGTCACTTTGCATAACCCCCCCCACCCTCTCAGGTGTCTTCCCTATGTTGTAAGAGAGCACTGCCTCGGGGAAGAGCAATCTACCGCACCCAGCCAGGCCTTTTACTAATACAAAAGAAGAGATAAGCCTTAACGACCCGGTATTACAATAACAAAGCACTAAGAATCCTGGCAGAGCCTGAGACCTGGCTGCTTCTCTGTAACTCTTTCTCACAAAAAAATTATTAACCGATTTTTTGTTCATAACAGGTGGGGATTTGTCCTGCACTGACAGCAATTCCCTTCTTTCCCTTCCATTTCCCCGTCCTTTCTCCGGGCCAGCCCTGCTGGTGTGCCCCGTGTCCTCTCCCAGGCACAGGGCAGGTGTGTGCCTTATCCTATTGTCTTCCAAAGGGAGAGAGATTCCCTCTCCTTCCCTCACAGAGTGAAAATCCTTCCACTGCTTCTGAGAAACCACCTCATCATCTCACTTCACATCCTTGGAAGTGTTCTCCTCATCTCCAGCCTTGATTTCTTAGGGGCATTTAGGTCATAAATAATCAATCAATAATCCAGCCTAGATTTGTTAGGTCATAAGACAAGGAGTAATGGGTACAAATTGGAAGTGGGAAAATTTAGGTTAGATGTTAGGAAGAAAATGTTTTCTCTGAGGGTGGTGACACACGGGAACAGGTTTTCCAGGGAGGTTGTGGATGCCCCAGTCAAAGCAAAGGTGGATAAAGCCTTGAGCAACCTGCTTGAGCAGAAATTGTTCCTTCCCATGGGAGGGAACTAGATGATCCTTAAGGTCCATTCCAAGCCCTTAACATTCTATGATTCTACTTTTTGTCATTTACTTCAAGTTTTTCTCGTGTGCCACCTCCTATCTGTCCTCCCCAAGGAAAGATCACTTGTGTAAGATCACTTACAAAGGGCAATCCTGTCTTCTCTTTATCTTCATTTTGGTAAAACAGTGGTGTAGCAAATATTTCTCCAAATCCCTGTGGTACAGTAAATCCTCTCTTCCCAATTATCCTCTTCTCACTTCTGTTGCAGTTATACTGCCTCTTTTTTCACAAATAACCTGACCAGAACTGTGTGTTGTGTGATTATTAGCACTTCTCCACAGTCACATATAGCAGAATGAATAATTCCTTATCTCAACAGTGGAAAAAAAAAAAAAAAGTAGGATTATATCAATGTTTTTATAGCTTCCTGTTCTTCTCATCTTCTATCATGTCCCATTAATAACCTCTCAGGATCAAGCAATAATTTTTCTCAGCAGATGTACATTTCTTGGCACTTTTCTGACTGCACTTTCTTCATTTCTATTATCCCAGTAGTTGAGCAGGACTGTTTCCTCCTGTCTGACATTTTTCCCCTCAGTTTATTGACAGCACATCCTTACTTGCTGCCAAACCAAGTGATCAATTTCCTGCTTTATTTTTGTGTCAGGGTCACTGATGAAAGTACCAAGTAAAATTGGTCCCAGTGCTGATCCTCAAAAAGTGCATCTGAAGAGTGCTTCCAGGCAGGAAGGTTTTCCTATCACACAATCCAGTCCCATATGCCTTTTAAGGGGATCTTTTGGACCTGGCAGCTTTTTAGCAATTCCATCTCTGTTTTGGTGAAAATTCTCCATGTGGCTCATTATGTGAAATGCTTTCCTCAAGTCCAAAGAGATGGGAGCCAGAGCACTGCCTGTCTGCAGAATATAATTTCTGTTACAGGGATAAAATCAGATTGAATAAGTTTGGTTTGGTCTAAACTTGGTAAATTCAAGTTTCATTTTATCCCATAATCCTTTTAGCTTCATGTCTTTCACTAATTTTTCACTTGAAAAATGTGTTCTATGTCTCTAACATATTATTGAGGTCAGCTTAATTGGTCTACACTTGGCGAATTCCTTTTTCTTCCATTTTGTAAGGAGCATTATGTGCCTGCTGATGAATAGCCAGTGTCCCAGATTTTGAAAATCTGATGGTCATTGCTGTTAATTCTGTCACATTCTGAAATTTAGTCAGCTCAGCCCCTCTAGCTGAGATTGACTTATATCTTTAGATAAAATCTGTTCCAAGGCGTCATCATCGCTCTTTCATCCATTGTACCTTTAGCCCCAGAGGTCAAAATTGTAATTGTAATTTTATTTTTAGAACTTAATTAAAATTAACTTCAAAACATTACCATCATCATCAACATAAATATTCCCTGCACCATCATCCCACATATCAAGACAGGTAGAGAGAATATTTTGTATTTTGGTTCTGGAGGAGAGTTTAGGAAATACATTTCTTTCTTTACCCTTCATTTCATTTGGGAGCATCTTTTACCCTTTTATGTTTTTTCTAACAAAACCAGGAGATCAGTACCCTGTTCCTCCTCGGCTTTGTCAGACCTGCCTGAACAGATGGCAAATTCTCCGGGGCAAAATTTGCTTCTAACTATGTGCCTGAACTGGGTCTATTATTTGCTAGTGACAGTAATCAAAGATAAAAATGTTAATCTCACTTCCTTTTTTTCTTTACTGAAAGAGGTGAGCTGGTATCAGGAAATATGAGAATTAAGTTTTTGAGTAGAAATTTGCATGAAATTTGCACAAAGGCAATGTACCAGTAAGAACTAGGGTTGTGTAATAATTTTGCACAAGTTTCTTTTTAAAAAAGTACGTAGAAATCTTGAAAGGTATTTGACAGTAATGACATTATCTTATTTTTTAAGAGGTTTTTTTGCTTTTTTTTTTTAAGTGCCAACCATGGAAATATAAAATGTAGGATCATATTCATAGATGCAGGGAAAGGACAAACTGTAATTTCAGTATGCTATGAAAAAGATAGAATGAGTCTTCCAAAACACTATAGAAGTCACTTCCTTGCAGTTGTGTCTGTGGCTTATATGACTTAAACGTTCCAGACTCTATTTTGTAGCATCCTTGATGGTTCCTTCTACCTCATAAATGCCCAGTAAAATAGAAGCAGCTTGTATTTTCAATTCAGGGAACTGCAGTTATGTGCTTTGCTCTGGGATCAGATTGCAAATCATTCATATTTTTTGTGGTATACTTCTGTAGGTTGAAATTTTTATCGAGTTTCTCTCACTCAAAAAACTTCTGACTCTCCCCCCTGATACCCTCCTTAACCCAGTCTGAAACTCAACAAGAGTGAGAGTATTAATGTGATTCTGAATTGCCCATTCATCCTAGGGTAGAACAATTTCTGGAGCACAAAAGAGCTTTTTTTTCAACAAATAGAGATAATTATCTACTGACCATTTATCTAAAAAAGCAATAAAAGACAATAGCTTTAAAAAGCTAAAGCCCAAACATTAGTATAATTTATAGAACCATGCTAATTAATTTGCCTGAAAACTTTTAATTTATATGCTTTTGTTTCTCATAGGTTTTCTTACAGGCAGTCTCTGAAATCTTAAGTCAGAAGAAGATCCCTAATTTTCAGATGTAAAAATGGTCACAATTCAATCTAAACCTGGGTGAAAAAGCTTCTTCTCACTCATTCACCATGCTGAAAAATGAGCATCAGTACGAAGAGATGTGGACAAGATCTGGCTATAACTGGAAAAAATGCCGGGAGTAGGAAGGAGGAAATGGGTACTGCCATGAGTGAAAATATCAACAACATTACTGGGAATATTTTCAGTCACCAAAGTCATCTATGTTACTTCAAGTGTTTCAATTTTAGATTATTTAATCCCTTCAACTTTGTATTAATTTGCCAATTGAAGTTGAAATGTTGCCGGAGTTGGTGGCAGTGTCAAAATATCAGCTTTCAAATGCCAATGTCAAAAAAGAAAGAAGTTTTGTCCTTGTTCAAATAACTTCTACTGATGCAAATTTATTAAATTTTTTACATATTTTTACCTTAATTCTGAATGCTTTGGTATGGTACAAACAGAAAATTCTGAGAATTGCATGTAAATGCAAAGTTTCTAGTACATCAGAGATGCTTTAGGACATCCCATCTGGTCTGAAGGTCTCCCACACAACCTTTCAATGATGAAAGCCATGGTCTTGTGCCTCGAAAAACTCAGGATAATTAAATCAATCTTTTATTTTGCATCATTATTTAATTTTCCTCTTTCCTTGAGGAGATACAAATTTCATTGTCCATTTTGTTGAATATTGTTCATCATGAGGCCACCAAACAGATTGAGGGCTGAGCAGGGCTGCAGAGGAGTCAGATCTGTGTGGAGCTGGAATCTGGAGCAGGGTGGTCGCTGCTGGTGAGGCTGAAGGAGGTGACACAAAGCAGAGTTTAGCTCTGGAGCCCTCAGATGATCAGGCAACCACAACAGAGGTGTTTTCTTATTTAATAGAAATAAAATTCTTATTTATTATTTAATATTTTTCTTATTTAACAACTTCCCACTTTATGCAGCATGTAATCAAACGAGAAGGCAGGACTGTGCACCTTGGCTTCTTTGTTTTCCCAAATAAGTAAGGATTTCTGTTCCTATAGCCAAAACAAAACAAAAGCAAAAAACCAAAAAAACCCCAAAAAAACAAAACAAACCAAAAATACAACAACAAAACATCCCCCCCCCAAAGAAAAAAATCCATAACCCTTGATGCAACAGGTGCAAACACACAGAACTGCATGAACACAAACACCTGCATGCACATGTCTGTTCATACCGAAAATCCTGGGTTGTGTGGAACAGTGTGCTGACAAAAATGGGGAAAAAATACAGATTCAAATGTTCATGTTGCAGAAAGCAGGACTGCCCCTGCCAGCTCTGTGCCATCAGAATGCAGCTCCATCAGGAGGCTGCATGTCTGATCTCTTTTACAAGCTGCTGAGATGGCTGATGAAAGTTTGAAATAGCTGCTTTTTTTCATTTTCATGGTGAGATTTATGTCTTGCACAGTTTGCTTCCAAGGCCAATGGAATACACAACGTGCAAACACAAGGCACGAAGGAGCACAGGCAGATCTGTGTGCTCCTGGCAGGTTTCTAGGCTGAGCAGCAGCTCCTTGTGTTGCACAGAATGATGAATAATGAGGTTCCTTGTTAACCACTGCATTTTTACAGTGCTGGTTTAAACTGCATTAAAGCACCACCATGCCTTTGGCATTCACGTTCTCTGATAAAATCCCTTCACCCAGGATTTTTCTCCTGGGAAGCTGGGAAGCCTCAGAGAAAAGGAAAACAATTCTTATCTCATTTGCTTCTCCTGTGTTGTGCTCATGTGGAATGTGTTTGGAGATTGTTTACCCACAGGTGATTGTTCCATTGGATTCTGCTGGGAGTTATTTTCACTCTTTGGCCAATCAGGGCCAAGCTGTGTTGGGACTCTGGAGAGAGTCAGGAGTTTTCATTATTTTTTTTTTAGCATTCTGTAAGTATCCTTCCTGTATTCTTTAGTATAGCATAAGAATAGAATAGAATAGAATAGAATAGAATAGAATAGAATAGAATAGAATAGAATAGAATAGAATAGCAAAGGCTGAGTTCTGTTCCCAGTTCTGGCATTTTCTACAATGCCACCTTTTAATCCAAAATTCAGCAGCTATATTTATGATTGAAAATCAGAGTGTGGGTCAGGCTCTGTAATCACACAGCTGAGCTAATGGTTTTGCTGCATAAAAAGGGTTGTGGGTAATGTATTAAAGAGTCACTGTGAGTTTGGAATAAGTCAGATGAGATCACTCAAATCAAATCATAGCAAAAATCCCTTATCAACTAAATCAGAACTTTCCAGACTTCAAATATTTTCATGTAGTTCGTTTCTTTGTTGAGCTCTTGAAGCTTTCACATCTCAATCTCTCCTGCAAATAAAAAATACGTGATTTTCTCATTTCAGTCTCTTTGGCCAATCAGGGCCAAGCTGTGGCGGGGCTCTGGAAAGAGTCAGGAGTTTTCATTATTATCTTTTTAGCATTCTCTAAGTATCCTTTCTGTATTCTTTAGTATAGTATAGCATTCTTTCATATCATATAGCACCATAAAGTATTAAATTAGCCTTCTGAGAATATGGAGTCATTTCATCATTCCTGCCTTCATTAGGGCATTTCCCCACAGATACAATCCATGGCATTTCCATCTTCACTTCTACTGCTGCAAAGTGAATGTCTCACATTCCAAATCTGCTGTGTCATATCCAGTTTGCCTGGAGCCTCTGTGACAGAAATCAGCCCAGAGGTGTCACAGTTCTGGTGCGGCCAGACTGCTAAGAAAGGTCTTATTTTAATGCTTCCATCACTCCTGGCCCACAGCAGAACTGCATTTTATTTGCATTTTTTCCATGCCTTAAACTTTCTCAGGGAAAAAAAGCAGGTGAAGGCTATCAAGCTTTAGCCATTTTATTGTTTCGCCTTCCTTATTTGCCACTGCTGATAGGCTTTGTTATTTTGACAGGTTCATATTCACCCTGATTGAAAGCAGTAGTAACTTGCTTATTCACATTGGTGAACTTGGAAAATTACTTTTCTCAAACAATCTTTCCTTCGGCTGGTTTTTGAGCATTAGGCATTGACTGCAAATTGCCACATGGATATTTATTCTTACTGGTAAAATATTTTCTTATTTTTTTTCTTATAAACTCCAGTGTTTACGAACTTGGGAGTGGAGGGAACAATGATTATTTTCTTTTTTCCTTCATATACTTGTACATCCAGAATCATCTACAGGCAGGGCATATCTAGCTAGAATAAAATGTATTAACTTGAGTAGCTCTGAATTCACAAGACAAACTTAAATAAAGTTTTTGCAGCCCTGCCAGTATGTGGGGAGGACTGGCTGAAGAGATTGAGATTGTCTCTGAGGGCTCCCTGCTTCTCGAGCCAAGGTCAAGGTCACTCACAATGGTTTTCTAACACAGAAAAGAAGTTCAAGCAGTGTGGGGTTTGTTGGGTTTTTAAATTTTTTTTTTACTTTGCATAGAAATTAGAAAAGGACTTCTTGATATGTGACATCTATGAATGATTCCCACTCTATATTTTCCCATCCAAGGTTCAAATCAGAGGTTCCAGGTTTCCAACAAAAGACTCTTCTATGTCATGATCAGGGCACACATGAGAGATGTAAGAGATGCAAATCTGGGTGTCCTGACAGTGCAGTTTTCAGAGACATCCCAGGATGTCTCCTGGCTTTACTCAGATTTATGGATATTTTATAAATGAGAGTTTCAACAAGACTAGCTCATAAAAAAGTTTCCTTCTCAAGAAATCAGTGTTTTGTCACAATTCTCTTGAGCTTAATGAGATATCCAAGCAGCTAAACAGAAGCATAAGTTTTCCTTGCCATTTTCCAACAGTGATAGCATCCATCATGTCACCAAGAACTGTAAATGGGCAAAGAACAGAAATTAAAGATGAAAGAAGCCTATGATTTATTTATTTTGATTTTTACAAGCTGTAATAGAAGAAAGTCTAAGCAGTGTCCCTTTGCCCTTGGAGAAAAAAAAAAAATCCACGCAAGGAAAAATACAACTTAAATAAAGCCCACAAAGTAAGACACAGACCTGTTTTCTGCTCTGACAGAACCAGTGATCCTGGAACAGGAGTAGGAAAAGAAATCATTGATTATCCTGCCCTGATAAAAACCATACAAACAATCCCCATAACAACAATGCACCAACTACCATTACCCACTTGAAAAATGCTAATTTGGGGACAGACCTGTGGATTGTGGTGGGAAAATCTCTCTGTAGGAACTGTAACTAATTATTTTAAATATAACTGAAATGCTAAGCTAGTCCATAGATATATAAAAATCCAGATATGGAAATGCTCTTTCCTCCAGATCTACCACTACAGGAAGCAATGCTGCATAAAGGCCTGGGTATGCACTGGAGATGTTCCATAAATGCTGCAGGAGTGTGTCAGTGAAGCTTTTGGTCATAGATCCAAACATTACCTCTCTGAAATGTTATCTTGAGAAATTACTTTATCATTGAAGGCTGGCGTGTGTTTGTGGAAAGTGGGTCTGCTGATGGAAACAGATTTTACAGGGGCAGATTTAATATTTTACTGTTTAAAAAACAGTAAAACAACAGATATAAATTAGACATTTTTCTCAGTAGAGGATAAAAAACCAGACTCCAGAAAAGCTCACTGAGATTCTAGACTCAGAATTGCTGGAATCCCACTATATTAAATTTTCAAATACGTGCTTTTGGCTTGTTTTTGCAAGACATTCTGGATTTTAGGGAGAGAAGGAGCTGGATTCTTTAACACAGCACTGTTCTGAGCTTGGAAATGGGAACTTGGGAAATGCTTTCAGCATATTTATGGCTCCTACAGCAGCATTAACAGAACAGTTTTAGCTAAATTTCAAACCACCACACAAGGTTTCAACCTATTACCTGAAGGGGTCAGCAAGGCACCTAGTTTTCTGTCTGCTCTATCTTTCTAATCTCCCTAAGCCTGTCACAGTCACTGCCATAATCCTGCTGCTGATAGGGCCCTAAAAATGATCCTGTGCATGTTGAGCCAGGGGATTTCAGTCCCAAAGACTGAGTAGTGTTTGCAGCACAGGCACCTTATTTACCTGTCTTTGTAGTGTGCCCTCCCTCTGCACCAGCCTTGCTGTTGACACTGATTTGTACCAATATTTCTGAGTGTTTTGCTGATCACACACTGCTATTAAATCCCTGGGGTGTCTTGCAGGTTCATTTAACCTGCAGTTAAAAATCAGGCATTCTGTTCTCCCACCCTCTTTGCCTCTAATTGCACAGAATCACATATACATGGAGTTTTGGGTTCATTTTTGTACGTTATTCTAGTCTTGTATTCATTTATGCATGTCATTTTAGTCTTGTATTCATTTATGTATGTCATTTTAGTCTTGTATTCATTTATGCATGTCATTTTAGTCTTGTATTCATTTATGTATGTCATTTTAGTCTTATATTTATGTACGTGGTCTTTCCTCTCTTGTGTGTCCCTATACAACGGAACTTCTGACATGGGTTTTATCAGTCTGAGCTCACTGAGTTTTGAGTCAGTAATCTTCTCATTTACATGTTTAATCATCAGGAATAGAGTCAGCCAAATAATGTGGTTTTATGACCAAACAACTTTAAAGCAGTGTCCTATAACTGGTTTTTGTGAATGCCAACAGCATTGTCCTTTTTTCCTCCAGGAGGAGAAGGTGAGGGCTAAAAGTGAGGGTGAGAGTTCACACACCCTGGTAGGACTGTCCACAGATACAATCTGGTCTGTAGGAAAGGTTTTCCAATAGATGGAGAAGGAAAGTTCTGGAAATGGTTTAGAAAAAGGAAATTATCAGAATGAGAATCAGCTTGATTTTAAGGAACTGCTCACCCTACTCATGGAATGAGCTGTACTTGATGAAGATTTTTTGCACCAAGGGATGTGTTAAGGAGCTCAGGCAGCTTCTTACAGCCCTGTGCCCCAGAGCTGGTGGAGACCCTCCCATAGTGACTGGGCATGTTCACCCCTGGAAGCTGGGAAGGGATGGGCAGATTTCAGGACTGCAGGAGCTTTGCTATTACAGCGACCTTAGACGGTCGCTGTGGTGAGAGAAGGACGAGAATCTTGTTTATTGATCAGAAGGCTTGATTTATTGATATAAGATATATAATACATTATAACTATACTAAAAAGAATAAGAAGAGAAGTTGCAGAGAGCAGCTCAGCTAAGAATAGAATAGAAAGAATGAATAACAAAGTTCTGTGTCCAGGGAATCTGTCCCTGAGCTGCTCCTGTGATTGGCCTTTAATGGTACACAAGGAAGATGAGCCAATCACAGGGACACCTGCTACATTTCACAGCAGCTGATAACAATTGTTTACATTCTTCTTCTGAGGCCCTTTGCTTCCCAGAAGAAGGAGAAATCCCAAAGAAAGGATTTCTATGAAGAAATGTCTGTGACACTTTGCAGGGTGAGGATTCTGCAGGGGAAATCTGCAGCAGCTGCTGCTCCCACCAGGCCCTGAGCACTGAGGTGTCGTGGCCTGAAAGGCGATGCCTTCCTGCAGGTCCCACAAAGCCAAGGCAGATCCCAAAGTGCTCCAGAGGAGCACAGGGATGACTGAATCTGGTGCAGCATCCCTAGGAAAAAGCAGCAGCACAGTTTGGGAAAGGCTTTTACAGGTGTTCTAAATGCTTGTTAAGCAGCCAGAGTGTTTTCCCCCCCTCTTTCTGTACAATATTAATTTCATACAGATGAAATTTCTGAATGGTTTAAGAATTTCTCAGTGGTTTAGGTACAAACTGGGAAAAATCCAAAACCATACAGCTTTAGCAGCCTGAGGTTCCAGGAGAGTGTGTGCTGGGATCTGTATATTGCTGAACATCCTGTCAGGAAGTGCCTGAAAAAAGGAAAACTGGGACCTGGATTATTTTATTATTTTCAAAATATCTTTTAACTGCACCCATAACAATATTCTTCTCACAAGTAGCAAAATTAAGAATTTCTGATATGATAATTGCCTGATATTAAATATTTATTTTCCCATTGCTGAACACACACATCATACTGGGTAAATCCCTCATTCTGGGCAGTCTATGCAGAGTTTTGGTGTAGTGGAAATCACAGTGGACAAAGCAATTTTCCTGGTCCTGCCATTATATTTCTAAACCAACACTGGAAATTTTTCTAAAAAAGGATATGTTTCATAGAACAGTGATCAGATTGAAATTCAGAGTGCATGTTGTATACTTTGGCTAGCTTGAGGTTTTAAATATACTATGTGTTTGAACCAAATTGCAGAGTTTTCAGAAGAAAACTGTGAAAGCTTCTACTTCTGAAGTGTTGAATGCTCTCCTGCTGATTTTTGTATCATTGAACAAAAGAAATCAAACAAGAGACTAAATTTCAAGCAAAAACCCTTTTAATTTTGTCCCCTTACAACTATATTTTTTTCAGCAGCCTTTTACCCATGCCTTCATCTGCATGTCACTATGAAAACCATTTTTCAATTAACAGTATGAAGTCACTTATACTGTCCAAGAGCTTTCATTATCCATAGCATATTCAACTTCTGAAATGGGAATTTGGAAAGGACTCACATTTTGGTGACATTCTCTGGCAACTCCATTCCAACATGCCCATGCTGAAACAGTTATTAGCATTTTCAGTAAAAAGAGAAATTATTTAATGTCTTTGATGGTGCAGAATAAATGTGACAGGGCTTTGCAGGACACAGCCATGGGGACAAACTGTGTGAGACCTTCTCTCCTCTGAGCGCTCATTCCAGTCAGAGACACACTCCAGACACCACACAGACAGAATTCCATGTCCTACAGCCCCGTTTTCCCTGTGAAAAAGCTTTGTCCAACTGTGCAACATCACTGCCTCCTTTTATACATTGCTAGCATGGCTCCAACTGCCACAGAAAGATTTCTCTGAGATCCAGCTGGGAACCTGGCATGGGATTTGGTTTCTGGTGGGAAATGCATTGTTAGCAAAATATATAGCAGCCCAAAAAGATGTCCTACCTTAACTTTGTTGACAAAAAAAAAAAAAAAAAAAACCACACAAAAAACCAAACAAACCCCAAACAAACCCCAAAAAATTAAAATCACACAAAAAACCCCTAAACCCACCAAAAAAACCACCCCAAGAAACAAACCCCAAAACAAAACAAAGCCAAACAAACAAAAACTCTCAGAATCTCCAACAATATTCTTCAAACAAGCATCTAGGAAGAAAAATTTTTACTTGAAATGAAAAAAAAAAAAATTCCTGAAATGGACTTTTAAAAATTTGTTTTAAAGGGAAATAATTTTTTCAGTCACAGTTTGAAATAATAAATACTTGAAAGTAGAAGATATTTCAGAGAGAAAGGTTTAAATATTTTTCCATCTTTATTTTCCATTGGCTCCTGTGAACTTCAGATTGAAAACTAAGGGAGACTAAAGACTTAAAGTGATCTTAATACACATAATATCTTCAGTAAAAGAGTGGAATGCTCCTCATTAATTTTCCTCTATGTATTTACAGCAACACTGGCTGATGTCATTAGAAAAAGGACAGAAATTGAGACCTTAATGTATAGGGAGGAGATCCGTGTACCCAAAGTGTGATTTGAGCTTCAGCTCCTGCCCTTCCTTAATTAGTTGTGCTGTGAGCAATCCAATTAGAGAGGAAGCTGATTAGAGACCTCTAACTGAGGCATCACAATAACTCAGTAGTCCTCTGAGCCTCAAAATTAATGTAACCTGCTTTATTGTGGATTTCTGTCTTTTCCTTGATTCACTAGTTCACCAAATTATCTTAGGGTGTAAACCTAAGTTTGATCTTAAGCCTTCCCTTTACCGAGTTTCTTTGGTTTTGGGTGACTTCTGAGACATTCACTGTTACTGAAAATTGAGCTGAAACCAGCCACTGCGATCACAGTTATGGACTGAAAAACAATAACAGCAAAAAAATAATAGCAGTACAAATGTATTAAAAAATAAAATTTGCAATCAGGCTTTAATTTTATGGGCGAACTCCATGTCAGTCCATATGAGGCATTCAGACTCGGTCACCTCTGTTCATTTAATTTGCACTCAGTTTAGATTGTGTGGCCAGCTCTGCAGTTTGTGCCTGGGATCAGATGGAGCAGAGGACTGAGCTAATGAGGACTCACAGTTATTAAAATGAAGGCAGGACTGTCACCCAAGGTTTGCACAATTCTTCATTACAAGGCCTGGGGTTGATTTCTGGATTAGTGTGAATAGGTTCAAGCTGTTCTGCCCTGCCCACCAGATTACCTGATTTTATGGTGGAAGAGTCACCATTTTTCCTGAAAGAGATCCAGGAAAGAATTCAGGTTTTTGCATCAGAGTTAAGTGAGCAGAAAAATCTGTGACTTTGGCCCTTTAAAGGAGTACTCAGGGTGCTGGGTCTCATCCTTTGGATTTGTGTTGTCATCAAATTATGTAGTAGAAAGCCACTGGTCTGAACAAACATTAGACAGAAATTCTGACAGCGTGGATTTCTATAAGAATTTCCTTTCTGAGCATCTGAATCACACCAGTCCCCACAAAATATCTAATTTTTTCTTTCCATTCTTGGGCACATAAAGCCAGGGATCAATCATGGTTTGATGAAGGGGAAGAGAACCAATCAGTTTAATGAAGTGCCTCCTGCTGAGACTGAATACTTGATCCAGGGACTACATTTTTTAGATGAAGGTTAGGCACTAATGGTAGCCACAGCTCACTGGAAAAGAATGATATGAAAATAAAAGGGTATGAAAGGCACATCCAATTCAAAGTTCTGTGAGTACCAGATCATCATAAAATCCCTTTAATAAATTTATGAAGCCTTGAATTAATGTTAGTGGGGTGAGCTGAGATTTTGATAGTACTAAGAATGTTAGAAAATGCTCCCAATAGTTGAAAGGAAGATGAGTTGAATGGAAATTCACAACTAGAAAAAAATTTATGGAGAACCTCAGGATGTGTGACCACAGTGCTGTGGAGTGAGTGCTGTGAACTCTGCAAGCAGAAAATGGCAGCAGCCAAACAACCTGTGATCCACTGCTGGTAGGGTGGGCGCTCATGTGCTGATTCCGTAACTCTGTTTATCCCAAACCTCAAGCATGTGCTGAACTCTCGAGTTGCGTGACAGTAAATTCACCAAAGGTGAGTGCACCCTCAGGCTCTCTGCTCAGCCTAAGAATTCTGCCAAAATGCTGCAAATGACCTAATTTGTCATATTAGTATTGCAAACAACCACACTTGACACTTCTCCCCCAACCGCCCGTACTAAATGAATGGATTACACAGCACTTATCCCCTTTGGAGCCAAGGAACACAATGCCATGGCACAGTCCTGCCTGCATTTCTTTCTCCATATTATGAAGTTGTTGACTTGGTCCTTTCCAGCAGTTTTTCAAGCCCTGATTCCTCTACCTGAAACATTTTTTTCAGGGGAGTTCTTTGTTGCCATTATATTGCAAGTGTTCCATATTGCCAGTTTTGTACTCCTTGATGTTTCTCATAGGCAGCTCCTCCAGGCACTGACTCTTCCTTGTCCTCACAGCAGCCAACTGACTCCAATGCCCCTCAGCAATCCAATTCACTCTTTTATAACACTCTTCTGATTGGCTACAGCTGTGGCCTTTAAAAATCAGGCCTGCTCCTAATCCTTAATAATTAACCCAGCTGCAACTCTTTAGGGGGTAAGATTACTTTCTATACTACCTTTATTTACTTATGTTCTATCCCCCTACATTTCTTGTTTCAGGTTGGCATACAATCAGCTTAGAAGAAGGTGATGAACATTTCACTGTTTGAATGGTTTTGGGTTTTGCTTGCTCTTAACTCCAAAAATGTTGTCGCAGGCAAATAAATAACTTGTACCAAACTTTGCTACTGAGAAGAACGAGACAGTTAAACTAATCTTTCTGAGATTATATTGATTCATATTGACTGCATTCCCTAGAGGAAAGAATGCAAGAAGACAGACAGTGAAATCTTCATACAAATTTGACATGGAAGCAAAACTGTATGGCCAAAGTTTTATGAGGATATTTCTGCTGTTTTCTTGTTTAAACAGCCAAAAACATAAGTCAGAACTGAAAAAGCAAGATATGATTATTCTTTTGTAAATGTTCCTTCAAGAAGAAAAATCCTTCTTACAGTGTAAGTCTAATGAGAAGATCAAATAGCACTAGAACAGAATTCAGATGGAGTGTTTCTACTATCCTTAATGAAAAGAACATTAAATAAGAATGATGGCTGTGGGAGAGCAAAAAGCTGAAAGAGTTGATGTAAACCTGAAAGAGCCAATGCCTCAAACACTCAGCAGAAGAGAGAGGAATGCTGTCATGCCAAGCAGACAAGGAATGGTTGGAAAAGAGGGTCTTGTGGAGGCAGGACAGTGATTTTCTGAGACCAAGTTCCTTATCTCAGGTAACTGTCTCTAAAAAGAAGTTGGAGACAGACCCCCCAGCCCCTTCTGAGAAGTTTGAGAATATCTAAATGTGCTTTTGTGAAGAAAAATAGCACAACTGAGGGGCTGGGACTGCTCCTGTCATCCCAGGAACCAGACCTGGGATGGTGCTGGGCCCCAGGGTGCTGACCCAGATCTGTTCTTTTTATTTCTATTTTCCTATCTTCTTTTCTTCCTTTCTTCCTTTTCCTAGAAGTTTAAATCATCTTTCAGCCTGTCTGCCATGAGGTTAGAAGCTGAATCCCCTGCTGCTGTAGGATGTTCAGTGTTTAATCCACGGGTTGTTCAGAAATGTTTAAAGCCTTTCTGCTGCTCAGCTTTTCATAAGGTTTAAAACATTGCTGCCATAAATAAAACTTCTTAATTGATTGCTTGACATTGTTTTACTTTTATGTAGCCCAAAATTTGGGTGCCCCAGAGCCAGTGGCTCTCCAAGAGCTGCCCCATGGTACCCCACTGAACTTGATTCTCAATTAAATAAAGTCAAATTCATCAGGAATGGTGTGACCCTTCCCTCATCACACTCTGTAGCACACTTTAAGACATCCATTTACAGAAAATTTGCAGTAGTTTCTTGTTTTGAGCCACACATTGGGCTTTTGAAACAAATAATGAAGGGAATTGAGGATTATGGGGTAGGTGGGACAAGAACTCATCTGAAATTATTAAATGGCTGAATCTCTTAGTCATTCACTTTGGAATGCAGGTTTGCTGGGTGTTTGGTCTGAAGGTGATGCAGCTTCCTTCCCTTCAAGAGTATTTTGTTGCTGTAGTTCTTTATTTTTGTATTTTCTCACAAGTTTTATTTGCTGGCTTTGGCACAAAGAAGGGAGCACGGGAGGGCTCTCCAGCAATGCACAATATTTTTGCCCTTTTGATCATGATGCTTTCTCTGCTGCAAAGGTTATTTTCTGTCATGGCCCCTACACAAACATGTCTTGTAAGAGGTTTCAGCATCAGATTTTAGAGGGCACTGGGTATGTGCTTGACCTCATTGAAGTGGATGGTAAAACTCTCCCTGGCCTTCTCTGGCCTGGAATTTTATCACAGAATGGCATAATGGTTTGGGTCTGAAAAGACTTTAAGGCATCTTCCACTAGACCTGGCTGTTCAGAGATTCATCCAGCCTGGACTTATCATCTCCTGTGTTTATATTTTTTCCTGTTTTTCACAATAAACCCTGGAAACATTGATTTCTCTCCCTTTCTCTTTACTACTGCACTCAAAGTTGATTATCCTGTCCTTGGTGGACTCCTTACAACCTGCAACAAAACAGGTGGAAAATTCTGGTCTCCCCCAATATAGCACTTTATACTTTTGTCAGATACATGCTACATTGCAGAGGCACAAGAGGGAAAAAATTTACACTTTTGTCTGAATGGAGAAACTAAAATCTTGCTGTGATCCAGTGTTCTGCTTCTGTTGGGACAGTAACTAACTTTAAAAAATTCATCAGATGGTACACTGTAAATTTGTCACAATAAACTTTTCTTTAAATTAATTTTTCTTTAATTTTCATCAAAAATCACTGTGAGAATTTTGTGATTTATATTATATTTACAATGGAAAGAATAATTTACCAATTTAAGTAGGTTTTGGGCTTTTTTTCCTCTACAATTATGAGAAGCAGTGTTTCAGAGCCCAATGCCTGGATAGTTCTATTTCGTGTCACAATAGCTCACAGTCCCTTTCACCACTTATTTTTCATCCCAAAATGATCTGGACATTTCTACCTCAGTGTGACTTCCTAAAGGACTTCTCCTTGGGTAAGTGTCATGGTTTGAGCTTGGCACAGAGCCAGTGCTCTTCATGAAAATGCTTCACCCTGGTGTCTGCTGTGAGATGTGACCAGGAATAAGCAAAACAGGCTCTAACTTAAACATAAAGACTACTTTATTACTTAAACTACAGGAAAATAGAGAAAGACTATAAGGAAAAGAAAGAAAAAAAAATTGAAAACTTTACAAAAAAGCTACTTTCTTCTTCTCTACTCCCTGACTTTCTCAATTCAATACATTCTCTCAAAACACTCGGTACGACACTTTAGTATACTCAAACATCAGTTCATGAAGAGGAAAGGAGTCTTTCTCGTTCTATAGGCTTCTCTTGGAAACACACTGAAATCTCGGATGCTTCTTTGTCACTTCGGCACCGCCCGGGGAAAAAAAAGTTTTTTTGCCGCTTGTGACATGTTCTTTCCATGCCCAGTGCTCTCACCACTGACGGCATGGACTAGAGCTGCTTTTAGGGTTGTCTTTCAAGGATGCCTTGTCTCACTCCAAAAAGGCACAGTCTCTGCTTTGGGACATCTGTCCCCCCCATATTTTTCTAACTCCCTGGGGCCGGGGGGTCCTCACGAAGAACTTTCCTGGTTTTGAGGCACTGCCTCCCCCTAAATGCAGTCTGTGTCACAGGAACAACTGAGTTCATAGCCACGAGAAAAGTCTAGCCAAAAGGCCACTCTAAATCATCTCTCCCCATCTAATCATCTCTACATTTCATCTCTTATCTCTCTTCTTATTCAGCTTCGAGGAGGATTAGCATTTTTGCAAGGCCCCAATCATGCAAGAAAGGGTTAAAAGTTTTCAGTCTCTGCTGTCGGTCCCGGAGCGACTCCCACGCACGCTGCCCACACGCTGCCGCTCCGGCCGGGCAGTCTTCCTCTCTCTTCTCCTTCTGGCTGGCTGCTCTCCTGGGGGGGGGCTGGCTGCCCGAGGGCTGACTCTCTGAGACCTTCTACTTTTCTATCTTCGAAGCCCCCCCCGAAGCCTCCTCAACTCCATCTCTGTCTAAGCCCCGGGCCTACCGTATGGCCGGCCCCTCCCCCGCCCAGCAGCAACAGGCTGGGCGGGGGAGAGAGATCTGAACTCCTCGCCGCGGTGTCTGAAAGAAGAAGTGCCAAGGGCAGTGCTTTGCTTTTAACCTCTGTGTATTCTCGGAGGTGTGTCCAAACTCCACTGGCCACACCGGACGCCAGTCTCAAACCTAAAACTTTCATTGGTTTGACTACAGCTTCTCAGAATTCTTACTCTTTCCGGGTCAAACCACGACAGTAAGACAAATGTTTCACTGATTTTGCAGTGCTAGAACAGCATTAAGACCCTATTTTTTTTTTCCTTTTCAAGTGCAGCACAAAAACTATCATGCTTTTAACAAAATGAACCTAACAAACAAACAAAAAAAAAAACCCAACAAAATCAAAGACCAATCAAACAAATTAAGAAACCAGGCAAAGAAACAAACCAAATTGACTAAAACATTCTCAACAGAATTTCCACCCTACAACCAGTTTACCAACATTGATTAATTAATCCTCGAGACATTGAAGTTAGTTACTGTGGATGGAGACAGATCAATGGCCTGGGACTGTGCAGAGATGTGGGGGCCTGAATATATGTTGTATTGTAAGACCTGTGTGGGTCCCAGTTGCTCCAAACGAGCTGCAGCTGCAGGGTCCTTAGTTGGGCAGCAGCTGTAGCTCGTGAAGGTAACTGAAATAAATAGGGGTGGGTCAAGAGCCCAGGAGCAGCCCCTGAGAAGAGAGAAAGGACTGTGCTGCAGAGAAAGGAGAAGAGCCCCAGCAGAGAGGCAAGAACAACGCTGCAGCGAAGATTACAACAACTGGTGCCCCGTGTGAGGAAGAACACTGCAACTAAACATTGAAAGAAGGTATGGAATCCCCCAGACAGCCGAGAGCTGTGGCAGCCTGAGAGCTGGGACTGTATGCATATTGTAATTGTATAATTGTTAAAAGAAAAGGGGGGAAATGTGGGGGCCTGAATATATGTTGTATTGTGGGATCTGTGTGGGTCTGAGTTGCTCCAAACGAGCTGCAGCTGCAGGGTCCTTAGTTGGGCAGCAGCTGTAGCTCGTGAAGGCAACTGAAATAAATAGGGGTGGGTCAAGAGCCCAGGAGGAGCCCCTGAGAAGACAGGAAGGACTGTGCTGCAGAGAATGGAGAAGAGCCCCAGCAGAGAGGCAAGAACAACACTGCAGCAAAGATTACAACACAGAGAGGGTTGTGTCTCTGTGCTGGTGTTTGTTAGATGTGCCTGGAAATGTCAGGCCGAGCCATTACCGTGTGGTGACCTTTTCTGGGGTGGCAGGGAGGAAACGGGGTTATAAAGGCAGTCAAGTCCTGCACTGGGCTGACTAATGCACTGCTCATTTCTCACCACCAAAGGATGACCCTCAATCATTTCAAATTTGGACGCAGAAATCTGAAATCTTCACAGAGCTCATATCCTCTTGTTTGTGTCTGTTGGAGGCTGAAAACTTTTGATCCTACCTTCAACAGCAAAAAAAAAAAAGAAGATATTTCAAAGCAAAGAAATGAAAGTACTTTCTAAATTAAAGAGTCTTTCTGTAAAAGAATCATAAAATATTTTACTGACTTTTTAGTGCAAATATTCTTTAAACTGAGCTTTTTTTTCCAGTAGAAACACGGCCACTTTTGCCAGACTTTTAATTAAGAAAAATATTTGCCCAGTTGAAGCATTGAACCATCTCAGATATTTTTTTTAACAAAACAACATGAGCACGGATATTCTCCACAAGAGTTTAAGTTCAAGAAATAGGGATAAAACAGCCTGGTGGTCCCAAATGTCCAACATACTCAAAATAAGCCCTTCCAGCAGCTTTCTTGCCTTTTTCAATGGTGTTGCTGAGTTATCTGGCATCACTTCCATGGCTCCCAGTTCTTTACTGGATTGGGATACAGGGCTGTGTCCATCCTGTATTAAACCCCTCACACAGGCTCTCTGTTGGGGAAATTTCCTTCTTTTATCCTTTTCCTGCACAGCTGACCAAGGGACCGGCAAAGACAAATATTTCTTTAGGTGGGCAAAGTCTTGCTTTGCAGTTCTCTGTTTCTTAGGACATCAGAGGAAATCAGTGAACATGAGGTCTGAATTAGAGTGAGGAGTGTTGGTAACTGAAGAAAAGAAGTCAAACCCAAGTCCCTTCGGACAAATTAAGCTTTCAGGGCTATCTCAATTTGAATTTTCTCCTTTTTTCACTGTGCCTCAAAGAACAATCATCTTTACAGCAGGGTAGGCAACGAATAAAGAAAATAGTACAAAAGTGTGGTTGCAGCTCTCTTGGGAGAGGAGGAAATTAAATAAAACTGAGTTCAGCCCAGAAAAATAATTGGAAGATGGCTTTGTACTCTTGGAAGAGTTGTGAGAAGAATGGAATGTACTGTATTCTTTTCCTGCATTGCAAATAAGGTGCATATTCTCCTGAGGAAAAAGGAGTTGCATATTGAATATAGAGAGATGCCCAATAGTTTGAAAAAAAACAGCATCAAGATAAAATTTAAGTAATGGTCTATATGCCCAGTAGTAGTAGTAGAAGCACGTTTCTAAGTGAGGAGTATCTGCTTATGTGGAGAGAAAAAGAAATTAATAAAGGAATAAAAAATCAACAGATAATCACGTGGGCATGGGATGAAGGGATGTACAGAGCTCTTATGCAAAAAAAATGGAAAAGCTATTTCATTGTTGTTTGGTGGGAGTCAAGTGGCTGACGTATTTTTGTGGCTGTGATAAATAGAAAAATGCATACAATTTTTTGCTACTTTGTTATTTAAGCACATATATTTAGATTTATGACATGTTGTCTTCTCTCAGCACAAGAATACTGGATTACAGACAATATAATTTTCTAATAAAAAGCCTTCCTTTGCCTCCGAGTCCAGCAAATAGAATTATTTCTACTGAAGCATAAACCTGTACTTATCTGCTTGGCTGAATAATGTGGCATAAACTCTATGTATATATTTTGTTCACACATTTTGACTTTCACATTTAGTCTTTTTCCCAAAACTTGGCAGCTGGCTTTGTATGAATCAGGAGCAGCTAGACAAAACCCCCACAATCTCCCATGGTTGTTTCCTTCCACCCATTCTGGAGAATTATTACAAATTATTCTGCACTGATGAGAAGTCTCTGGGCTTTCTGACACTGAGCTGGTGGCCTTTGATGCTGCTGGGTGTTTTTGGGCTGTGCTTGGCACTCTAAGCCACATTCCAGCCAGGCAGAGGCTGGGCCTCCTTCCCTTCTTCCCCATTTAGAGTTTGGGTGGTTGGAGCACTGGAAGGGAATATATTGAAGATGGTGGTGTCAGTATTTAGCTCCCTGTGTGACTTGTTGTTTTAAAGGAGTTGGTCACCTTCCTTGAGGCTGGCACTTGTGTGAAAGTGTTGGATTTGCAGGGACCCCTATGGCAAGGAGGAATGATGAATCTGACTCCATGTTCTCAGAAGGCTCTATTCTATTCTATTCTATTCTATTCTATTCTATTCTATTCTATTCTATTCTATTCTATTCTATTCTATTCTATTCTATTCTATTCTTATGCTATACTAAAGAATACAGAAAGGATACTTACAGAATGCTGAAAAGATAATAATGAAAACTCCTGACTCTCTCCAGAGTCCCAGCACAGCTTGGCCCTGACTGGCCAAAGAGTGAAAACAACTCCCAGCAGAATCCAATGGAACAATCACCTGTGGGTGAACAATCTCCAAACACATTCCACATGGGCACAACACAGGAGAAGCAAATGAGATAAGAATTGTTTCCCTTTTTCTCTGAGGCTTCCCAGCTTCCCAGGAGAAAAACCCTGGGAAAAGGGATTTTTCCAGACAATATGAATGCCACAGGAAAGTCCCTCTTTTGGACTTGGAATCCCCCAGTATTTGTGCCCAGATTCAACCCCTTTTTTACCTAAGGTAGAGATTAACTCTGATCTCACATCCTGAGTGGAGCTGATGCAGATGGCATCACTTCACTTGGGTCTTTTTAAACTGAAAAATCCTGTTTGTTTCCTGCAAAATTGGTTTGCCCATGAAAACTGTGTACAACAGGATGGCATTTTTCCCTCATGAAAGAATTGTAAAAAGAGTTTTATGCACAGTTTCCATTTCTAGTGATTTTCAGAATGCTCTAAGTCTAAATAATGAAAGAAGAGACAAACTGCTGAAAAGATAGAGGAGAGATTGAGATTGTTTTCTTTTACAGTATCCATAAACTGCTGCTGAACAAAAACCTGGATGTGCTACAGATGGACTTTGGATGAGGGCATGGAGTGACAGTTCAAGCAATAATGGCTTTGAACTGGTTAATGTTCAAATTTTTACAGGTAGCTTCTCACACTCATCATCTAGCTGGAACTAGATGACCTTTAAGATCTCTTCCAATTGAAATCATTCTATGATTTTATTACTTTTGTCCAGTCTACAACTATGTCAGTCTACCACATTTCTGGTTTGTAGAGATATTATATTCCACTTTACAGTAACTCAGGGTTATGTTTTAAATTGTCAGTAACTTTTTCACCCTGGTTCCCACTTTATTTGAAGGAAAGAAACACATCCAATTCATACCTACATTGCTGTTTCTTGAAAATTATTTGGAATATCAGATGTCTTCTGGTTCCCATCCTGTTCCCTCCCTCAAAGTGGGACAGAATTCAGGTGTCAGGTCAAAGGTAAATGGCACCGAGGAAGGATAAAATTTTCATCAAACACAACTTACTTCTCTGACCAACTAATTAGGCAACATGTATTCAGGTTTGAAAGGTACACAGAGCCAGAAGAGGTTTGAAATGCAAGGAGGATTGGGAGGTAGAATAATCAATACAGATATTTGTATTCTGCAATCAATGGAAGTTGTACTTTTAAATCAGGGTAACATTGATTTGTGGATTGTTTCTTTTTCCTAGAAAACAGGTGTGAGGTTTACAGAAAAGAGAAGCTGAATTTTTTCAAAATTCAAAAAAGAATTTGACTTCTTTTTCTTCTGTGCCTAATTTCTGGTTGCTGTCTAATGGCTGAGCTGTTTTGAGATGCCATCCTAAACTCTAGTTTGTAGAAACACTCCTGTGGCACCTTGGTCTATATATATATTGGTTTTTTCCTATCTCTAAGAGATCCAAATGACATGAGACATCAATTAGAGTTCAACATTCAATCCATTCATGCAGCCTGTGAATTCATTTAGCTCTAGCTCTGTAAGTCCTTAGAACACATTTTTGGAAGGCAGCTGTTGCACAAGCACCTCTTTTTTCTAAATACATGATTGAGTTTACAGCTGTTTAAAACCAATTCAGAGCTGGCATAAAGACAGTGCACACACCTAGGTCAGCTTTGAATCATCCTTTAATTTTCCCTAAATATCTAATTCTAATTTTCCTGGTTTATGTCGAGCTTGATGATTTCATTTGGGTGTTTTCTTCTTATTGCTTGGTTATTTTTTTTTACAGAAAGGCATGCTTAGATACAAAACTAGTCCATTAATTTCAAGCAATTAAGTCATCACTTGCTTGGGTTAATGTCTTCATGGCATCTCTGCAGTGATCCAATCAACTAAATTCTTATTTTCTTTCTTTATTTTTTTTTAAATAAGGTTCTGTACCAGTTTTTGGATGCTGCAGTGTAGTTCTATTCTTCAAATTCTTCTTTCCATTCATTAGGCTCTCAACATGTCTAATCCCAGGAGTGTTTGTACAATTTGCTGTGCAATCTACACATAACAAAAGTTATTGCAAAGAGGACAGGGAGCACCTTGGATGAAAACCAATCAGCTTTGGTTCCTTGCTCAAAGGAATATTGAAGGTAATAGGAAATTTTTGCTGATGACAAATTCAGTCGGTGTGGACTGCCCAGAATGAGAGAGGCTCATTTTTTGAGAGCACAGTAGACAGAAATCTGACCAAAACGCCTTTGTTGCATTTGCTGCTCTCAGGGGTGGAGGAAGGACCCTTCCATCAGGCACTTTTCTGTGTGTGAGGAGGGCTGGAGATCCTTGATGGGAATGAAGCTTGTTCAGGAGGCTCCCAGCACACCCTGGCATCCAACTCGCTCTTCAGAGAGGATTTACGGTTAACCAGGAGATCTCATTAAGGTGATGTCTGCAGCTTCTGACGCCCTGACACACTGCTCAACCCTGCAGATCAGAGACAAGTATGATTTAAGGTTTCAAGTCTCAGATTTTTTGCTAATTGCTCATCAGGGAACATTTGCCTCACAGCTAGAATGTTAACACAGTGTCATGAAGTTTGGATTAAAGAACAATCTTCCTCCCTTCCTTTCAGCAAGGCAGGAGACACTTGGCTTTTGTGATCATTTGGCTTCTACTGTTTCTTCTCTTCATTTTATTTAGTTAGTTATTTTTACTGCAGGGGAAAAAAAAGCCATAGTTATTTTTATTAGAAGAAAAATGAATCCTGTGGGGGAAAGAAAAAGCAAGACTGACTGCAAGAGAAAGTCTGGACTTCGAGTAAATAAAGGAAACACAATGGAGAGAGCATATGGACATTATCTGGTGAAGCTGAAAGCTTCGCTGGATAGAACTAAAATGATCAGATAAATAGAAATATGCTCTTTTTTTTTACCCCCAGCCACTAGCACACCAAAGATCAAGGAGGTAAATTACCAACAGATCCCAATTCCCAACAAGAAAGTGGTATAAAATAATTTTTGAAGTCAATTTTGTTTATGAACATCATATAGTGGCTTTATCAGACAAATCTCAGAATGGCTATACAATTCCTTAGCATTGCAAAGAAATGCAGATTTAAAGGAAATTACCAAAAACCAACCTCTTTTCTTCCCCTGTTCCCAGGGCTGATAAAACATCCTATGAGGAACTTCTATCCACAATATATTTGTGAGCAATGTAACTTCACCCTGAGTTTGGGCTGCCTGTGGGTCCCCCCTGCCCCTGTAGCTGGGAATACCCCAGGAATGTTCTGGTCCCCCTGTGGTCACTCCCACAAAAAAAGTCATTTTCTACACAATAGGAAGGCTCCCTGTGGTCGAGTCAACACAATTTTGCTGCAGAAGGAAACAGACCCTGCTAGTACCAGACATGGGGATTTTCTCAGCTGAAATGCACCCTGGAGATGTGTATTTTGTGTGTATTTTTGTCTCCTGATTGCAAAGGGAAAATCGGGTGACCACTCCACACAGAGAAGCCTGGTGATGGGCAAGAATATCCACAAGGTAGAGATGGGATAATCATCAATTGTCCGGTTTTCGGCTGTTTGGATGGCCTGGAAAGGCCCAGGGTGGCCTTGAGGCGGCCCGCGCTTCAGAGGACGAGAAGAGGCTTCAAATCTTTTCTCAGTCTCAGTGTTTATTAATTGTTTATCTAAAAGATTTTCTCTTGGCCCGACAGAGCTCTGCTCAGCAGCCAGCCATGAGCACACTGTGCTGCCCTCCGGGCGGTCACCTATCTTTATACCCAAAGTTACATGTACAATATTTATCATTTTTCTCCAATACCTTTCACCCTTATTGCCCAGTGCACTTTTAGTAATGACCAATCCCAAAGTGCCACCATCACCACAGAAGATGGAGGAGAAGAAGAAGAAGAAGAAGGACAGGACACGCCCCAATTCCTCCATCTTACTTCTCTAAACCCCCCTGTACAGAAATCCTAAACCCTGTGTCTCACTCTCTAATTAACTAATCCCTTCACCATTCACCCCGGTGAAATCCTCCTGTCCTCATACAGGTGTCGTCTCCTGTGTAGGATCAAAGTCCAGCCACCAGACACTTCTGGCAACATTCCAGGACTCCCGGGCCCCCCAAGGGTGGTCTCGGTGACTCGGCACCTCAGTCCTGAGGTGCTGAGATCCCACAATCAATGTCCTTATGTTCCTCTAGCAATACCAGGCTGGTGTCTGCAGATGCAGCCTGTGATTTTTCATGGAAAGGAGAACTGCTGATTACAAACAAATCAAGCCTCAAACCCCACCTCCTGTGGGTTCAAACCCTCAAGGCTGTGTAGGTTATGTTTAGGTGTTGAAAACATTTATGTTGGTTGAACAGGAGTATTTTACTACTCAAAGAGGGAGCACTGTTACTCTGCTTGAAATTTGTTTATGTCTATGAGCAGTTACTGGTTCTGGGGGAGAAATTCATAGCTGAGAAGCAACTCCTCCATTGTGAGCACTAACCTCAGTCACTGCTCCAGCTGCTGTCAAAACAGCTCCTCCACTCCAGTCAGATCAGCTCTTCTGTTTATTTACCACAATTTTCTGATTCCTTGACGATTATGGGTTTAAATTGGACAGCATCGCTGCATGAGGGACTTCAGTTTTTGAGTTAATAATCCATTTGATTCCCTCAGTAAGAGATTTTCTACTGCTCTGAGAGTGTTTACAGTCTGATTCAGTGCATTTTTGTGCTTGCTGCAGTCACAGTCATGCCTCTGGCTCAGCCACTTCGTGCAGCATCACACTTTGCATTCTTTAGGCCTTTAGATTACCCACAAGCCTACAAGTGTTTTTAGTACTTTTCTCCTCCTCACAAACATCTCATTATTTCTCACCCTTATGGGCTCTGATATCTGAAGTTGTCCTCATTGAAAGTTCATTTAAACTCTCCTCTAATTTTCTTTTTGAAGATGCAGATCCTGTGCAGAGCTAATGTTTTTAACATTGTTAATTGTGTGTCTTGGAAAAAAATACACCTAACAACCTTCTTGATCATACTCCCTGGTTAGTTTATTTATCTGGCACTTAAATCCCCTGGTTGCCCTATTAGGATGGAAGTAGTCCAAATTAGTGGTGTGCTGCCACTGTGATATGATCACCTAGTTAATTGCTAGGCCCTTAGAGATTTGCTTGGTTTTTTGCTCTAATTATTTCTTAGGACAATATTCCTGTCACCTTCAAGCTGTGTATATATACCGTGCAACCAGGAAGTCTTTTAAATCTGGACAATAAAATATCTTTTACTTTCTCAATAATATTGACCTAACCCATAGACATGATTTAGTTTTCTCATGTACATTAAATTTTCTCACCCATGTACATTGTAGTTTATATTTGTGCGGACAAATTGTGCTTTTGCACTAATTTTTTATTCCGTATAAATACAACAACAACATATCGTGGTTGAAGCTTGTGTTGTATCTGATTAAAACTCATTAGCAAAATTCTTTACAGAGCTTCAAATGGAAGGTTCTCTGCTCACTGTCCTGATGTCACCAAACCAAGTTTGATTAGTACTTGCCCTTGAAAGAGGTTATTAGATGATTTAGTGATGAAACAAAGATTTAATTCCTCAATTGTTTGCATGGTCAACTAAATCAATATTTTGGTGAATTTAATCAAAGCACAGCATATCTCTCTTTAGGGCATTTCCTTCTTCTGCAAATTGTGACACAAGGGAGAAGGAGAAAAGGAAAAGCAAAAAGTTTTGTCAATTCCCCTGATCTTCACGATGTTAGATGAAGAAGGCTGAGGGGAGTAAAATATCCTTATTTCCTTTCTGATTCAATCAGAGTGTTATGGTTTTACAAGTAATTTTTTACAGTGTACAAGTACCTAAAACCCTTGGAGAGAACTCCTGGCCCTGTGTTGGATTGATGCCTCATTTTGGACTGCCATTCCTTAGGACCTGCTCTGCAGATCCCTTGGGGTTCACAAAATTCTTCTCCAAACTTATATTTATTTATATATATATAAGGTATATTAGGTATATATATATATATATAAGGTATATTATTATTATTATATATATAAGGGTATATATTTAGCTTCATCTTGTTGGTGAGGACCAACATCAGAGCAATTCACTCGTGTTCCTGTTAAGGCAGCAGAGCTCTGGCAGTCAGGGTGGTCGATGGAAACTGGGGTTTGATTCATCTCAATCAGAAGTGAACATCTCAAATAGGTCAGATAAACTTGCTCTGAAAGCATGTATATTTCTCTTTTGATCACAAAGGAAGGGTGGCTGACTGCCTCAAAACCAGACATACAGTGCTTATTAAATTTGGGCAGGATGAATCACAAGGAGTTGTGATGGAGCAGTGAAATTGGCTATGATTCACCCTTCTCAAACAACAGAAAATGTAATCCATTTTAAATTGCTGCTGTGATTTCCAATAAAAATGATCCTTCAGTGTCATCGCAGGGGACAGCATTCACTCCTAGTTTTTAAATACATGCTTTATTGCTGTATAGCTGGAGGATTTTCCCCAAATTCACTGTGAACTCTATTCCAGCAATGGTTTGAAGAAGCTGGAACTGTTGGAAGCAACAGTCATCAGAGAAACATTCTTAATGACCTCAGAGAACCCTGTCTTTTGGGTACTCTCCCCAGAAATGGACTCTCCATCCTCAGTGAGGTTGTCTTTTAACAGCAGCTGTTGCAGCTGGAGCTGGCACTGGTTTTACTGGATTCAAGCAGGAGATTTTCAATATCGTGTAGTCTGGAGCCTTGAGAACAGCAGCTCGTCTTGCTCTTGTTCTCCAGCTGAGGAGCTTTTTGATGAAAGGACTTTTTCTGCTCTGAAAATGTCAGTCACAAAAGCCTAAATGTTTTTGAGTGTACTGATTTCACCAAAACCGGGCTCTTAGCATAAGCTGGGATGAGATCAGATGACAGCAATGTAAAAATAACTCAATAATCCAAACTCTTTTCTGGAATGTGGGTGATGTAACTTCAATTCCCAGGGTGAGACTGAATAGGTATGTAAACTTTTACACTCTGTACAGCTTAGGTGTGTGTCTGCTGCATACAGCTTTCACATTCTTGAATTCTTCATAAGTTATCTGTTCAGAACAGCAGTTAACAACTTTCTTTTTTTATTTTCCTCTGTTTCCCCCCCTTACTGGCCCTGCAAGCAGTGGGATTTTGTACTTTTTCAACTGCTTGGGATGATGCACAATATATTAATAATATGCAATTATCTATCAAAAAGAAAAAGCTGCCTTCCCCAACCTTTCAAACATCATTTAAGAAAGGAAAGGTTTTACAGCAAAGTATGGAAAGTTGATGTGCTTAGGGAGCACTGGAGAGAGTGACAAATAATTTACTACTCTCAACTCCTGATAAATGGTGAATGCTTGTTCTGTTTGACCAAAATATAGCTTTGATATGAGTGGTTTTGGCATCTTACTGCCTTGTGAGAAAAATTACACAGCTTCAGGTTTTGACTCAAGCAGATGCTCTGTGCCTTATGTAGCTTTGTGTTTTAGGACCTCCAGGCCTTATTCTGTCTTTAATCTGCTGCTGGTTCCAATAACAATGAGAAACAATTCCCAAATAAAATAAAATAAAATAAAATAAAATAAAATAAAATAGATAAAGAAATCCGAGCTAGCCTTTGTTTTTTAAGGTTTTCAGCATTGCTGATCATGACTGTCAGCATTAAGGCACACGCAAGATTTCCTATTTTCATAACAGTATCAGCTGTTTTTTCCTGAAAATCATATCCATTAAAGGCTGCTAACAGACACCCAGCAAGTGGGAAAAACATGAAGCAATATCCATTTGTCTGGTGTTTCATATACCAGATTAATTTTGTAAGCATTTATTCTCCCTTCATTTGAGCGGCCTCTTTTCAAGAGTATCCTTCCAAATATTCCCATTTTTGTGGAGCCTCCCAATTAGCTCACAGCATCTTGAAAACAACATAAAAACACATTAAAGCAATTGCAATTTAAAAGAAGAAGTGATTAAAACACTTTTAATTGAGGCTTTTCAGGAATTGCCGTCACTACTATTATTTCCTGAATTTCTTTTTGATTCTGTCTTTATCAAAACAGAATTTTAAACTTCTATCTTCTAACTTCACTGCCTTCCAAACTGGACTAGAAAATTTTATTTCCAGAAGTGGTATAACTGTATTTACTGCTTATCCTGCAGGTAGGGAAATGCTGCAGGATATATTTGAGTTTCCTATGGAAATTCTCATCATGGAACATATTTCAAAGAAATCATTGGAGTAGACTGTCAATTAAAGATTGCATTGTAGATCTAGTAATTATTAACTTGATAATCTTGTTATCATGAAGAAGAAAAAAAAATTTGTTTGCCTAATAAAAAAAAAAAAAGTACACCATTTAAGTTCTTGAAGTCCTGCATGTGTATGGAAAATGCTTGCCTGAAATGGTCACTCATTTTTCAAAAATATATTCAATGAAAGTTTTTTGTTTTTTAAAAACTTGTTGATGTGTAAGAAATATATTCCATCTGGAGACTTCCCAGTGAATCATTAAATGTGTTCTTGAAGCCCAGAAAATAAGCCCTTGCTTATTTGGATGTGGAAGCACTTGAATTGTACATGCAAACATTGTAACAGTAGTTAGGAAAAAAAGGTTTATTTTGTATTTTACAGTGAAGATACATCTTTAAAATAGCTATGAACAATTTTAACTTATGCTTCTTCAAAAGTATATTGTCTTATAATTATTTGAAATGTGTCCTGACTTATATCTAGAAACAAATCTCAACTATTTTGTTTTGCCTCCTTCCCTGTGTTCTATTCCGATAATAACACATATTTGGAATATTTTGCATTTAAAAAATGTGAAAATGCTGCTTTTTTGGCCTCTGTCCTATAATGGCACTGAAACATGATATATAATGATATATAATGGCCTCTGTGTCACCTGTTCAGTCCAACAACATTTCCCTGCATTTTATTTTACACACAGCTCTGCCTTTTCCTTGTGACTTCCATCCTCTGACTGCTTTGCCCTTCCTGGTTTTCCCTCCAATCTTTTGCTGATTTCCAATTGTTTTTTTTTTTTTTTTTTCATTCTTGGTGCTTATGTGGAGATTTCCATATGCAAAGAAGAAACTGGACTGGCAGTTACTGAATACGAGGGTGTCTGCTTGCACCTTTCAGCACATCTTAATTCAAATACAGGAGAAATTACATTTTATAATTCCACCTAGAAAGCATGGGAAGCTATTTTTGATGCAAACAAAAAAACAACCAACCAATCAAAAAAAACCATCAAACCCTAACAAAAAAACACCAACCAACCTAAAAAACCAGAAAACCCAAACAATGTGGTCAGTAAAAAACCAGACAGATTGTGCCAATGTTCACAAGAAGAAATAAATGCATTTTATTCTTTTATATGCATATGAATACATGAAAATAATTGCTTTCTCTGCATATATTTTTGTTTTATAAGACAAATTTATGTATGTTTGTACACTTTCCCTTAAAACTATGCTAATCTTTGACATATTCAGCACTTACTAAACTTTTACCAGAGTTCTGGTTAAAGTTTAACCAAATGTACATGAAAACACATTTTCCTCAGTGTTTTTCAGCTCTGTTTCTTCACAATACATCCAGATGGAGGAAGTTTGTGTGCAAAACTATTTCATATTTTCTTGTCAATATTCTTTTGCAGAAGTTCCATTTATGTAAAATTCAATGAACTGTTTGACAAACACAGCTGAAAACTCTTCCACATTGTACAACTTTACTGCTTGGTGTCTATTCAATAATTTAGAAGAAGCAGTTTGAACTATGCAATTTTTTAGGCACTGTGACAGAAAATATGTCTCATTTAAGAAAAATGGTGCTTTTTTCACCTGTGTCGGTCAGAAACGCATATTGATGTTTTTAGATTGCAGCCCAGAGACCTGTCTCTGTTAAGTTGAACAGAAAATAAAATGGTTAGAACTAAAAAGGTTTTAAGTAGGCTCAATTGATCTGTCCTGTCAAGATTCCTAGTGGGAAAAAGAAAAGAAAGAAAAAAGGGCTACTGAGTCAATATATTTTTCTTTTTTTATTTTTTTTGAGGAGGAAGACTGCAGTGCTCAAAGCCTCATCCCTTAAGGTTTCCCAAAAAAAAGAAAAAGAGATTGAAGACTGGACAAGTAGTGAAAGCCTGAAATTTATCACAGGAAAAATAATTAAGATGGAGAATCACTTCCATGAAAAATTCCAGCCTGCGGGCTGAAGCAAGAATCTGAGTGGAGAGATTATTCCTGCTGCTTTGTTTTCCCTGTTTATTTAGTCAGTTCTACATCCACCACAGTCAGTTTTTCTTCCATGTTTCCCTTTTTTGGGGGAACACAAAATGCTCCCTAAAATTCATCCAACCAGCCTGATCCAAACTGACAAGAGTTGCTTGAATAGAGCTGATGTCAAGTGTTTTAAAGATGGATGTAAGTGTTTTCCTAATAGAATCCATCCTGCCTGAATTCCAGCTGAATCTACAGAAGAAGATAGCTTGTAGAAAATTATTGTGCAGTCAGGCAGGAAATTACAGTTGGAGGGAATTGTTTTCCTGGCCTTATTTTAGACCAACTTCTCTTAAAATATTTAAGTTCCTTATTTCTGAACAATTGTGGAATCCAATTGATTTTATTGTCACGCATAAAGAAAATAGTGTGGAGTTTTTCATCTGGCAGCGCTGAGAGGAACAGGCAAACAGAATTAATATTTTCTGACGTGGAACACCACACAGATGATTGTATTCCAAACTGGGCGATTATGATAATGATTCACCTGCAGGATTTGCATGAGATGGCTGTAATGGAAGCAACTGCTAGAACTCCAAGCTATCCAGCTTAGAAATCAGAGTTTATTTTCTCTTCAGTCTCTGCAATTGCTTTTTCCTAAAATATAACCCTGAGGGTGCCTGCAACTCCAGCGCTCGTGCTTTATTGACTGAAGTTTCTTTGTTTCTCGCCCAGTTCTGACCCTGCATCCTGGCTCATATTGGCTCTCTGCACTGGCTTTATGATCCCCTTTGATAGCCATGCACTCACTCTGCCTTCAAAAACTCCTTTATATTCCCTGGCTGGAGCTGCTCAGTGGGAGCTTCAGTCTGTATCAGGTTGCTGAAATTGCTGCTGATTCTGTAACCTCTCCCCAAAATGCGCCTCCTGCTTGTCCTGCCCCTTGCAGGGCCACCCCCTCCAAGGAGAGGAGAAAGATTTCTGTCTCAGCTCGGGGAAAGGGAAAATTGCAAGAAAATAAGAAGAATACAAAGCTTAGAGCTTTATTCCCTGAGCCTGCAGACTTTACCTTTCTGTTTGCTCTGTCCCTACTCACTGAAGCGTGAATGCAAGAGTGCTGGATGAGTGTTTATGTGAGGAATAAGGATATCCTGCAGTGGTTTGCTGTGCTCAAGTCTTTCCTTTATCCACAGAGCCTCTGCTTTGGGATGGCTGATGCCCAAAAGGTAACTTTTGTGTTCACTCCTTGCTGAGGGGGGCATACGTGGCCCGAAGTTTGGAGTCCGGCTAGCTGAGGGTGAAAGGCCAACGCCCCTCTGCAATTCCTGGCCAGCACCTTTCGGCGTCTGAGGGCCTCGGGCTGTGCTGGCTGCGGACTGGCTCACACCACTGGTATTGGGGAGGAACAGAGCTGACCATTTCCCGGGGGTTAAACATCGGTTTATTGAAGGTGTTGCGGGATCCAAACGCGGGGAAACCAACCGGGAAAAAGTTTTTTCATAGGGGGTGAAACAGGATTATAAAGGAGGGGGGTGGGTACAGGCGGAACCAATCGGGAAAGGTGAGGGGATGAACTTCACAGAACTGACACTCCATGGAGACCAATAACCAAAAGGTAAAGGAGGTGTCCTGGAACCCCAGCCAACCACCATCTCCAGAGAGGAGAAGGTTCTCGAAACCTGGGAGGAGAAAGGGAGTGATTGACTGGGCCCAGGGAGGAGACAACTTTCACTGATAAGGGAAACCAGGGGAGGAGCAATTACATATCAGCAACTATGAATAGCGGTTACCATAGCAACTTAGCTGACAGGGTAGCAGTGGCGGGAAAAACTGGGGGAACGAAACCATTTTACACATAATAGGGGAGAACAATACATAAATTGGGGGAATAACACAAGAAACTTAACAACACACTACAACAACTCCTAACATCTGGCAGTGCCACCAACACCCCACATGCCGCTGCACTGCATCTTGTCACCACATCCAACCTTATAAAGCACATTAAACACACCTCACGTGTTTCCTATTCCAAGTTAGAGATGGCATTACACAAATCAGGAATGCTGGCACAGCATGTAACTACTCCTGAGCAGTTAAAATTAGAATTTTCCCTTCAACAGGCTTTGGGCAGTGACAGTGGCAGCTGTTTGGGAGACAGGGCTGACAAAGGGCAGCCACAGGGAGCCATGGCCTGGACACCTCCTTTGCCAATGTCCATGTTTGTCTTCAGAGCGAGCTGAGCCATGAGGTAAAACTTGCCATCCATCCTCTTTGAGATGCTCTAATTCATCCCAAGAGGCTTTCAATAGTCCATGAGACAGAGAACGGATTTAATATGGGCCTGCAGAAGGTGAGAAGAAAGAAATAAAGATTGCAAAGTGCAGGATGACAGGATTGTATGAACAAAGCTGCTCGTAGCTGGCACTTTAGAATTTGACAGTCAGGGGCTTTCTCAATTAAGTTTTCCCCTTACTACCTTCAGTGCTCGAAAGGCATCTTTGTGATGAAAAAGCTACTTTTTCCTGTCAGAGACATGAATTTTTCCCCCACATTGCAATTAAAAAAATGCTGTCAGGGTATAATACCAAAAGGAAGCTCCAGTCAGACCTAAGCATGAGACCCTCTAACATACAGCGTGACAATCACAGGTGGAAGCAAAAACTCAGCAAACAGCACTGGAAAGGATCCAATCCTCCTTAGAGTCCAGGGCTAAAGATTAACATTCCCTCCACAATATCTTGGGGCAACTCAGCTGTCACAAAACCCTTCCTCAAGCTCCTTAAATGCTGGGTTTTGGCTTCTTTTTTCTACCTCTGTCGAGGTCAGGATTGAAGGCACTTGAGACGATAGTTCATGTTCAGGCTCAGATGTTTATTTTTTCTTGTCTGTGTTACAGTCTCACAGGCAGTGAGTTCTGCAGTATTTCACTAACAAGGTACAAAATGGTTAACCGTCTCTTGTTACAAGGTCTTTTAAGGCTAAACTATCCAATTAAGAAATGATACCTAGATTATTTTCACTTTTAACTCAATAACCAATCACTCAGAGTTTGCAATGCAGACTTTTCTGTCCAATTACAAAACATCACCCAAACCCATGAAGAAGAAGGAATAAGAAGGTGAAGAACAAGGTAAAGAAGAAGGATCAGCCTCTGCCCTAAAACCTCCATCTTGCTTCATATATATTACTATAATTTTAAACCCTAAACTCTTAAGTTTCCTACCCTGTGATATTGCACACTTCTAATCAAACTACACACCCATAATCTCAGTGCTATCAATCAGGTTTGGAAATCTCCATGTCCTCAGGTCAAATGCAGTGTTCTCCTGGGGGTCAGAGTCTGCCAGCACAGAAAATCTAAAATTCTCAGCACCCAGAACTCCATAATATCCTCCTCTTGTTTAAACCTTACGTGTGGTCCTGGGTACTGTCACAGCAGCGTGTGTGCTTTGGCACTGCTGTGCCTGAGCCCATACATGGATTTAGCACCTGGCTTTTTTATTCTTGATCTGCTTTCTGATCTTTTCTTATTTCTACTCTTCTGGTTTTGCCTCCATTCAGCAGTGGAGAGTTAAGACTTCTAAAGTTTAGTTTGTGTTTATCCAGGATATAGAAGAGCAGAGTTCTGATCTAATCTCATGTTTCTTGGAGGTTTTGCATTATTTGCTTTGCAGAGGAAGAGAGTCTGAACTCTTAAAAGTAAAAAAAAAAAAAAAAATCCCAAACCTCTTTTTAATTCTTGAACTGGAAGTTGTATTATTTCTTTTCTCTTCTTTTCTAAGATATTATCCAGCACAGCTTTTCAAATGAGATGGTGATAGGACATTTGCTCTGAGTATCTGTAGCTTCTATCAATAGGATTTTTATGAACAAAATGATTCAGGTGAGACTTTAGAGTGTTTTGTGTTAGTTTTTTTTCCTTCACAGCCATGCTATAGGTTTTAGTTTTTTTCTATTCTTGTGGATGGCTAATTATATCAAGGTAGACAACACCGCATGTGTCTATCTACTGGTCTTTTTTCTCTCTTTTACTTTATTTTAATTGTAAGACATTTGGCAGCACTGCAATGACAAATTAAATCCAGAAAAAATACCAAAAAAAGTCAACCTTTAATGAGAAAAGGAAAACAGCAACTTACCTTTTATTGGAAAATAAAAACAAATTGATATAATATAATAGAACTCTTTCCTTCTATGTTCTGAGAACTTTGATTTAAAAGGGTGATAAAGTGGTGGTTAATAATGAGAAGGAAAGGAAGTGTTTATTAGATTTGTATTACTCACATAAATATGTATTTTACATCCAAAACATGTCTGTTGGCTGAATATAGAAGGTAACATAACATAACAGGTCTATAACCAATTTTTCATGAGTAAACCAGTTCTTAATACAATAACCCTGACACTCTAATCCTGGCCCAGCCAATCTCATATAGTTTATTCCTTATTGCTTGTGTCAGGTCAAGAAACAGAGTCCGGTGGAGCACTGGGTCACACCAGAAGAGAATTTCTGCCTCTTTTTTGCATTCTCAGTAGAATTTTCTATGCCAGATGAGTGGCTGGGTCTTCACTTCCAGTAGAAACTGGCCCAAGCTGGAGTCCAGAAACTGAGGCTGAACTGCCTCAGTGTCATCCTGCTGGGAACAATTATTCACCAGGAGTTCAGCCTCTGGGCTGCAAATGAAATGACCACCCAGCTCATCTCTTTTGGGGATCTTTTTCTACTTAATTTTATGTTTATACTAAATAAAAAGCTTCTTTTAGACATGGTTCCACAGAATTACAGAGTATGCTCAGTTGGAAGCGACCCACAAGGGTTGAGTCCAGCTGTTACTCCTGCACAGGACTTAAGATGAGCAATCTAAAAGAAGTAGATCTAAAAGAATTCAGTCAGTAAAAGGCCAGGCCAGCAACCCTTGCACTGTTTATATCCCCCTTTGTACATTTGTAAGCGTTCAGAAAGAAAAATGTTAGAATTTGAACCTGAATTGTTTCATCAAATCATACGTCAATTTTGGCTGAGTTGGAATTTAAACCAGAAATTTTTCATTTAAATTAATCTTTTTTTTTTTTTTTTTCAAAAAGTATTGTCTGAAATATGTGTACTCTAAGGTGAGTTATTGATCCCTGTAAAATCAATGTCAAAACTGTCATTGGCTTTATTGGCACTGCAGTTTTCACTACACCCAGCTGCCCCACTCTGGGCTAATTTACTGGTTGATCTATTCCATATATCTTATTTATGATTTTGTTCAAAAACCTGGTATGCACAAGAAGTCCCAGAGTTTTATGTTTAGCTGCTTTCTGTTTTTCAGGGCCAGTACATTTTATCATCAGTATTAGGACAGTTTTTATCCAGTCAAATTAAAATGGGAAAGGAATAGAAAGGAGTACTTATAAGTATATTTAATATACTTATTATTATATATATTTAATATACTTTAGACATAATCTTTCCAACACCTGGTGAATTAATTTGGGATTTATTTATTTGATTAATTTTCCTTTTTTTCCTTTTATTCCTCCTTATCCTTCTCTCCTACAAACCAAAACAGCTCTTGTGGTTTTTAAAGAACCAGACATCTGCTTCTTTAAAAGAAATTGTCCCTTCTGATGTTTATGTCATGAAAAAATAAAGATTTGTTTTGTGGAAGGTTGATGTACATTCCTTGTTGCTTAGTGCCAACCCACAGAGACAAAACAAACTGGAATTTGTACTAATCCATCATTGCATCTGCTGCACACTGTGATGTGATAGAGAAATGTAATTTTGGGTTCTAAATTTTCATTTTAAACATTATATGTAAATACAGTCATAAATATGTATCCAATGGAAACAGGTCATCTCTAAGATTTAAAGAAACCAGAAAGTCTGAACATATTGAGCTACCTCATAACAGAGAAATTAAAATAAATTAAGAACAGGTAGCAATTCAGAAAGTTAAAAATAAAAAGTCACCTGGTGCTTAAACCTCTTGAGAAGGCTTTTTAAAAGCTAACAATAGAGCTCCTGTAAAACACAACAAAATAAAAATAGGATGCTGTAGTTGCTGGATAAAAATAGTGTAGATTTAATGCTCCTTCAAACAGATGGCTGTAAAACTTGAGATGACAAATTATGATTTGTTCAGCCCAAAAAGAAGTCTTTCCAAAGGCTCTGTGAATTGTGATAGCAGTGTTAGAGATGACCTTGAGATGGGTTTAGATATCTTCAAACTTTTTTTGTGAATTGAAATCTAGTATTAAAACCAAAATAAAACAGGGAAAACAAAATTAAATATTACAATTTAGGGTTACCTAAAAGCTTTACTAAGATTCAATTTTTTGCCCTAGAAATAGTGGCAGGGGAAATAGAAGAAATCTTGTCTTTGATGCATTTTAATTCCTTCAGTGTAGTATTTTCAGTCACAGCTCACCACATTCATCATTCTCCAAGAGCAACAGCCCACTCCACCTGAGAATTGGAATTTATTTTCTGCTGGTTGTCACTCTTGTTTCAAACACGAGGTGGAGGAAGGAATGAAGTACCCATCCATGTGCACTTTTGTTTTCAGATGTTGCTGTACATAAAAGTACAAACTCATTTCTTGGACATAGACAAAGATACATAAACCTTTTTGGAGAATTTTCCAGAATGAATTTTCCCACCAAAATAATCTGTTAGCAGGCTGATAGATAGAAATAATGACCAGCAAATCATTTAATACTCCCTACACCAGTGCTTTGCCAATGGCCTTGAAATGCAACAAGGATTCCCTAAGAAACCATAGAAATTATGGATGTGATTCACTTTGTGCTGCTCCAGCCATATTCTGCTGCAAATTTAATAGTTGTATGAAAAAATTCAGTCCTAAATGTAACCTGTTATCTGTAAGTTAATAAGTAAATAAAATATGTTCAGATGTGTGTTTTATTAAAAGAAAAACCAAAAACAACAACAGCAAAAAAAACCCCCCAACGACAACAAAAAACCCCACAAAACAACTAGCACTTGTAAAATTAACCTCTGCCATGTATGGACTTTCTTATTTTCAAATTAAATAAGTTGCAATAATGATTGTATATATATGAACAGCTTAATGTTTCTATAGCAACTATCTTTTTGCAGAAAGCTTTAAAAGCATTAATTACTGTTAATAATATCTATTATTCTTGTGCCCAAGGAATAACCAATCTCATGGTGCTCAACAAGATAAAAACTGAATTATTGAGACTGTGCTAAGGACCAGGAAATCCTTAAACATTCTAGATAGATGGTCTCTATTATTCCTGAATTTTACCTTTTTCGGGTGTTGATAGAATAAGAAGGGTGTTAATTAACTTGGGAAATGATTTGTCTCTGCTGTAGCAGGCTCTGATAGTGTGTGCAGAGCAGCACCTCTCTCCTTTTGCCCCCTCTATGCTCAGCATTTGTCTCTCCATTCAGGTGAAAAATAACAAAGGAATCAGCTGCTGTAATATATCTCACAGGCCTGAATTTAGTGCAAATTGAAGAGACAAGGTAAGAAGTGAAAAGAGTAAGGTAAATCAGATGAAATAAATGGATCTGTGAGACCAGAGGAGGGACAGGTCTGCAAGAAACCATCATTCAGCACAAAGTCCCAAGAAAATTGTTCCTTATCAGCTTCCCATTTGTCCTTCCTTGGCTGTGAAATTTGATTCTGCTTTCTCAGTCACATCCAGTAAATAACTTGATGCCCTTTTCCTATTTGTTCACACCACTAACTGGAATGGAAAAGGCATCATGGTAGAAAATGAATTGCCAGTGGGACAGAATGTGGGCTATAATATATCACACATGTGCCTTGTCTTGTTCACTAAGCTGCAGCATTGCCCTGAGATTTGAATGTCTGAAATTAAAACCCTGCCAGCGTATACTTTGCTTTTTCTATTTAAAGAACATGTGGAGAAATTATTTTCATGAGCAACTGCTTGTCAGTGGCAGCCATCCAGCTGCCATAAGAAACAGGAGACAATATATTTTCAGAACATGAAAATGGCTGTGCTAATGAGTCAGGCACAAGTTTCATCTTTGGATCCATACTGTGTCTCTGTGGTCAAAATCAGATGCCAAAGGAATGGTATAGCAGGGAAATATGTCATGTTGTCCTCACACTGCTAAATGTTTCAGTGCATCAGAGAAAATTCTCTTGCATGACCACAGGAGCAGCTTCAGCATGCGGTTCCTGAAAATCCCCCCACTAGTATTTCAGTCAAATGTTTTGTGAGAAAATATTCTCATGATCCATTTAAATGTACTCCTTTGTCCAGGATCCTACATAAAAATAGGATTCCTTGCTTTTAAATACAAACTATGTATGAGAGTTCAATCTGAGATGTGCCTTCTAAAAGGGCAATTTTTGTTCTAACTGACCTGAGGTTAGTGCATTTATTTTCTGGATAAACGTACAGTCAAGTGCTGAGGAAAAATGGCACCCTTTCACATGGTTTATGAGTGGTGGATGAACTTGTACAGCCCAATTTCAAATCCACTCCAGCTTTACTGTGTGGCTCATATTTTGTTTGATCCAGACTGTAAAGAAAGGGACGGAAAGGTTGTGAGCTGAATCATTCCTGGTCACTGAGTCTGCTCACCTTTGGGGACAAGGGTAAGGCACAGGTCACTTCCCTGAGCCTGCTGACTCCTATATCTGCCCTGTTCGATGGCCAGGTAAAAGCAGCTGCTATGGCAGCCAAAGCTGGTCTGCTTATAAAACCAGGCATTGACATTCTGCTCTCTTTGTTCTGATCCTATCACTGGGATAAAGCAGTAAAGTTCAGATAAGAATTGGTGATCTAGAGGAATCAGTGGGAATTTCATCGCTAACTTAGATAGTGATTGAATTTCACCCTATTTTCTTGGCAGGGCTTGTGTCTGTGTTTAGCCTGTATGAAAATGCAAAGCCTGGCTCCTGCTAGTTATACCTGAGTCTGAGTCTGGCTGAGGAAAGCCTGGAATTGAGTGAGCATCTCTTTGTGTCCCTCCCCATGAACAGTGTTGAGTTCCCTAACAGGGATCCCAGGGTTTGGCATGCTCAGTGCATTGCTCCTGTTCTTTGAATCCTTGGACACAACTTTTGTTTCTGCCTGTGTGTAATTACACAAATCCATTTGACTAAGTGCTTTGTTATTGAAGGATCTTAAGAGTCTACCACAACCGAGTCAATTGGGAGGAGGACAGTTTTATGAAATTATACCCTGGGTTAGAAAAGTGACTGGTGAATATAGGTTAAAATCTCAGCTTCCTTTTTTCATGCATTTAGTAAATAATCACACAGAAATCACTGCCATGGTAGCACTTCACTGACATTTTCTTTATGGTTCAATAGTTAAAAGTGAATCTGTTGGTTTTGCAAAGGAAAAGGAACTGGCAAATGAAGGTACAGAGTCCTCTGTGTTCCCTTGGGTCACTGGCAACACACCTGGTGGTCCTAATTCTGGTCACTCTCAGCTTCTCTTCTTACTCTCCAATCTCCTGGGTGGAATTACAAACCCTTGATGTGGCACAGCTCACCATGTCCTTTCTCAGGGTTTGTTAATCCTGTGCCTCTTTACTGGCTGAGCTCCACTCTTTGTCAGTGTCACTGATCAAACTCCCAGAGAGGAGAAACAGCAACTGAAACTCAGCCAAATATGGAGAAAGAATTTCGTGGAACAAGATATCAAAGGTGAAGAGACAAATGTAGGCAGGTGGCATCACTACAGAAAAAAATCTGTCTGTTTGGGCAGGGACAGGAATGTCTTAAAATTCTCATGGGTAGACAGCACAGTTTTACACATCTTCAATCACATCTTCTGTCTAGGCAAATAAGGAATAATTTCATGCAAGAAGTTTACACTAACTCTCTCTAAGTTTGGGCTCTCTTGTCCCCTTCTTCTGAGCCCCATGTTAGTCCATGTCTCCTTCCATCAGAGGAGTCAAACCAAATTTCTTCTGGGAAAAAAAAAATCCAAAAAAATATATGGAAAGCTCTGCAATGAGGAATTTCTATGTTAACTTAGTGTTTTCAGGCCTCTGTTTCATACAGCCATAACCAATAGCCCATTCCATTTTGCATGGATTTTACTCATGTGCAATTCAGCCATTATTAGCCATGCCAGGGTACAGATTAAAAATAAAGAACCAATAGCATAGGATGGGAGAGCCTGAGCTAGGAAGGAAAAATAAACTCCCATAAGCAGCACAAAAGCAATTTTTCTGCATTAAGAGCTTGTCACAGGAATGGAAAATCCATCCAGGAAGAACATTGATGTGAATAGAACTTAACAATTCCTAAACCAGTTAGCCCATGAACTTAGGAGAAAATGCAGCTTGCAGGATGTTAACTGGTGTTACAAACCAGCTGGGGCAAACTGGTCCAGGAGATTCCCAAATACACCCCAAGGAAAACTGCTTGAGACAGAACCTTGATTGGTGTGTCCATGGTGAAGCCAGCCCTTGTGAATCCACCCTCTGGCGAAGGAAACACCCAAGAATCGTAAATGCTCATGATCTAAAGGAACAACAAAATCCCAGGGTCTGATCTGCAAAAACTCACCAAGTTTTAGTAATAAATCACATAATTGGCGTGGTATGGCTATGTTAGTCCCTAAGCTGGCCTATCTATACCTGTCAGGGGGTTTGGGAGAAAGGGATGGGAGAGAAGAAGAGAGGAGTCAAAGGGAGGGAGAGAGGGAAAGCAAGATTAAAAGAGAGAGAGCAAAAGAGATCAGCAGTCATGGTTCCAGTGTCAATCCAGCTGATGGTGGTCTCATTCCTGTTCAAGCCTTCATCCAGATGGGATTTTCAGGGTCCTGGGAGAACTGCCTGGCCTTGAGTGGGGTCCTTTTCATGGAGGGTTTTCCCTGCCTTGGAGACACGTTTCTTGCTTTCTATGCAAATTTGTTGTCATGCACAATCTGCTCTTTCAGACCTTTCTGGAGATGGGTCAAAGGCATTGGGGCTCTTGAATGATCTTGATTCTGCCCTGCAGTCCAAGCTCCCTTCCTGGCTTCTTTGCTGCCCTTTTGGTGTCCTGTGTTGTGCTTCCTTCCAGGGACTAGAAAGAAGGATGCTTGTCCCTGAAAAGTGCTGTTCTCCCACTGCATGGGCCCCTTCTCCAGTCACAATTTCTCTTGCTATGTTGTTCCCAGCAGTGCTGGGTCACTCCCAGCATCTCTTGTGTGTTTTCACCAAGGCTGACTCCGTGGCCATGCAGCTGTGGCTGTTGGAACTCACACACCATCCTCTCCTCTCCTGGGATCTCCACCTGTGCCCCTGCTGTGGGATGCTGAGCAGGCTGAGGGACACCCAGATCTCTTCAGGAGGCTAATAATAATTTTATTAGAACCCATTCCTTTTTATACACTGTCCTGACACAGGTGGACCTGATTGGTCATTCATTCAACACACCACCACCATTGGCTTCTTAAGAAAACACCCTTTGGTAAACACTTTATAAGAAAACAACTGTTCAAAACACCAGCTGCAAGATTGTTTTGATTTATTTCTCTCAGCCTTCTCAAAACTCCCCAGAACAATTCCTAGGAAAGTTTATCTGTTTCTGTCTCTCTGACCTGGGTGAGACCTGTGATTGCTCCCCTGCAGCACAGCGCAGCCTTTGGTCTCTGTCCCCTTTCGGGGGAAAGGCCCGGGGTGGCCTTGGGGCAGCCCGCGTATCGAAGGATGAGAAGAGGCTTCAGTTCTTCTTTCGGTTTTTATGTTTATTAATTGTTTATCTAAAAGATTTTCTCTCGGCCCGACAGAGCTCTGCTCAGCAGCCAGCCATGAGCACACTGTGCTGCCCTCCGGGCGGTCACCTATCTTTATACCCATTGTTACGTGTACAATATTTATCATTTTTCCCCAATACCATTTATTCTTATTGCCCGGTGCACTTTTAGTAATGGCCAATCCCAAAGTGCCACCATCACCAAAGAAGATGGAGGAGAAGAAGAAGAAGGACAGGACACGCCCCAGTTCCTCCATCTTACTTCTCTAAACCCCCCTGTACAGAAATCCTAAACCCTGTGTCTCACCCTCTAATTAACCAATCCCTTCACCATTCACCCCGGTGAAATCCTCCTATCCTCATACAGGTGTCGTCTCCTGTGTAGGATCAAAGTCCAGCCACCAGACACTTCTGGCAACATTCCAGGACTCCCGAGCCCCCCAAGGGTGGTCTCGGTGGCTCGGCACCTCAGTCCTGAGATCCTGAGATCCCACACCCTGGGACTGCTCTTGGTCTCTCTTGTGTTTCCTTTGGGACAGTTCTTCCTCACTGTCACCTTGCCCTCGGGCCTGCTCTTGGTTGAGAGATTCTTTCCACTCTTCCTTAGCCTGGACAGGTGACACAAGTGAAAGAAAGCACCATGCAGAGGGACCTGGCCAAGCTTGAGAAGTGGAACTGGAAGAACCCAGTGAGGTTCAACAAGTTCATGGTCCTGCACCATGGACAGGGCAATTCAAGTGCAGTAAGAATAATACAAATATGCATCTATTCAGGACACAAATAATGCACACACATATCACAGGAACACGTTGAAATAGCACTTTGTACTTTTTCAAATCAAGAGTTCAATTTAGTTTCAGCTACCTCTGCTTTTTGATCTCCATGGAGCCATTTGGAGGAATCCATCTTGAGAATATATGTGTTCAGTGAGATCCAATATTTATGTTTTCTGCCTGTGGCACTAGCCAGTAGCAAACCCTGAGAGTTTGGGCATGACAAAAAGGTGGTATTCCCTGGAATCCTCTCTTGATCTGCTACATTTTAGGCTTCAGCCTCTTGTGGAGCCCACAGCTGATGTTTTTATACTGATAATGACCTGCTGTTGTGGTCAGAAGAAGAGTTACCATGGAGAAACACATGGTTAACCTTGAGTGGTTCAAGTCAAGCCCTGCTCAGCTGCAGGAAAATGTTCAAATCCATAATTTCAGTCTCAATCTACTCTGGAATGTCAGTCCTTCAATGACTATTCCCTCACTCAGAAAACCCTTAGTGTGCAGATGGGAATGTTGCCCTCTAAGGGGGTATCTCTCCTAGAAATAATATGAAGTGGAAGATTGCTTTATTTGGACAATGATCCAAGCAGGGATTCATTGGACCAGGTGGCTGGAGCTGTGCTAGACACTCCAGGGTCAGTAATTATGGGGCTGGACGAAGCTGCCAGGGCTGTCTGTAGATGTGTTTAATTTTTTCTAATGCCTATGCCCACAGTAGGTTATGCAAATCACACCACCAAGCACCCGTAGATCCCCATCAGCTCTTGGGAGAGTAACTTATGAGGTAATTACACAGATAATAGGAATGTTGCTGCCATAGACAGAACCCCCCAATGTCCAAAATGTGGACACTGCTGCACTCTTTCCAATTACAAAAAAGCCCAGGGTAATGGAAATCAAATTTTTGATTCCACCAAATATAACCTCTGTTACTGTTACACCTTCTCAACCTCACAAAAAAAAAAAAAAAAAAAAGTTTTTCTGCATTTAGTTATATTGTGCCAGGTATTATATCTAACAAAGTTGGGGATTTTTTTGTGTACTTTTCTAAGCTTGCAGTAGTTTAGGCTGTCCTGAGAAGAGGGAGTTTTATGGTCAGTCTTCAAACAAGATTATTTTTTCCACTTTTATTTTGAGACTACTGTTGAAAATATAACATTTTAACATACCTTCTGGCATCATTCATAAAGATTTAGCTTTATGCATAGAGCGAGAATCAAGCTACACTTCAAGAAAAATTGTAATAATGCTTTCTCACTTACAGAAATAATAGAAAGAAGAAAATAAGATTGAAGTAAAACAGTCAAGGGGAACAAATACTTTTCAATGTGTATATTCAAACAAAAAGTAATAAGTTCAGCTAAGTGGCCTCTTTTAGGGCAAGTCAAAGTTTTTTCAGTCAGAAACGATCCCCTAAAAAAAATCAGTAACTATTAAATAAAGTTATATGATAAAGATGAAACCAGTTAATGCCTTTGATGTAAAAGAGGTCATCACTATAGAAAAAGACCCAAAAACCCAAAGAAAACCCACATATGTAACCTATGCTTTCTGGTATTTTTCCATCCTCTAGGATTTTCAATCAATATTGTGCTATGTCACTGATGTGCCATAAAATGTCATAATTTTATTGATCTAATGTCAGGTCGATGGCGTAAGAAAGATTTGAAATGACAAGTGGAGTAGAGGGATTGTTAAATTTAAACTGATATGTTTGCCTTCCTGTCAAAACAGTGCACGATCCTTCAGCTCATCAGCCTCCTGCCTGAGCCAAGCTGGCTTCAAACAGCGACGCTGCGATCAATGTTTTTGGAAACAAGCTCTATTGTTCCTTTGAGGCTTTTGGTTCTGTTTTCTCCCTGTCACACTCTCTCCAAATCTAAATATCAGGTTATGAAGATACTTATTTCACCTCAGCATGGCCATTGAGCCTGTGGATGTTTCTAATCTGTAGTTCAGCTCACCGGCAAATAAACTGGACAGGTAAAGCTGCTAAAGAGGTTTCATTTGTGTAGAGTTTTGAGTTAAATATTTCAGAGTGTATCAGTTGGTGAGAAATTAATCACATTTATTTGGTATTTGCTTGTGATCATCTAGAAATGTTCTACATAGCAGAGGTCTCTGTTCTCTTTGAGTTTCTCTATTCTGCTCCCATCAAAACATATTTTCTCTGATACATTTGTTGGATTCTCCTCTATAATCTGCTTTGTGGAAAAATCTTCAGAGACCTTCCAATGGTGCAAAAAAGGTGTAAACTCTTGTGTCAGCCAATAACAAAATAAGCTAAGAAAGCACAGTTCATTTCCCATTTTAATTTTGTCTTCAAATGTCATCATAGGAAGAAAGAATGGAAAATAAATGTCTTCATTTTGACATTTTTAACTGAAGTGTTTCCATTAGTATTTAAAAATAGTTTTATCTGAAAATTCATCGACACTCATTTTAAAAAGACATCCAAAGAGAAAATATTTAACTTTGTCTGGAAAAAAGTGTTCAAACTTACTTTAAATTTGCTAAGAAAACAAAGGAAAAAAATTATCAGCTTAATTCATATTTTGTTTATTTTTTCAAGGCAACTAGTAAAAAAGAAAAATCTACACACATTTGTCATATGCTTGAGAAAATTAGAAACTCACTCAGGCTGCTCCTCTTTGGCTCAACACAATCTTTGAGAACATCAACCTCATTAGATAATTTCTTTCACCAAGGCATCTCTATGGTCTTTATAACCCAGTTCACCTTGTTAATGAACTACAAAAATAACTTTGCCAGAGAACAACCATCACATTTCAGGCTTGAAGTACAGAAAAACTCTTTGGAGTGCAGAAAATAGTCACAAGACTTGTGAGAATTTGTACTTGTGATTCTTTTTCTTTCTTTCTTTCTTTCTTTCTTTCTTTCTTTCTTTCTTTCTTTCTTTCTTTCTTTCTTTCTTTCTTTCTTTCTTTCTTTCTTTCTTTCTTTCTTTCTTTCTCTTTCTTTCTTTCTTTCTTTCTTTCTTTCTTTCTTTCTTTCTTTCTTTCTTTCTTTCTTTCTTTCTTTCTTTCTTTCTTTCTTTCTTTCTTTCTTTCTTTCTTTCTTCTTTCCTTCCTTCCTTCCTTCCTTCCTTCCTTCCTTCCTTCCTTCCTTCCTTCCTTCCTTCCTTCTTTCAGTGAAGCTCACCTGGCAGATTTTCTTGTGTCCAGCAATGTGGCTGAGCTTCAGGTTTTTGCTTTATTGTGATGTCAAATAATCCAGAAACATGAGGGCAAAATAAGTTTGGTTTTCTTAGGAACAACTTTTTCGGCTAAATGGAAGCATGGAAAAGGACTTAAACACTTGTGTTTTTGGGGATTGTTCAGAGTGAGAACAGAATCACAGAATCACAGATTGATTTGGGTTGGAAGGGAGCATAAAAATCATCTTGTTCCAAACCCTTTCCATGGTCAGGGGCAACTTTAACTAGACCAGGTTGCTCCAAACCCCATCCAACCAGGCCTTGAACACGTCCAGGCATGGGCATGGATGAGGACCTTCTTCTGAAATTATCTTTTTTAATTCCTTAATTTTCAAATGAAATAGTAAATAAAAGTCTCTAGGGCAGTATTGATTGTGTTTTGTTAATAACCTGAGATGAGAAGGGGAAAAACTGCTATTTCCAGGCAGGAACAATTTTGAATAGATGCAAGTACCAGTGCAGGAACTGGTTCTAAGAGGCTTCAGAGAACAAGGTTACCCTGTGCCAGCAGCTCTCACTGTGGGCACATGGGAGAGACAGGGAAGTAAAAGCAGCCTTGCATACCCCACAGGACCATAACAAATGTCATTTTCCATCAGGGAGCAGCTGGCACAGGGAGTTGTTCTTCCATCAGAGATGCTGTTGCTTTTCCTCCTGTGTGTGCTCCCACATTGTCCCTGTGCTCTGGCTGATCCAGCACACCTTCCACTCCTGGGTGAGGAAGCAGGGAGCACCTTGGGTGATTATGGACATGTTCTGTGAGAATCTGACATTGTGCGGCTTGTGATAGAACTACAGCAGGAATTTGGATGAGTTTTGGAAGAGAAGTAACTCTTCTCTGTACTTGCAACTACCCTTTAACTTCCAAAGCTGTAAATTAATGTTTCCAAGGCTTATTTTTGGAGGAATACTTGACAGTGTGCCAGAATTATGACTTACATCCAGCAGCACCTCATCTCTCCTACGTGAGAATTGGGAAAGTTTGTGTCTTAGCAAGGTGTGTGCTGTATTTCTGTTAGAAAGAAATCTTGCTGTTATTTATAACACTGAAAGCCTAGAACAAAAATAGACCAAATAAATCACTTATACGAAACCAAATAAATCACTTATATAAAAGTCTTTTGATGTATTATATAAAGGCTTTTCCTCAATTTCTAATTCTAAAACTGGAGGCACATGTACTTGTACTCTTTTATTTTGTTTCTAGTTTTCCCCAGTCACTCCCTGTTTTCATGATATATTTTCCAAAGGCTTGTGATGACAGGCACTTATAGCAAGAGCATTGCTCATCCAAGAAAACAAAGCTTAGCAGAATTCGCCTACAAAGTCCCTCTGCATGTGGCCTCAGTTCCAGAAGCAGCAAAATGAAATTGAGAAGTAGATAACAACAATTAGAAATGTGGTGAAAAATCTTGAGACAGCACTCAGACTTCAGTTTTCAGCTGTAAACAAAAATATCAGGAGAGAAAATATGAGTGCATGCATTTGGGGAAAAAATAACAAAACCAAAAAACCCAAAACCAAACCATCCCTGCAACAAAAAGGAATGGGGTCAAAATAAGGGTGGGGGATATGGAAGGTGTTTGCCAGGATAGGAAAAGAGTGAGGATGAATTAACTGTGCAGGGAGCTTGTTTCACCCAGGAGATGGGACAAAATAAACCTGAGGGACAGAAAATGTTGTATTTTGTATAACTGGCAGAGCTGAAGAGGATTCTTCCCAACCCAGCAGTGTGAAGCCCTTTCTGATTTAGGAGCTCTGGGAAGCAGGTCCAGACTGTCAGGAAGGACCCAGAGTGTGGGATTCACGGTGGGCACAGGGACAGGGACACAGGGACAGGGACACAGAGGGACTCGGTGACTGTGACTTTGTGGTCAAGGCTGGGTGAGCAGATTGCTGGGGACAAATGAAGAATAGTGGATGCTGTGCCAGAAGAGGGGACAGAAGGCACGAGAAGGAGAATGGCTGGAGGAAGGTTTCAGGAGGAGGTTCAGGCCATGGTCTCAGTTTGCTGGGTCACAACCCAAACCCTGCCAGTCAGGTGCTTTGCTGTCTGTGCTCCTGCTGTAAACTTTTTCTGAACAGTAAATCCTTGCTGAGACACTCTGACCACTAAACATATTGCAGCAGAGAATTAATTTGTAGAAAATAATGGGATTTGTAACAAGTCAGCCTTAAAATAAGTCCCATTGCTATTTTAACAGGAAAATGAGAAAGGGTTCCATCCATTCATATCAAAGGTCTACTAAATCCACTGTCTCTGGCAGTAGATATACTGGATGTGTAGGAGGAGCAGACCCCTTCACTTGGTGACACAGGAGCGTGCAGACCTTCATTCAGTTGCCTCCACACAGAGGTACTTTTGGTTTTTTTGGCCCTTGACTGGTGCTACAGAAAGCACAGGCATGTGGGAGCCATCAGATACCCAACACTGCAGGTGCCTGTGTGTACGAGGGCGTACTGAGCCCTGGAATCCGGCTAGCTAGTGAGGGGCGAAGGCCAGCACCCCTGCACATCTGAAGCCAGCCCCCCCTCGGCGTCTTGGCCTTGGGCTGAGCTGGGAGGTAGCTCAGAGCAGCGCGAGTGTGAGACGAATTAGGAGGCGACCACTTGCTGGAGGTAGGCTGTCGGTTTATTACAGAAGCACCAACAAATATGGAGACCACCAGCAAATGGCCCCGAACAGGGGGCGAGACAGGGTTTTAAGGGAAAAAGGGGGGAAAAGGTAGGGAAACCCAGCTAACCAATAATAATACATATTTGGAGGTCCTAAACATTATTGACATACCTAAATAACCAACTAATATTAAGCAAAGGAGGGGCCCCGGGGCGGCAGCCAACCATAACCCCCAGAGAGAAGAAGGTTCTCGAAACCTGGGAGGAGAAAGGGGGTGATTGACTGGACCCAGGGAGGAGACAACTTTCACTTATAAGGGAAACCAGGGGAGGAGCAATTACATATCGGCAACTATGAATAGCGGTTACCATAGCAACTTAGCTGACAGGGTAGCAGTGGCGGGAAAAACTGGGGGAACGAAACCATTTTACACATAATAGGGGAGAACAATACATAAATTGGGGGAATAACACAAGAAACTTAACAACACACTACAACACCTGTGTGTAGGAATGGAACCGAGACATTGAGCTCTTTCAGCTCAGCTGACAGGATCTTCACTGATAGCAGTGAGCATCTGAAGGGGCTGGTTCAGATGGAAACTCCACAGAGCATCAGAAACAGGTCAGGATTTTGTACATGTGAACATTTTATTCACTGCTGTTTATTATTATCCAAAGTTTCTGTCTCAAGCAGAAATTCAATGCCAGTGAACCTCACAAGTCATCATCATCTTGGGCACAATTGAGTTAGTGTGACTTAATGAGTTGGGTCTCATCAGCTGTTCTGTGCTAATTGAGTGCCTGCATGCAGCCTGCACAAATAAAATGCATTAGTCTAAGGGTTAGGGACAGGGATTTAAGACTCTGTATCTTATTTTGCATTTGGGAAAAAACAAAAAAGCAGAAAGGTGAGATACTGCAGCTCCCCTGATGAGAACCTATCACTTACTAAGCCAAGGCTGCCCACTCCTACTGGATTATAGATGTGTCTCATTCTTTCAGGGAAGCACATTCCTTTAATTTTTTAAAACAAATGAATCATTGAAAATTTATTCAAAGCTGATTTGTGGCCCTTTGTATCTTTCTGATGCAGAGAATGTCTATCCCTGTGTGCACTGTACCCTCAGGAATAAATAAATGACTTACATGTTTGTAGGATTAAGGCTTTGGAGCACATTTCTGAAAGAATGAATGTCAAATTGCTTTGATGGTTCATGTAAGCATGAGAGTTATATTTAAAAAAAATCCTTCAAAGTTGTTAAACCAGATACATCCCTTCTATTCCTTCAACATGAATGTGATCAGTTTAAACAAAAAAACAAAACCAGTTTAAACCAAACATGTGGATTAAAGGCTAAGGAATCCTTACAGAGATGAACTTGGTACTTCTGCTTTTGAAGCTTAGGGGAAAGCAAACAGGGAGAGTTCTACTTTTTGTCTGTGTTTTCCTTGGTGCCTGCCTGTCCACCCCCTCTGTCACTCTTCCACTTTAACTACTGGTGAATAACCAAGCCCTGCAATGCAGAAGTGCCTGTTTTGATTCTTATCAGATATATCAGAGTTCAAAGGGAATATTATGCTGAAAATGATCGCCATTAATGTGAAGAAGAATAAATGGAAGTTTATTTTAAATGCAGGTCCACTGACGAGGGGAGAGAATGATGCATTTGACTCCATGTTCTCAGAAGGCTAATTAATTACTTTATTATACTATATTATATGAAAGAATACAGAAAGGACACTTACAGAATGCTAAAAAGACAATAATGAAAACTCCTGACTCTCTCCAGAGTCCTGACACAGCTTGGCCCTGATTGGCCAAAGAGTGAAAACAACTCCCAGCAGAATCCAACGGAACAATCAGCTGTGGGTGAACAATCTCCAAACACATTCCACATGAGCACAGCACAGGAGAAGCAAATGAGATAAGAATTGTTTTCCTTTTCTCTGAGGCCTCTCTCGCTGCCTTACAGCTTCCCAGGAGTAAAACCCTGGGCAGAGGAATTTTTCCAGAGAATGTGAATGCCACAGGAATTGAGCTGCTTTGCAGGTGCTATGACAGGCTCATACGATGAGATCTGCAGGACATGCCTTGGTGCATGGCTCTGGCACTACCTGATGTCAATTCCAGATGCTCGTGAGGAAAACATCATAAAAGCAGTGGATACAAGATGACCATGACAAGGAACATCGGGAAACCAACCTACACCTACTTATTATGCAGAAGTTTGATTTTGAGCTGGAAGGTGAGAGATTGCTTCCCTTTTAAAGCATTTTAATATCCTTATTATAAGCACTGACATTCACCTTTTTCCAAATAAACATTCACTTTCCTTATCTTTGCTTGCAGGATTCTACAATGTTCAAGTTTTAAAAGCATTCGGTATTTTAAAAAAGCAGGAGGAAAACAGGAGGTCAAAAGACAATAGCAAAAGAAATATTTAATGAACATTCTAACTCATGGGCTACTGCTTGTAGTATTTAAGAGCATACAGATATTTTCTAATACTGCGATGTATACCATGTAAGTTTTGTTTAATAAATATTTGTGTCAAAAATAATTTTTAGTTTATTTACAAAACATCATCTTGCAGAAACTTATTGGCCAGCCTAGAAAAAATGCATTACAGGAGAAATATGCTGCTCTACTCAGAAAATGGTAATGCATATTTATTTAGAATGTGTGCTGGGAATAGTATTAATTTTGGAAAATTACTTCTAGATTTTGACATCTTCAGTGTGTGTGTGCGTAGATTATTTTTATTTTTGATCCAACATTTCTAAATCAATGATGATTGAACATCTTAAAAAATTATTTTAATGGAAATATTTATGTGCAGGTCTTATGTCTACGTAATTTACCTGGAAAATGAAAGTTTTGACCAGCACTAATGAAGTTTTAGAAGCCAGAGATTTTCCGGAAGTTCTGTGAAGTCAAGGACAAAAGAGTAATGTTCTGAGTGACATTATAAAAGAATTAAATAATCAGGTTGCTCAAGATTATTGATATATAAAATAATATTTAATAAATAAACAGGTTGCTCTAAGATTACAAAGGAATGAGACAGTTGAAAACCCAACAATATGGAAACAAAGACCGAGCATAGAGCCAAGGCTTGTTTCCTTGGTTGGAAATTCAATAGACCAATGCAATATGGAATGGAATAATTCAAATACAATATCACTCTCTTAAACATTTACTCACAGCACTTAGCATCCTGTGATCTCTTTCCATAAGAAATTCAGGCAACAAAATCAACTATTAAATACATTAACTACTGAGTTCAGTCTACCTCTGCCAGATTGACACAAGGTTAAATTAGTTATTGCATATTCTGTCAGTATGAAGCACTCAAATAAACCCCATACAGAGAGGGGCTGATGCTTCTGAGAAACAGATTAATCGAAAATGCCAATTAAAAAAAATATTGAAATTTTCAATCTAATGAAGTTGGGAGGAAATGCTTGGAAAACACAAATCTTTCCCTTTATTGTAGCTGAAATGTGAAAAGTAAATCAATGTAAGAGGAAAGTCTGGACACACGTTGGGGTCCTGTGTGAGGGATGATTGTAGAGCAGAAAAATCAGCAGCACTTCGGGAAGGGATCAATATTTCCTGCAGTGCTGCTGTCTGTGCCAGCCCTGCCTGTGGACTGTGCAGTTGTGTGTGGAGGCACACACAGGAGCTGGGTGCTGTGCTCAGCAGCGCAGGATTCATGAGGGCAGTGGCAGAGACACGGCAAAAGCAGCTTGATTTTGTAGCCCAGTCATGCAGCGACTCCCATGGGGTTCAGATGTTGTTCCTGATGTTGTTCACATGTTTTATTCAAAGACTATTTAATTCAGTGTTGGTAAAAGAGTTTGACACTGCCATCCCCAGAAAGGGAGCACTAGCTGTGAGCTTCCAGAGTTACTCTGGTTTTGTCTGGAAACTCTTCATCTTTTCTCCTTTAATTTTGGTTTTTTAGTAGCAGTGTGGTACAGGAGGGATGAAAAGTGTCTTTGGTCCAACCTGATGTGTGTGCTGCTGTGTTCTCCTTGCTGGGAGAAGTTGTGCTTTCAATTGTTTACTGCCCCAAGGAAATTTAACTTTTCAGGATTTGAAAAAATAACTTAGTCTTTAATTTTTAATTTTTAATTTTTAATTTTTAATTTTTAATTTTTAATTTTTAATTTTTAATTTTTAATTTTTAATTTTTAATTTTTAATTTTTAATTTTTAATTTTTAATTTTTAATTTTTAATTTTTTTGACCTGGATATTCATCTTAATAAGGCTGGTTTGTGGTCTGAAATCAATACAGAGTTAACTGGGTCAATGTGGGAGGAAAAAGGAACCTTTCAGCTCCCCAGGTCAGTATTGATGCTGACTGTGGTGTGGGCTCCAGCTCATGGGATTCACATGCCAAAGTTTCCTCCTCTCCTCCACTGAGCACTTAACTGTGATGGTTTATTTTTCCCATGTGCTTGACTGCACTAGAAAGGTCTGGATGAACCAGTTATCCTCCTTGGAGCTGTGTTGCTTGTGGTTTTCTTTGCAGTATTTTGCAGCTTTCCTCTTGCTTCTGTAGGAAGAGAGTTTCCTCTCAGGGAAAACTGAGTCCAGGCATGCAGAAAAATACATCTTTAACCATCAAATATATTAAAATATAACTCAAATCAAGGACAGGTTTTCCTCTCAAATACTCTTTCTCATGCTAGGGGGGATATCAGGGAACAGGACTTTTGTCCCTAGTTCTCTTCCCAACCCTTGGGATGTCGGGGCACCAGGGTAGCTATAGATCCAATGGTGTCAGGAACCCACGTCTTAAGAGAGGAACCCACTTGCCGCGGCAAAAAGTCCAAATATGGACCACACTGGACAAATTCAGACCAGCCTTTTTATTTATTAGTACATCAGCCTCAGAACATTGTTAGATTTAACAGCATGCTGGCCTAATGGAAAAATGCCCCCGAAGGTGGGGTAGAACGGAATGACATAAAACCATCTCAGTTTAGATTTCAACCAATCACACCAAAACAAGACATATTGACAAGCTTTCCATCCAATCCTTATAAAACACACATAATGGTAGTTAGAACAAAGACTGGTTCATAAAAGACAAAGAACAGAGATCTATTCACAGTAACTTTCTAAAGATATACATTAAATAAACTTGTTGCCATCCTAAAGCCAAATCTACAAAGTCCTATTGTTATTTGTCACGTCTACTGCTTGGGAAACTTTTCTGCTGTAACAGAACTTCGGGCCACATCCTGAGGCCTAAATACTCTTTTTTAACCATTTCCTAAAAACCCTCTAACTTTATGGATTCCCACATTGGGACTCCCTTCATTTGGCATTTCCCTCTCCTCCCATCTTTCTCTCAGGCAGTCCCCAGTCTCCCATATCTTCCCTTAGGCTTTTTCTCCTTCATTGAATTTTTTTTTTTTCCACAACACAACCTTGTTCTGTGTGCTGCTGTACTTAACTTTAGCAACAGATTATCATTAAACCCAGACTAGAATTTTTTCAGGGCAATATTTCCCTGTACATGGTTCTTCATGGTGCCATCCTGCATTACCAGTTTGCATGACTAACAATTTGAATTATTAATAAAACAGTATTGTTTATATCACTTATTTCACTCTATTTCAATATCTCCATATGGCTTTTTAACTTTATTCTCTAGTAAAACAACCCATCTCATTTTGGAAGATTTTGTATTTTCCATTCTCATTCATCATGATTTAGCCCTAGTTATTTTGAACATATGTATTCTCAAGTAAACTATCTATAATGGAAGTTGGCACCCCTATTTCATTTTTATTTCAGAGCAGGGTCACTGTCAGCCACACTCTGGGTCAGCTCTGATACACTGAAAATGACAACTACAAGGAAAGCTGTCATGATCCAACAGAGATAATATTAATGATTCAATTATAAAAACCAGGAAGAATTTAATGAGCAGAAGGGATGTGGTAAATCGGGAGACTGTAAATTAAAAAAAAAATTAAAAAGAGAATGTATCCACTGTAAGGAACTAAACTGATTAAAACAAAAATGCCTGAAAAGGAGCAAATGAGTTTGGACAGCTTGGCTAACAGTACAGTCTTATTCCATATACACTGTAGATATTGAGAAACAAATTGGTATTTTGAAGTATGGCAGGACAGAATTAGAATTGAAAACCAGCAGAATAACATCAATGTTATGCAATTACTGTGTGTCTGTGGTGGGGAAAGCAGAGTCTGGAGAGAGTTGGGGGAGCCAAACTGCACAAGTGTAAAAAGTTTTCAGACATAATTGAACTCCTCTGGAAAGCTGAAAGTAGAAAGACACATATTCTGGAGACAATTGTACATGCAGACAAAGAGAAAAATAATTGTTCTCTATATCTGTGAACAGAGAGCAGGAAAGAATGCAAACATTTTAAGAATTTATCACTAATAGGAATAAAGTTCCTCCAAACTTCAGGATGCAGTATTTTTCTAAATAATTTCTGTACTATTCCAAGAGGAAATAGGGAGCTGCCCTGCATCCACAATGGGCCTGTTTGTTTCCATTCCTTCATGACCATGGACAGCACAAGTTTTTCTCTAAAACAGAATTAATTCAAAGTCTATTGATCAATGCTGTGAGGATTGCTGTTCACAACCTCTAAGGTAGAGATTGAACAAAAATGTTATTTACTAGTGAATTCTTCCTTCCTTTCTGTGGCTATATCAGAATACGTTGTCCGGAATTACATAAACTGATTTTTTTTATTTTGTTTGGACACAGATTTCTCAGACAATCTTTAGAAGTTATGTTCAACGCCAGCCATGAATGTAATATGAGATTTAAAACCCAATCAACTTCCCTTAGGAAGGAGAAGAAACCTCTTCAAGTACTGGCACCAGCAGCAAAATAATAATTTCCTTTTTTTATCAGAAAACAGAACTATGAAGGGAAGAGATGCCACAGCAATTAAAATGTTTGCATTTGTGTGTGGATAGATAGATAGATAGATAGATAGATAGATAGATAGATAGATAGATAGATAGATTAAAGTTGTATATAAGAATACAATAAAAAAGCAGCTTGGATTTGAATGTTCAAATTCCATGAAGATAGTTTTCATCAGGAAGTTTTTTTCACCTATCCTAGATGTCCACCATCCAAAGGATAAACATTGGTTTGGCACATTTCATTAGCATATATGTGATTAAATACCTTAGGAAAAGTTATGGCCTAGACATGAGCAGATACAGTAATTAAATATGCTGGGGCAGATTAAAATGGAAAAGTCTGAATTTAGAATCCAGGAAAGGGGAAGAAATGGATGTAGTGTTAAATGCTGGGGGATTTTTTTGCATATAGTTGTCTAGGGATGCACCAAAAAAATCCAAAAGAGTTATTTAAATTAATGTTTCACATCAAAATAAAGATAACTAAATAAAATTATGAGGCCAGAATTGCACAGCTGCTGTTTGAAAAAAGTGCAGTGGTGTAGGAGCTGTTCCCTTAAATAAAATTTCTTTATGAAGAAATTGTGCAGATGGATCCTTATGTGAAGCTGAAGAGGGAAGTGAAATACAAGACAAAGTCTTGACAGGGTTTTATAAAACCAGGTATAAATAAGGCAAAACTCACCAGAAGAGCGGAGTTACCCCACAAGGACTGAAGCAAGCAAACAAGATGTCCTGTTCTGAGGGAGATAGGAGGGAGAGCCTGAAGAAATCATCCTTTATACCATGTTGTGGCAGAGACAGAAATATGATAGTTTTATTCATGCTTATAAACCCGTTAGGGAATTCTCTTTTTATCTCTTTTAGAGGATACTCTCCCCAGGCTTTGCAATGTATCTTTATGTTTTCTGATTCTTCTTTATGAATTAACTGGGGGTTAGCCTACATTTTACTTTCCACCAACAATGCTTGTGTATTTGAGAAAATATGTTTCCAATCCATAATAGTCAGGGCAGTCTCAAAATTATAAAGCACGAGCGAGCTAAGGCTAAAGGCAAGAGAACTTGCAAAAATTACAACTTTCAGTCTAGACTGGGATTTATGAAAATCAGGAGAGCTTTATTTATTGCCACACTGGGATATCTAACTCTGGGACATGCCTCCCTCATTCTGTGGGTAAGGTTCTGAGGTTAGGTCACTGACTTTCATACCAGTCAATGCTGAGTTTCATTCCTTCTGATGTCGTACTTCATCCCTAATTTGAATTTATATTCCTTTAAAATGGAAAGAGGGACTGTGGCCACAGAATCAGTGAGGGCTTCAGGCAGAGCAGAAGGTGTTTCCTGTTTCCTACCCTTGTACCTGGTTACACATATTTTCTGTCAGCCAAATTGCTCCTCATGTTTATATCTTTCATAAATTTATCTCATGAGTTTGATCCACTGGCCAGTTACCTTAATATCAAGTCTAGAAAGATTAATACAGTTCTATGGAGATATTTTAGAAAAATATGTTAAATTACATCTTTTTAAATGGACACATATAAATCCCTACCTGCAGAAGATATAAAATATCCTCGTAAATATCAATACTGGTATTGACACTGTGTGCTCAGCAGCTAAAATCAGGCCTCTGGAAACACCTTTGTTGGAAACACTCCAAAAGGAAGCATTTACCAGGGAAATGTTTTTTCTTAATGGGGAAAAACCCTCAGAAGGATTGGTGCATTCCTCTACTGATGAAATAGATTCTTCCTTTGGTGGCACAATAAAATTCAAGGTTTTCTGATAAAGTTAATGCAATAAATATGGATACAGGCAGGAAAGAGGAGAGATGAGGGATGGAGTAAGAATAGATGAAGTTCAATTTCATGAATACCGATATATTTGTATATCCACATATCTCTACCAAATAGAAATATAAAATGGAATGAGTTTTGCATTTTGTTGAGTCTACTGGGGAGAAAGACTTAACTGCATTAGGCATTAAAATAAGAATGAAATTAGGGGATTTTTCATGGTGCCAAGGCTGAGAGCTACAGGACACAAAATACCACCTGCTAGAAACATCATTATAGTAAGGTTTTAGTGACTAAGGGGCTAAACAGTGAAGCAGCCCTCAGACATCCTTCAGGGGGGGAAACAGGACAGGGAATGCCCTAAGCCCCCATTTAATGTAAATGCTGGAACTCCAAACATTTCCTCAGGATCACAGAAGCAATCAGGGTGGAAAAGGCCTCTGAGATCACTGAGGTCACCAATACCACCATGGCACTGAATGCCACATCCAGTGTTTCCTTAAACCTCTCCACAAATGGTGACTCCACCACCTCCCTGGACAGACCATCCCAATGTGAAGAAATTAATTCTGATGTCCAACCTAAACCTCCCCTGCTGCAGCTTAAGGCTCTGTCCCGTTATCCCATCACTGACTGAAGGAAGCAGAGCCCAGCTCCCACCCCTAGATTTTGTTTCTGCAGAGCACCTTTCAGGACTGATTTTACTCAGGTCACATCCTCTGTCCCTGAGCTGTGATGTCTCTACGTACTGTGAATCCTGTTATCTCCAGGCTGATACATTCACAGTCACCTGCATGTGTCTCTCTGTGTGAGCTACTTCTTTCTGACTAAACACAATCAGTAAAAATAGAAATTTCTACTCATCCCCTCTCTGTGGGACCACAGAAACCCCTGACATTTGTCTGTAAGCTCTATTGTACACCTGGCCAGAACAATTCAGATTCACCAAAGACTTTGTGTGGGCCTGCTGTGTCCCCTCAGTCTGCCACTAATCTCTTTAGGTGTCAGATAAACTTCAGTCTTGGAGCACAAGGCAGGGCTGGACATCTCATCCACATCCCACAGCACCACTAATACTTTGTGATACGGTAATACATTGTCTTATCTCTTGCACAAAATCTTTACTTGTTCTAGGAAACTTGGCCATAGTAATAAAGATAACAGGCAAGTCAGTGTCTCTGCTGATTGTCGATATTTATTAGATTTTGCAGAAACACACACTAAATTCTATCCTCCATAAGCCCAGGCTCAACTTAATCAAAGTTTAGCGTGATGTCAAGGCTCCCTTTTGATTCTGTCAGTCAGTGAAATCTTTTTTATCTGATTTTTTTCCAGTCTTTTGCTCTGTTCCATGATTGGTCTGGGAAGGATGAGGGTTGGGTCAAATGCCTGGGGGGGTTTCTGGGGCAAATGCCTGGGGGGTTTCTGGGGCAAATGCCTGGGGGGGGGTTCTGGGGCAAATGCCTGGGGAGGTGGTTCTGGGGCAAATGCCTGTAGAGGTTTCTAAGGCAAAGCAAGAGATCTAATCCCCTCAGGGCCAGGGGGGGCTCTGTTACTACGGATGGGTCAGAGGGCCTCAGGGCTCTCTGTGGTGGCATTGGGGTTTGTCTGCTTTGCCAAGGGACCCTGTGGGAGCTCCTATGGGTCTGTTGGCATTCATTGTTGTGATGCCCAGAACTCACCAAGTGGGGATGGAGTCTGGGGCTTGTCAACCTCGTGATGTGGCTCTGGTGGCTGTGACATCGCAGAGAACAGGTCACAGTGGAAGCCAACACCCGGCAGCTCGTGCCTCATGCTCCCTCTCCCTGCTGGCCCCCTTTCCCCCCACCTGTCACAGGCCATGGCTGCTGCGATCGGGCTCCTGGTGGCCATGCTGGCCACACTGCCCAGGCTGACACGCGACCCGCAGGCCGACACGGCCACGGCGCAGCAGATGCAGCAGAGAAAGGAGTTCCTTCACCAGGAGATGACACGGCTGTGGCAGGAGGTTGAGCAGATGACATCCCTGGAAGGAGCCCTTGTCCATTATGTGTTTAAGAACTGGCTGTTTTGGGCCACAGCAGCGGCCATGCTGGTGGAGGTCTGCTGGCTGGCCTGGCAAAGGAAGCTTGCCTTCAGCAGCAACGGTGACAACAAGAGGAAACGAAACCTCAACAGAGCATGCAGTGCTGCCAGGCTTTTGGCTCAATCCACCCCACTACCAGTGCAGGACCTGCCTGAGCCGTGCAGGAATCTGAAACAGCTGGTACGGGACCTCCTGTATGTCAGCCGAGAGTTTTCCAGGAGGACTTTCATGCCACAGATTTACCCAGACAGAGGAATGGATGGCAGCCATGAATGCTGGAGTATCTTTGAGCACAGAATCTTCTACCAGCTGCTCGTGTTCCTGAGGCCACCCCCTGGTCACTCTTTCATCCTGGAGCCTGACACCGTGAGGCAGCACCCCGAGAGGTGCTCTGACATCCGTGTGGTGCTGGAGTGCACGTGCTCCATGGAGCGCGTGTTGGGATATTCCTTGTGCTTTGTCCATCGCCGGGGCAAGGTGCCGCGGGACCACAAATCACTGGTCCTAGAAACCCTCTGCACAGGCTTCTACTTGAACGTGGAGCAAATCTCCAGCTGGGTGCAAAACTTGCTCTGCTCATCCTGGCTGCGTTTGCCGCAGTGGCCGCGCCGGCGTCTGACGCTGCTGCCCTGCTCCCGCTCCTGCAAGTTCCTGGTGAGCAGCCCCTCCAAGGAGCAGAGCTGCACTGAGATGTTCTTTGCAGTGCATGAAGGCAGAACAGGCAACTTCGTAGTCCTGGAGTAGGCAGCAGCTTCTCTATGGAGCATCTCCAGTGCCATCGTGCATCTCGTGCAGGACAAGCCTCTTGTGCAGCCTGGGAAGGACAGGTCCTGCTGGTCACCCTGATGGTCTGTGACAGGGTGCCTCACATGGGGAAGTGAGGGAAGGGCTGTGCATCTGGTCTGCCTAAACTCTAATAAAGGAGAAAAATTTAAGATTTTTTTTGTTTTTTTGACAAAGACAAGAATTTTAGCATTTTTATGGAACATTTAAAATGCAGTGACTCGTGGTCACCAATTGTTGCAGTGTTGTTGAGGGTAGCCAGGACAAGGTGAGAGATGAGAATTGACTCCAATCAATTGATCCAATTGATCAATAAATCAGAAGGCTGATTTATTATTTTATGAAATTATATTATATTAAAAGAAAATTATATACTAAAACTACACAAAACAAAGAGAAAGGAGGCATCAGAAGGCTGGAAAAGAATGAATAATAAAAAATCATGACAGACTCAGAGAGTGCGACACAGCTGGCTGTGATTGGACATTAAATTAAAACAATTCACATGCTGGGTAAACAATTCTCCAAATCACACTGCAAAGTAGCAAAACATGGAGAAGCTGAAGCTTCCCAGCTTCTCAGAAGAAAAAAATCTTGGTGAAGGGATTTTTCATAAAATATCACAGTGACTTCTCTGCACAAAACTGGTATATAACTGTCAAAATAAACCACTAATTAACAAACAGTTAAGTGCTGGTTGAGATTCTCCTTCAGTTCAGCACAAAAATGGAAATCTGCTTTGTAGCGTCATAATATTTCCAGCTTCTGTTTTATTTACTTCCTAACTTTATAAAAACTTTCAGGTGATTTTGCCCATACATAGGGAAGAAGGGAATACCCCAAATAAAGCACATAAATCCCTGAATACTTGTTTCACACATTAGTCTAGAATTGAACAGTAAGCAGAATAATCCATGCCTGAAGGACTGGAAGCTGAGAGATCCCTGCATTTCTTCCCCTGTGCTGATGGGCAAAGGGACTTTTACCACAGGCATCATAATACAGCTGGGGGGCATCATAATGCACTTGAGCTGGCTTAAATGCCCAGTTGAAGTCATGTCTATGAAGCATCTGGTTTTTCTCTAAATGAATTAATGCATAATTTCATCCATTGTAAAGAATAATAAAGCTCAGCCCTTGCAGAGTGAGTTGGGGGTTACACCTGCTGGTAGCACTGGCACATCTACATATTTATGGTGAGTTCAGAGTGGAACATTCATGTGATGTCCTTACACTACATGAGGAGCAAGCTGCCTGTCTGAAGGGATATAAATGCCTGGAGAAATTCTGCAGTGAAAGTCACAGAGCAGGTTTTGGAATACCGGGCAGGATATCTCCTGAAACAAATCACAGCAGGCAGATTTTCAATACCTACTGCTCTGGATAAGCCCAAAATGGCATTGTTGTGAAGTTTAAGTTCATCATTTGTCGAGCCCAGTGTTCCTATAGTGGCTGGTGCAGTGCAGTTCAGATTGTGAAATCAGTGCCAGCGTCAGCCACAAGTTTGGTGCAGAACAGGAAATTAGCACGCAGGAGAACTCCTTGTGACTGAACTCTGCTCAATAAAAATCCTTCAGCCACCCTACAAAGAGCTCTTCAGGTGAGACTGTGGCTTCTTTCAGCGTGTGATTGCACACTGACACACACACACACACCCTAACTAGCATGAAACTGGATCAGGACAGGTTTAGAGTGGATATCAGGAAAAGTTCTTCACCCAGAGGTTTCACAATTGTGAAACATAGTGGGAGTCCTTTGATAAAATGAGAAAGAAAAAGACATTTATTTCAGTAATCCAAGGATTTCTCCAAACCCAGTGGCACAAAATGCACATAACTTTTTTTTTTTGTAGTGTTGTATCTGACTGTTGAACATTTTGTTGCACCTCTTTTATGGAGAAGGGAAAATGTTAATGAGATTTCAAATACTTATGAATGAATTCTTTAATTTGTGTTCTTTTACCAGTCACCTACACAGCATTTAGTAGAAACCTATCATCTTCCATGTCTGGAGAAAAAAGATTAATGTCACTTGCCTCTTAAAGAGACCTGAAAAAATGTTTACACCTAATGTTTTCATAGTAAGCACAAGCAGCAGTCTAGCACTAATGGAAAGATTGTCACATTCCAAGGAGAGCCCCTTCTGTCCACAACATCTCACAGCAGTGAGTCTTGGAATGGCAGCTCAGAGCTGGCCTACACAATGGATTAAAAATTGATTTCAGTCAAGAGAAGACTGTAAAGGCGAGCATAAATCCCACTCTTGAAATGGATATAAACATTTCAGTAATTATCTGCTCTCTACATTTGTAATGGTAACACCCCTGGGATAGAAGGGGAGCATGGTGGCATCTGAAAATCCAAGTTCTGGCCGGAGAGTATTTAAATAATGATTAAATGTGTTCATGTGGATGTTATCTGGGGACACTAAATCTCTTAGTCAGACTTCCTGTGGTTTGCATGACAGTAGTTTTGTGAGATACAGAATTAGGGGTGTGGGTGGCATTCACTGGGAAGTCCATTTACATCAGGCAATTACTTTTTGAACAAAATCACACCTCTCATTTCACTGAGACCCTGTAGGTGAGTATAATTGCTCTTTTTTTATAGTTCAAATTGCTCTCTGAGGAATGCAAGGAGTTACATTTAAAAAAAAAAGTATTTGATTTTTATTTGATAAACTGAGTCACATAAAAAAATGAGTGATATAAACTCTATCAGCTATTTAGCCACAAAGCTCAGGAATTTCCCCTTCTTCATTCATTTGCCCTGATAATTATATAGATCTTAATTAAACAGGCCTTTGGAGATTAGTATGAACATAGTAAGCAGACAAATATAAGGATAAATCTACCACAGAGAAAGAATCAGAATCTTTATGGCACCTACCAATAAAAAACAAAGTGTGGAGGAAAATTTTCTTGACAAAAGGAGTATAAAAAGTGTCAGGACAGATCAGTTGCCCAGAAATATGTATTCTGGATTAAAAAAAAGCAAAGAAATTGAGCCAGAAGTCATCTGCTCTTAATTCTAGCTCAGTCTTTGGGACGAATGTTTCTCACTAATGAAGCCCATCTGGAATCCTGAAGTATGGAGCACAGGGATTCTGGCCAGGTGAATTTGGGAATTGGAAGGAGCCCTGATTGCCCATTCCATGAGCCAGCAATCTGGGAATTTGGCCTGACCTGTTCTTCATGGTTTTCTCTTTTTTTTTTTTTTTAATTTTTTTTCCCCAGCTACAACAGCCAAACTTCAAGAAAGGAATGAAGTGCAATTATCTTCCAGTTTTTATACTGATGAGAAAAAGCTACAAGGTCATGGGGAATAGCATAGGGAGAATTGTTTTCGCATGGAAAATGAAAATGTAACAAAAGTGCATAAGCCCTGGTAAGGCAGGTGCCTGTGTTAGCATTCATAGAAGGTTTCAGAGAATGAGGAACAATGCAAACCATTTCAATTACAGCTGGTGCAGCCTGGTGGAACATTAGTTTTACATCGTGAAACCCACCATCACTTTCAAAGCGGTGAGGTTACTAAAACATTACTTTTCTGTTTAATTGTGATTGCCAAGTATGATGTGAGTTTCCCCTCCTAATGCAATTTCATGCACCTTTAGGGCAGCATCTCTGTGAAAATTGACCTATAATTTGTGTGAAATATTATTGTAATATCCATGCTGGAAATGGAGCATAAAATTATACTAATATGTACACACAAGCCACATTTGCTTATTTTCAGGGCCTTGTTTCAAGACCATTGTTTTGTCTATTAGGTTTTTTTCAAAAGGAATATTTTGGAATTATTTGGTAAATATATGGAGTTTTAACTTTGATCAGAAAAAATTCAGATCACTATGACTCCATTGCTTTCCTTATATCAAAGCAAGTGTCCTAAGAATCTGACTCAGGTTATTAACTCCAGGGATACAATTTTAAGACACAACTGGATTCTTCAGTTTTACCTGGGACATTTGCAAACACCAGAGTTTAAATGTGTTGCACTTTGCCCTTTTTTTCTTTCATTTAGGACGCTGAAACACTTCAGTATTTACCAGTGGAGTTTTAGGACATGCCCTGTGGGCTGTTGTTTGTGGGATATTTTAAAATTAAAAATAGAAAGTTGGAATTATAGAGTCCTAGAATGATTTGGGCTGGAAGGGAATTTAAAGATAATCTGGTTCCAACCCCCTGTCATGGGCAGGGACACCTTCCACTGTCCCAGGTTGCTCAGAGCCCCATCCAGCCTGGCCTGGAACACTTCCAGGGATGGAGTGTCCACAACCTCTCTGGGAAAAGAATTCTTAAATCTCTCAGTAACCAATGAGGAGAGACATTTGCTCTTGTAGGAATTCTCATCTTGCCATCTGAGCAAACTCTGAATGAGCAATTTTATTTCTAATGTTTAGCTCCCTAAAGTTGTGTGAGATGAAGCCAACCAGTAGTGTCCAAACCCACAGAAGAGTATAAATATTTCAGTCTATCTGAATCTCATGAATTTCAGAGACTCTGGGATTGATTTTGTACCCGTGTAACTTTCTGGGAGAAACCTCCTAGGGGTTCCTAGCATGCCATAATTGTTGTGAAAACCAGAAGTCTTAACACTCTACAGCTGCTTGTAAAAAAAACCCTGATGAGGAAATAAGTTAAGCCTGAGCAATATTTGCAAATCTCAGAGATGATATTAATTTTTGCAAGCTTGCCTAAAACTTATATTTGCTTATATTCCTAAAAATTCAACAGAAATAGAGACCCAGTGATCTCTTGAATGGCCACAATTTCCAAAGCCTTTTTCTGCCTTCAGAGAAAGTTTCTGCATATCACAGCAAGGCTGCAATTACTCCAGCACTGCAAAAATGTGCTCATGCTAAAGAAAGAGCCTAATTATCCTCCTATTTCCAGCTTGCCTTTCTTGGTACAACCCTTGAAAGGTTTGTGTCAGAGCATTGCCTGTAATCACACAGGATCAGTTTGGGGCTATCTTTAGGTCTCAGCACCTGTATTTTGTTACTGGGTTAATTTGAGGGGATGTTTATTGTTCAGGGGTTTGCATGTTGGACCTAGAAAATTCAAGGGAGAGAATGGATGGTGTCCACATTCAGTCAAGCTGGACAGGAAGTAAATATTTACAGGAAATAATTGAATTAAGAACAAATAATGTGAATTATAATAGGAAAAGAAATTTCATTAAATAGGACAGCTCCTTGAAAATAAGAAAGACAAAATCCTCTATCAAATTGTCCCTGTGGGATTGTAGCCCAGTAATCCTTGGGGTGAAATCCTCAAGCTGTGAACATTATTGTCTGTATAAGAACGTTATTTATGCTCTGTGTCACTCAGCACTTTTTTCCCTGTTTCAACAATATTTAATCTTTACTTGGGCTAAATTTAGGACACTTTAAATGAAGAAACCTTTTTCTCTGTACGAAGCAAAACTGTCACTGTAAAGTTGGAGAGCAGCTCAAAATCTGATCCAGAGACAAAATGATGCCCTGAGAGAGAATCCCAATGCATTTTTTCTGTCATACCTGCTTCCACATCAGATTTTAGGGTTGTCTCTAAATTTGTGATTTATCAACTGGCTTGTGACCAAGATAAACACAAAGCAAAACTTTCCGACTGCTTTTGAACTCAGACTGATTAACTCCTTCAGACCTTCAATCTTGGAGGATAAATAAAAAAATAAAAGGATCTTTTCAGCACAGTTAGGAAATTGGTCTTCCTATATCCTTAATTTCTAGGCATGAAAGGTTTTTGATCGGCTCCATCATTTTAACTATTTCCATCCTTCCCCACCTCAGCATTGTTACCAAATATGCAATGCATACATGCATAAACAAAATATACTGAAATCAGAGGTAATTTATAAATTACATTACTGACCAAAACAGCCTTTATGGAAATCCCCTTCATGAGCAAAGCTCATCCACTCAGTTGACCACATGACAAGAATTTGGTGGACCTTTCTGAGGGCAATGGAACTTCAAATTTTACAAGTATCCAATTGATTTTATCTCAAGTGTTCTAAATTCATCACTACTAAATGTCAGTTGCCTGCTGAATAGCAAGTAGGACCCTTATAATGGAAATCAGTTAATCTTTGTGGTGAATTATTATTTATATACTACTGAAATACTGTTAGCCTCTACACAGACAAGGATTGTGAGGAGAAGTCCTTGCCTCACAGAGTTCAGACTGAGAATCTGATTCTGCAAAATCATTCTCACATGAATTTATTGAATCAAGCAGTCTTGGGGTTAAAATTCTTCTATACTTTTAAGCACACATAAAATTTTTTATATGTATTCAAAAGTATCACTTGAATTTATTTTTTATTCTATCTCTATTTAATTCCGCTTCTGTTTTAAACACCTAGAGAAAGTTTTGGAACACAACCAAAAAATTTGTTCCTTGTAAGTGTAATACTATAATCAACTTCTTTATTATTGAAAAAAATGAAATAGGAAGAAGATTCCTACAGTCAAGAGAAATTACAATTATAAACATGCTTGGACTTCACCTTGAGGGGGTTTGCACTTTAAAGAATAAACAACATTTCTCTGGCATTCAAATAACAAAGGTGGATCCAGCAGATATTACTGAAAAGCTGAAATCCTGGATCCTTCCCCTTCCTATTCCTATCCTACCCTATATTTCTTCCTGTCAGTAAAGGCACCTATTTCAGATGATGGCTGAAAACCAATCCCTTTAAATCAACAGGATCCTTGACACCAAATTTCAGAGGAACAGGCTTTGGCCTTGAGACTTTCAAGACAGGAATATATCATTATTTAAAGCCATCTCTGCAGAGGAAGTGGTTCAGGTGTTCTGATGTGCTTGTGGCTGAACTGCCAGGCAGCAGACATTGAACCCCAGAACTCTGGATTTTAGCGCACGAGCTCTCCTGCCTGAGGGAAGGAAAGCTCCTCTGTTTGCTCATTGACCTTTGTAGTTGGGCCAGCCAATATCAGCAGGGGGAAAAAGGCACCACAGCAGGTGGGATACAAAGGCCAGCACCAGCTTGGAGACTGTGCTGAGAGATGTTTTATACTAACCAGAATTATGCTTTAAGAGGCAGAGGAGAAAGGAGAACCCTGAGAACTGCAGCCCTGCAGTTAAAGGGGGAAAGAAGGGGCAGAAGGAATTGTTGGGGGCTGTATTCCCATTTACTCCAGCACCTGTCTGCAGGCCTCTCTTCCCTGGCAGGATGGATGCACTCATTACAGTGCAAGAGTTCTATTGTCAGCACATTGCAAGGGTTCCATATTGCTGGAGTTTTGTACTCCTTGATGTTTCTCATGGGCATCTCCTCCAGGCACTGACTCTTCCTTGTCCTTGCAGCAGCCAACTGACTCCAGTTCCTCTCAACCAACCACTCCACTCTTTTATAACACTCTTTTTATTGGCTACAGGCATGGCCTGTTAAAATCCGGCCTGCTGCTAATCTTTAATAATTAACCCAGCTGCAACTCTTTAGGGGGTAAGATTACTTTCTATACTACCTTTATTTACTTATATTCTATTCCCCTACAATGTTGCTTTGCTCCCCTGCATTCCCTGGTTTGTGAGGTCCTTCCTGCACTTCTTACAGGTTTGTTGGGAACTGCCCTGTCAAAGGAACAGCTGTGGTTTCAGAGGGCCCAGCATAACTGGGAGTGGTGTTGGAGAAATGGAAATCTCCAAAACTATCCCTGCTCAAATCTGTGTCCAGAGAAGCACAGAATCATTCAGGTTGGAAAAGAGCTCTAAAATCATTGAGTCCTTGCACTGCCAGGTCCACCACTGAGCCATGTTCCTAAGCACCCACGTGTGCTTTGAGCCCAAAGTAACAATCTCACTATTTCACCTAAAGAAATGCTACCAGTGTCAAGGGAAATAAAATTAAATTATAAAGATATGAGGCCATTTGTCGGATCTCAGGATCTCAGTCCTGAGGTGCTGAGCCACCGAGACCACCCTTGGGGGGCTCGGGAGTCCTGGGATGTTACCAGAAGTGTCTGGTGGCTGGACTTTGATCCTACACAGGAGACGACACCTGTATGAGGATAGGAGGATTTCACCGGGGTGAATGGTGAAGGGATTAGTTAATTAGAGGGTGAGACACAGGGTTTAGGATTTCTGTACAGGGGGGTTTAGAGAAGTAAGATGGAGGAATTGGGGTGTGTCCTGTCCTCCTTCTTCTTCTTCTTCTCCTCCATCTTCTTTGGCCATGGTGGCACTTTTGGATTGGTTATTACTGAAAGTGCACCCAGCAATAAGAATAAATGGTATTGGGGAAAAATGATAAATATTGTACACGTAACTATGGGTATAAAGATAGGTGGCTGCCCCGGAGGGCGCAGAGTGTGCTCATGGCTGACTGCTGAGCAGATCTCTGTTCGGCTGAAAGAAAATCTTTTAGATAAACAATTAATAAACATAAAAACCGAAAGAAGAACTGAAGCCTCTTCTCGTCCTTCGATACGCGGGCTGCCCCAAGGCCACTCCGGGCCTTTCCAGGCCCTTCAAACAGCCGAGATAACCCGACAGCCATTCAAGACCCTTTGGAGGCATCAAGTCCCCTTTGAGAATCTTTTGTGCAAAGGATCTGAAGAAAGACTTTAGAGGCATTAGATAATGAGGACATATTTCCTGGGGTGTGTGAGTTTATATATGTTCATGCACATCCACACATCCAGTTCTGGACCTTTCATTCTGACTTGCACATGCAACATAATTGAGAGAGTTATTTCAGAATATCTTTATAAAATAGTGCAAATTAAGATACTCAATAGCCATTTTTAATTTTTGGATGACAGCCTGCTTTGAGTAGAAGATGTTAATATAATTAAGTGGATACAAAGCAGAAGGAGAGGATCCTGGAGAAATTAGAAAAGAGTAATTTTTGTGCTATCACTGCAAAGCAAATTAAAATAGTATTTCCTTTTCATTTGTGAACAAAGAAAAATATATCTTCCCCCTCTCCTGGCAGTCTGAAATGCACCTTATTGTTCAGTCCCCCCTTTTGTGCTCATTTCCTTCTCTCTTTACCCCTTTGGCTTTGTGTTTTCAGCTGGGATCCATCCTACCTAGTAGACCACTCGCATATTTGTAGCCTGGAAAATGGATTCATCCAGGAACCTGAAGTGTTGTCTGAGAGGCAGAAAGATTGAACACTGAGGAAAGAGACCTAGAATGGGGTATGGTGCCTGAACCAGTCTGCTGCTAAGGTGGGCTTGGCAAGCTAAAAAAGTGCAGTGCCACTTGTGCCATGGTAAAAGTGAATGTAAATCCCATAGGCTGCCTTCATCTTTTTATGCATTTGTCTTCTTTTTCTTTTATAAAATGTTTATTCTTGGCAATTAAAACCTTGGACTCTTCGATTTGCTTCTGTTAGACTCTGTACATACTTTCCAGTGTCATGAAATGTTCTTCTGGTCTCTGAGATTTAATGCAAAATAAAACACCTCCAATCAAAGGACTTGGTTCCTATTCTGGCTGCTGGCTGTAACTTACTGAAATTCATAGGGCAAAGTTGGGTCTTTGAAGAAATGTTCACTAATTTAAATAAATCGAGAACATTGGAATTGTTAAAGTTGGCATTAAGGGTTTCTGTGGGTTCCTTTGTTACCCAAATGGGATTGATCCTCCAGGAGGAAAGGTCAAGGCCAGGTGAGAGTCTCAGTCAAGGAGCTGAAATTGGAGGGCTTTATCTGCATGTGAATAGCTTATCTTTCCCCCTCTGCACTGATGCTTTCCATTTCCAGCTGTCTGCCCTGCAGAGAGGAGCCAGCTGTTTGTGAAGCCACTGCTTGAAATGCCTGCCCCAGATGTAAAGACAAAACCAGCACTTGGGCTGTGTTAAAAGCCTGAACTCCAGTGGGGTCAGCAGTTGCTCCAATTGTAAATCGGTTTTCTCCGAAGCAGAAATGGGGTCAGTGAGGGGTCCTGGGGGAGAGCAGAAAAGGGGGACCACCACAGATGATTCATGGTGTGTTATCATTAAAATGGGTGATCCATGCAGAATAGAGATGAGACAGATGAATGAGATGAAATATTATGAATATTAAAGTAAGAGATAAATACACATTTATGTATATTAGAGCAGTTAGCATCACTCATTTCTAAAGAGTGTCAAAGGCTGTAACCAAGCAGTTAAAGGCTGCTGCCTTCCTTTTTGGTGAAGTGTATTTGCATATTTATTTTGCAAAATCTCTTGCAAATTAATTTGGGTCTACCAGACAACACAGAGGAAATGATGAAGTTTGATAATGGTGGATGCAAGGAAAAAATGAACAGACAGACATACTTGTGTAAATATATTTATACAGATGAGATTTGTCTTTTTTTTTTTTTTTGTATTGTTGAGCATTCTATAAAGAAGGAGCAAAAAAACTCCTCATATATAGATAAACCTTGCACTGTCCCTGTAGCTGTAGCTTTGTGACAATGTGCTCACACATTTTTGGGATAAATGTTAGGGCTGTGTCTTGTAGGTGGCAAATATGATCGAGTCTTTAGCACTAGACAAGATTTTGCTTTTTTTCTGAAATAAGATTAGCACTGACACCAGTGAACAGCCCAACACAACAGCATTAACAGCAGTGAAGCTGCTTTTACTGCAATCTCACAATTCCCATGTCCTGCAGAGAGCAGCAGCTGCTGTGATAAAAGTGGTGAATGCAAATAAAGTGAAAGTATGGAACCCCCTGTATAAAAGGTGGGGTATTTTCCATATTGTGACATTTTACACACACACAAAAAAAATATGCTTTATATAATAAATTTATGGGAAGAATGGTCTGACTGAAAAAAAGGGTTGAATTTTTGGGCTGGCAGCTAATGAGGGATTGCCCCATCACTGGAAGTGTCCAAGAGAAAAGGGAAGATGTCCCTGCCCATGGCCTTTTACTTGGGCTGGCCATAAAAATGTTTTATAACCTATTATTGTTACCAAAAATTTGAAACAGAGTGCCCTAGGTGGCATCTCCAAATAACTTAACATTTCCAGTGCCACATGATGGAATTAAAAACGAAACAAACAACAAAACAAAGAACATCTTGAGTTTTGTAATTAGTCCCTGTAAAGGATATAAATTGGAACTGCACCAGGTTTTAAAGTGTAATTATGATATGCTCTATAATTTTGAAATTCTGTTGTGAAAGTACATTTGTTGTTCCATGAGTTTTGTGTTGTGTCTTGTACTTTGTCTTGTATATTATCACATGATAGGAAAAAAAAACGCATAAAAATTTGACTTTGAAAAAGTAAAAATGAGATAAAGTACATTTCTCTTATTCCTACTTGAAAAAGTCAAAGGAAAATCAACTTCTTATTTTTGAATCATTTCCATTTTGATGGAATTGTGGCTTCAAAAAGCAAAATGGTCTTTTAACGAATTTCAAGCTGACTCTATGGCTAAATCAATCATTTGAAATTAGAAACTGCATTATGAAGGAGCCTTCAGTATGATCACACACTAATTCTGTTTGGGTTTCTGAGTTTGTTCGCTTTCTTGAAGAATTCCTCTCCCTTTGAAGGTGCAAAATGGAAAGTAGCTCTTTCAGATGCCTTCCCCTTCATTGTTTAGGTGCATTTTCTCCCTGCTTGGCCATGAAGACAGAACTACTAATTACTCACTATTTTAATAATTTTCATGTTTTTTCAGCCTTCTTACATCTGTGTTTTTCATGAAAAACATGAAGAAACTTTTGTGACTTCCCCAAGAAATCAAGCAAAGGATTGTTTTTCTATCATAAATCTAAAGTACTAATAGATGAATATATAATTGATTATTTGGAAGTCTAATTTAAGGAACATGGTTTTGAAGTTATTAGCACTTTGGAAACTTAAAGCATAGCGTTTATTTTATCCCAAACCATGATGTAGAGTGCACAATTCTTCTGAAAATCATAGTTATCAAATCAGACACCAGAAAATGAGGCTGAGAGCGCAGTGAAATTTTAGTTTAAGTATTTTGACAGCTTTACAGTTGATTTCAGGAGAGGGCTCAGCACCAAAAGAAACTTCCTGCCCAAACCTCCTCTTGCTGCTCCTCATGGGAAGTTGTGGGATCTCAGCACCTCAGGACTGAGGTGCCGAGCCCCGAGACCACCCTTGGGGGGCTCGGGAGTCCTGGAATGTTCCAGAAGTGTCTGGTGGCTGGACTTTGACCCTACACAGGAGACGACACCTGTATGAGGACAGGAGGGTTTCACCGGGGTGAATGGTGAAGGGATTAGTTAATTAGAGAGTGAAACACAGGGTTTAGGATTTCTGTACAGGGGGGTTTAGAGAAGTAAGATGGAGGAATTGGGGTGTGTCCTGTCCTTCTTCTTCTTCTTCTTCTCCTCCATCTTCTGTGGTGATGGTGGCACTTTGGGATTGGTCATTACTAAAAGTGCACCCAGCAATAAGAATAAATGGTATTGGGGAAAAATGATAAATATTGTACACGTAACCATGGGTATAAAGATAGGTGACCGCCCGGAGGGCAGCACAGTGTGCTCATGGCTGGCTGCTGAGCAGAGCTCTGTCGGGCCGAGAGAAAATCTTTTAGATAAACAATTAATAAACACAGAGACAGAAAGAAGAACTGAAGCCTCTTCTCGTCCTTTGATACGCGGGCTGCCCCAAGGCCACTCCCGGCCTTTCCAGGCCCTTCAAACAGCCGAAAACCGGACAGGAAGTGATGTCCTATTCCTCAGAGCAGACAGAGCAGAAGCACACCTTGCTGCCTCACGTCATTCCCAGCTTTTGTGACCGCATTTGTGGCTCTAACAAAAATGTTGGCAGACTGTTGTGTCAGTGAAATGTTCCATCCTACCGCCTCTGAGGAATGGACACACTGACAGGCTGTCACTCTCACTGGTACCTTCCTAAACAACATCATTCTGAGACAAGAATAAAACCCACAACTGCTGCTGTGTCCATTAGAAAAGAAGGCAACTTCAGAAGGAGAGAGGCATTTTGGGAATGAGCAAGAGTTCCTGTTTCTGGCCAATGTGAAAAGACAAATGGGCTTTCAGTAAAATCAGTAGGATATCGATTTTAGGACTTCTTGACTCAGCAGGTAGTGAACTTCAAAATTTTTTTTTTTCCACAGAAAGTTGTGAAAACAGCCTTTTTAGGTTCAGGAAAGCTTTGTGAACAACAGAGGCTGAATGAAATGGACTTGGATGTAGTTTCTAAAATCACAAATCAGCTGGAGAAGAGACCAGACCAGCTTAAGGAATCTGTCATATTGCATAGTCCTGGAACAGATGGGCTGCTGCTCTTATCAGAAATACATTTCTCATGTTCTCAGAGATAAACTGTTGTAATTCTGCCTTATTTGAGCCACTGTGTGTGTATGGAATTTTCATGTGAATGAATGAGACAAAGTTCCATGATTGAGTCCAAGTATATTTCATTACAAATGAAATTTGCAGCTATTTCTTGGTTGAGTTATATCACCTCACCTCTTCAGAGGGCTTGAGAGGGCAGACAGGAAATTGCCCCCACTCAGAGGACAGCAATACCTTATTGCAGTGATGCCTCAGGTTTTGGCTTTTATATTTTTCAGATTCTGTGCTGCTTTATTGTGTGGGTCTGGGCTTCATATGAGGGGATGGTGAGCTCTGTGCACAGAGCAGGGAGACAAAACAATTCCTGCTCCAGCTGGGCACCAAGGACAAATGATCCAAATCTCAGCCCCAAGAGCACAAACACCGTGGGCTGAAGAGAGAAAAACAAGCAGGGTGGGACTGCCTGGGCTGGAGCTGTAATTGGAAAATTAACTCCAATATGCAAATAGAGCAGAACTTATAAAAGTGACAGATTCCATGACTGGTTGTGCATTTTGTGACCATTTTGGTTCATCTTGGGTGCAGCCCTGGCTGGGCTCTTGTGCTGCCCAAGGTGGATCCATTGAGGCCTTTTAATAAATCCCCGCTTTATTCTTTATCTCTGTCCAGTCTCTGTTCTAGGTCAGCCTTCACAAGGCATCTGTAGCAAGGAAAATTGGTTGCAGGTGAATTTGAACAGAAAAGATCCCATTTGTGTTGCATCCACAGAGGTGAATAATCCCTTCTCTCACTCTGGGGCATGTGTTGCTGTGTATTTTGTGCATCTCAGCAATGATAAATTCTCTCTGTCACACAGCATTGAGGAATTCTCAGGTTTTATTCCCCAGATTAAGTAATGAGAACCAGCCTTCTTGCAGTGCCCCCTTTCAGTGCACTGAGAATTGCTCATCCTTTCTTGGAACAGAAAAAATAATTCTTTCAAGAAGACATTTAAGGACTCCAATGAGCTGGTTCTTATTCTAGCCTCAGTCATCTGTCCTTGCTGCTCATTATAAATGTAGTTAAAATGCTGTAGAGTCTTTATAATTTTATAGCAAATCTTTTCCTTAATGACTCAAAAATTTTCGCTCACAAGCAAAATACTCCAAATTTATCTGAATTAACCTCATTCTGTTTTGATTGGATTCATCCATTTCTCTCATTCATTTACACACTGTTGTAATTCAGCCCTGTTTGCTGCAGTTGCTATTCACTACATTAGTCCAAGAAGTCAGCCAAAGTACATTTTTTTTTCTTTTTACTAAATGACATATAAATAAAGCTGTGTAGTTATATATGCAGATGTTCTCACACCAAAGATTTATATTGAGGAGTCAAATGTGTCTCTCAATTTTCTTTTTTCCAGTGAAATTTACAGCGCATGGAAGATTGTAATAAAATTTTTGCAAAATAAAGTTGAATTCTTTCTCCCTCTAAGTAAATATTCCTATGGACAATGTTTGAAATAGGTTCTTTTTTTCTTTTTTTTTTTTTTTTAATCCTTCCTCCAGAAGCAGTAATTCACAAAAGCATTTGTTGTTCCATTACTTTATATAGCAGTTGAGACACAATTCATGGCAATTCCTTGCCTTGCTTTTTGATATAACTCTCAATTACCAGCTTTCACAAAAATGAATATACAGTGGGTTCTCTGGCCAGCTCCTGTGGTTAGTAATCATCAAATCCAAGAACATTGCAGTGGTGAACACTATAACAAAATCTTCAGGGTCTAATTTCTTTAACTCCATCTCTTTTTTTTCTTCTTTCTTTTAGAGATTTCCTGGGCATATTTGTTGTGTCAGCTACCTGCAATCTAAATTCAAGGACTGTTCCATTACAATAAAACCTGGTACTAAGATTTTGTTGGAAGACCTTGAAAATGTGTTTTGATATGAGAGGATGAGGACAAGAATGAGAAGGAATTTAATTTTTTCTCAGCAGATTAATTGTTCCCAGTTTTCTAAACATCCATTGAACACCATGCAAAGAGCCCTGGGAGGCTGAAATCTGATTTCCCACAGGGGCTGCTCGGTGGTGCTGGGATGGGTGTTGGTATGAAAAAGCAGAAATCTCTTCCCAGAAGGGCCATGAGTTTTCCCCTGAGCTGATGGAAATGCCCAACATCTCTTTGTGATACTTCCCCCAGTTTTTTTCACAGATTGTCTCATTTCTTGGTTCATTGCTCACTGATTCTGCTCTTTCCATGGTTAATAAAGAGTAGCCCCTTATTGGAGGCCATTCATTGCTGCAATGGCCTCTTGGGTTGTTTAAAGCCATTTCTGCATCTTTGCTCCCTTTGATGCTGATCTTCATGTTCCTAAATACATTTCTATTAAAGGAACAACACCTCTGTCAACAAGCCAAGAGTACCACTCACTTTATCACTTTATCACACTGGTCTGGTAGCTCTGGAAATATCAGTGTTTTTAGAATTAGAATTTAACCCACCAAAAATTACTACTTTTTTTTTTTTTTTTGCTCCCCAGCATCTGTTAGCAGGCATTTGATTACAGCCAACAGGTTACTCTAAGAAAAGACAAAGTAATTTTGTCTCTCCCACCCCTGAAAAATCAATGAATTGCAATGAAAAGAACTGAATTGCTTTCAGTGATGTTGGGGTTCTCACCCATGCAGATGCAATTTATTGGATTTGCAGGGATGCCCCAATGAAGCCAAGAATGATGAATATGACTCCATGTTCCCAGAAGGGTAATTTATTACTTTATAATACTTTTTTATATTAAAGAAGACTATACTATACTAAAGAGTACAGAAGGGATACCTATTAAATGCTAAAAAGATAATAATGAAAACTCCTGACTCTTTCCAGAGTCCTGACACAGCTTGGCCCTGATTGGCCAAAGAGTGAAAACAACTCCCAGCAGAATCCAATGGAACAATCACCTGTGGGTGAACAATCTCCAAACACATTGCACATGAGCACAACACAGGAGAAGCAAATGAGATAAGAATTGTTTTCCTTTTCTTTTAGGCCTCTCAGCTTCCCAGGAGAAAATCCTGGACAAAGGGATTTTATCAGAGAATGTGAATGGCATTGAAATGGGCTTCATCCTGATTCATGCAAGGGTTTATCAGCATTTTGTGGCAGTGGTTGCTTTGGAGATTGCATGAAGGAAAACCTGCTGAGTGCAAGTGAGGAGTGCCTGGCCTGCTCCTACCCCTGGATTCACTCTGAAGCTGCATTTGGAGACGTTCACCAAAACCCCTCCCATGCACAGCCACAGGGTGAGGAAAAAATGACAGGAAAAGTTCTCTATTGACAAAAAAAAAGCTACAGAATTTCCTTCCTAGGCATCAAGAGGATGTGAGATAAAATGTACATCTTCCATGCAATTCCCTGCGCTGTGTGGAGTGTGTTTAAAGAATCCTCTGATTCATTCCACCACCACCAGCCCCAGTTGGCCCAGAGAAGTGAAGGACCAGCCACCAGCTTTGTCACAGCTCTGTCCACACTGTGCTGGCTCCTCTCTCTTCCTCCTGCTGTACAGTAAGAGCTGAAATGAGGGATGCAGGACTCCAGGCAGCTCTTCAAAATGCAGTTTATTCCATGCAAGGTGTTACAGCAGTCATGGGTGACAGAGCCTGTGCCTGCAGGCAGCCCTGCAGACCCTGAGTTTAGGTTACAATGCATTACAGACTTTTCTTTGCTGAGCATCTTCATACAGAAGAACCAATCTATATCTTAACTTTTATCTCTAGCCTATCATAACTGCTATAATTACCATATTCATGTTACTGTTCTCCAATCACTAACAGTCAGTACATTACATTTTAAGCTAGAAGATGTTTTTCAGTTTTCTTGCAATGGAAAATTCTGAGACCTTTTTCCTACTTGCCACATTTGCTGCCTTGTTTGCCTGTGCTCTCTTTCTGCTTGGTAAAAACATCTTCTTGTTTGGGGTGGGTTTATCCTTTGTTCTAAGCCATAAAACCCCTTCTAACCAACACACCCTTTGCCTCCTTGGTTATCCAGTGAGACTGGCTCAGCAATTCTTTTCTTCTGTATCAAAACTTGCTTCCATCTCTATTCCTTCATCAGATTCTAAATTCAAAAATCTTTCTGCTAAGCATCTGTGAGACTTTCTTGTCAAACTTTCATCCTTCCCAGCACTGTACCCCATCCTGCCCACCCCTGCAGTGCAGTGCCAGGGTCTGTGTGGCATCTCCTGATCAGCAGTGTGGGCACCCTGTGTGGAATCTCCTCTCTGATTGATCTTCCTACTCCTCCATCCCACCCATCCAGCGGGATCCTCATCCAGGGAGCCTGGCAAGTACAGCAGGAGGAACCCTCCTCCTTCACACACCTTTCATTTCAGTTTTAGAGGAACAGAAGGGAGGAATTATAAAGACACAACACAAATCTCTCTTTACATTAGCCTTGATAAATTCACATGACAACCTGAATGCTTTTTGATCTTCTGCTTTATGTGGAGACAGCTGAGCTTTGAAATTGCACTGTAACTTCCAGCTGGATTTTCTTTATGAATAAGCAACTGTCACCAATTCCACCATTGAAAGCAAATTTCCCTGAGTAGCACTTCTTAGACCTTGAGGAGGTGAATGCTCCTGGACAATTTTCAGGTATGTCCTCATGAAGGCATCCCTGAGTAGCTGTAGCTACAGAACACTTGAATAATCTGACTGGGAACATCAGTTATGTGTTGCAAATGGTAAAATAAAATTGGGTTAAAGCAAAGAAGCCAAAAAAGTTAAAGGAGTTGCTTACACACTTCTCACTGAATATCAGCTCTTGATGCTTTTGCAATTCTCTTTCCCATCTCTTGTGGTTTAGTACAGACGATGTGCCATGTGCAGGTATGGTATTTGCAAAAAAATATAATTCCTGCAGAGAATTAGCTACTCTGCATCCACTTTTAATTCAGTGCAAGGCCACACTTCAGGAAAGTTAAGGCTTTACTTCATTCTGATGCAAAAGAGGCATGGAGACTGTTAGAATAATTTAAAAATTAGCACAATTGGAGTAAGCAAAGGGCAGCTCAGAAAGAGCTGCTACAAAATGCACCTTTTCCTAATTGCTTAAAATTATTTTTTAGAACTTATGACACACAAAGACCTGAGTTTGTGCTGCTTAATTTACACCTGAATAGAAATTATGACTGCAACATTAGAAAGGTATTTACCACCACCATTATCATGCTACAGGTTTCAGGCTCTAACACAGACATAAGGAAACCAACAAAGCAGATGGTGCAAGATTAAGGAACTAATCTGGCACCACCAGACAAGCTCATATTTCCCTTTCTCTTTTCCATTTCATCCTTCTGAATTCAAGGTTTCATTTTTTTGGTAGTAAAATCTTCAATGCTCACTTCTTAAAATTCTGTTGAATGTACTACTAAGCACATCTGTCAGGACATTATAATACAGACAGAAATAGACTTAGGGCTGCAATAAATCACTCTAGATCTATCAAACCTGTTAAAACTGCTAAAGAAATTTCTAATTTCTGACAATCTTGCCCTTCCATTTTAACATTTAGTTTTTCTTCACTTGAAATAATGAAACAGGAGGTATGACTGTAAAAAAAATTTGGTATGTGTGACCTATAGAAATTAATTGATGTAAATTACTGTGGATTAAAGTTGTCTGCTCTGGATCTACCTGACTCAGAAGTGAAGGAGTTTGAGTGCCTGGATATAACCAACCTTCACCAGGCCAGGACTCAGAAAGGAAGAGGTTCCCAAATTATCTGCAATGCAGCAACCTTTGCTGGCCCTGCCTCATATAGGTGTTTAGAATTTTCTTTTCCCCAACTTCTTTCTCTTTCTCATCCATCCTCCTGTTGGAGAAATTTGGTCAGACATGGCTTGAAGGAAAAAAGGCCATGAAAATATACAGCTGATGGAAAAGTAAAAGGCAGCTGTGAGGAGCAAATTCTCAAAGCCTGTTTCTGTAAACAACAAGATTCTCAGACACGTGCCTGTAAACAGCAGAAGTTCTCAGGTTGTTTTTAATAACAAGTAAATATCTTGTCCTTGGATAAGGTATGGGAAAGCAAAAGTGACAAACATGAAGGCCTTGAGAACGTTTCATATCAGGGTGAGAACACAAATCTTGGTTTCAATAACAAACCACAGGTATTGAAAACAAAAGGAGGGGTTGGTGTGTAATCTGTGACCAATGATGAGCTCAGGTTTTGTAATATCTATGAGCTTAATTAACACCACTATAAAAGTGTGTAAATGGGATCAGTAAATCGGAATTCGATGCTGATCAATTAGGATGGGTCGTCTCCCTTCACTTCATCATCCTCCCCCCAAAAAACCCCCAGACACAGCTTCCCTCCCTTCCCCTCCTTTTATTTTTAAAAAAATTAATAGGAAATTTTGCCCATGGGAAGCTCAGCAAGAAAGTGGCCAAAGCCCTGTTTCCAAACTGGTTTGAGGTCTAACCTGAGGTTCTGAGTGAGCAGCAGTTTTATTTATCTGTCTGCTGTCCAGAAACAACTGCACTGATTTGCACAGCCCTGTGAGTCAATTAACTCAAGCAGATAAAGTTTCTTTCCCCCTCCTTCTGTCCCCAACATCAACTCTTTAAGGCAGGATCTTGATTTTGTTGTATTTAAGTTGTTTTCATTTGACATCCAGGCTACCGTGATGTGATGCCTTTGTGGGAGGTCAAACAGCAGCAAAGAAGAAAAGCAAAGAGAAGAGGGAAGAAAAGAGATATGCTGAGGAAAAGATTGCATTAATAGGTGTGTTATAATCATTCCTGGCATGTGAGGCTTTACACTGAGGAAATGCTCAATATAATGCAGCTTCTCATGCAGTAAGAAGCAAATGAAGGATGAAGGCAGAGAGAGAGGTTGCTAATAAATACCTTTCAAATGCTGCTGCCCCTGAGGCTGCTGCACTGACAAGGTGCTTTATGCTCCCCCACAAAAGCTTAAATGAGTATAAAGATTATCAGAGTGTTTTGTAAGAAAATCTAGAAAATAGTGGAATTAAGTGCAGACCACTTAATGAAGGGATGAACATAGAGGGACATCTAAAAGGAAGGGAATAACTGTGAGCTGAATGTTTAAGAGAACCTCTAGCAAGGTAAACACACAACAAAGCTTTACAGTGTCTGGGAAATGTGAGTTCTTCTCTGGCATTTGTGAAATTTGAGTTCTTCTGCTGGATTTGTCACTGATTTTTTTTTTTCCATCTAGGCTGTAAATGGGAATTGCCCCTTAATACTTTCATATTACACCTGCCCATTCTTGGCCAGCATGATTCTAGTACCAGTATTCTTTTTGCAACATGGGCTGGGTCCACTCTATAAGCAAAGAAATCATTATTTCAGGTGATGCCTATAATAATTTGTTACTTATAGCATATTTGCCTATTTTAAATATTTTTTTAAAAAGATTTCCCTCAGAGTTTGGGATTTTTTATTTTTTACTGTTATGCTGATAGACTTCCTCTGTGCCTGGAATTGAATATCATACGCATCTCATTAAAGGAGAACAAGATGTGAACAATGTGAAGTACATTTTGAAATTATACACCTGTTTTTTTCTTCATTTCTTTGACACTTTAAAATTTTGTGATTAATAAAAAACTCCACAGAGAAGGCTGACAGTTTTCCCCTTTAATTTTAATTTTGGGTTATTTTGAGCTCAGACACTTTCTTCACAATTCCTTTAGATCTCTCTCCTCACAATGATCACAGTCATTGTGCCAAAGCCATTGCCCTGGGAGTCTGTAGGGCAGCAAAATAATAATCCCACCATTTGCCCTAATCAAATATCTGCCTTTGATGGATTTTTTTCCACTCCACTCACAGATGTGAAGGCCATCTGTGCTGAGTTCTTCATGTTGGCTTTGATATGGCTGTCACAGTTTAAATGTGACCAAAAAAAAAAATATTCAGTACAAACTGTACAAACCTCTCAGGACTCTAAGTAAATCTCTGAAAAGATTGCCTTTAAATCCTCACTAATGTTGCTTCAACTCCTCTGTGCTTGCAGGCTCAAGGAAGGTTGGGTGTCTCCTGCTTGTATAAAATCCTCCCCCCAATTTCTGTGTGGCAGGTAAGTCTAGAAGATGTAGGAAAACATTCAGGTGTAGGAAAACCTTCAGTGTCACATAAGAGAGGAGTAGGATCTGGCTTTGTACTGGTTTAGGGCAAATTTGTTAAAGAATCTGCAAAGGAGGGCCCCTCCAGAAAGCGAAATCCACACGGCCCCTCCCCCCAACTGGTTCGGTAAAAAATTCCTCCAAGAGAGGTGGAAAGAACCTGTTTATTTGACTGGTCCTGCACCCCCCAGCACACAAAATGAACAATACCCGATGACACCGCTTTGAGAAGGATGACAAAATCAGAAAGTCTCTTTCGGGGGTGGTTGCTCTGTTCTCAGTCCCTCCGGCGCTGGGCCAGCCGCTGCAGCCGAACCCTTGGTGTTCCCGGGTCCCAGTCCGGAGCAGGTTCGAGATGGTCACAGGAACAGGAGAGGAGAAACAGTCCAGGAAGCAATGTGGACTGTTTAGCTAGAACTAGCTAATAAGCAGAGGCAGAAAGCAGAGCAGAAGCAAGAGCAGAAAAAAAAAGCAAGCAAAAGCAGCAAGCTGAAGCTGGAAGCGAAAAAAACCAGCTCTGTGTACTGCTTGTCTCTGTGTCCTGATAAGAGAAACCCAAACAAAACTTCCACTCTTCAGAGCCGGTCTTAAAGGCACAGAACAGATGAATGGGGATATACAAGCATCATAACGTCACCCCAGGACAGGCTTGGGTGCTTTCCTCTCTGCTCATTTGTTAGGGATGAGCCTTGGATGTCCAGGCTGTGGAAATGAATGTCGCTGCCCTGTGGCTGATGGACCACTGAAAGCTGCCAGAGGGAGAATCACCAGGTCAGAGCTCATCAGGCCTCTGAGCTTGTTTAAAATTGCAGTGTTATCAAATAGATTAATTCAGGGTGGGGTTTTTTCCCTCAGGAAGGAACTTTTTCTTTGGATGCTTCTCTCCTGAAGGAAATGAGGGGATGGGATCTGTGATGGTGTTCACAGTGGTCCAAGGATGAGGGAAGAGATGAGGATCTGACTCCATGTTTCAGAAGGCTGATTTATTATTTTATGAGATATATTATATTAAACTATACTAAAAGCATAGAAGAAAAGTTTTCATCAGAAGGCTAGCTAAGAATAGCAAAAGAAAGAATGATAGCAAAGGTTTGTGTCTGGGACAGAGAGTCCAAGCCAGCTGACTGTGATTGGCCATTAATTAGAAACAACCAACATGGGCCAATCCCAGATGCACCTGTTGCATTCCACAGCAGCAGATAATCAATGTTTACATTTTGTTCCTGAGGCCTCCCAGCTTCTCAGGAGGAAAAATCCTTAGGAAAGGATTTTTCATAAAAGATGTCTGCGACAGGGATCCACCAACCCCAAAGGTTTTTTACCATTAAAACCAATCTGTCCTTCAAGATGAATGCAGGGAACATCGATGATCCCATCCTTGACCTTTCAGTAAGGAAACTTTTCTTCTACAGCCAGCAAATAACAAGCAATCATTCTGTGGCAATAACATTTAATGAATTGCAAAAACCACTTCATTAAAAGGGGTTTCAAGGAATTAAAATAAAACAACTGTCAAATTTATAATGCAAACCCCCCTGAATGTCTCCACATGGCCATTGAGCCTGATGCACTCACAGAAGGCTCTGTGCCTTTTGAAGTCAGCCTTCAGGTGAGGTGTGCCTTTGTGCTATTGAAACATCCTGTTTTAAGCATACTTCAAATACAGAAATGCTTCTTTTTATGATTAGTAAGTCTTAAAAAGAAATGGGGCAGTTGGAGATGGTTTAAGGCATAGAAGAAGGCCGAGGAAAAACTTCCTTCTCCTGTGTCTTTGGTTACAAAGCACTAAAATTCATTTGACACTGTACCTCAGAGCCAAACCCTGCTATGTACATAAAAGGAGAAGGAGGAGGAGATAAAGATGAAGAAATGCAAGACTTCAAAGCACTTTTTCTCTCAGGAACTTACTAAGAGCTATGAATAACTTTTTTTTTTAATCTAAAAATTTTCCTACCTATACTTACCGAATTCAGTCCTTCTAGCTGCTTTCTTTACACCCCATACTGAGCTGTAGATGACTCAAATAGTTTTGTGAGGGAGTTTAGGATACCCCACATGCAGCTGCATTCAGAAACTCTCTGACTTCACCTTTGAAGAAGGATTCCAGGTCTTAGGCAGCCTTGGCAGCCTTGATTGTGCTGCTGCACTGCCTTTCAAATGGAGAGAGGATAATTTGCTGTGAGCCAGGGACGTTATTGCTCCACTGAAGACAAAAAGACTTCCATCAGTTTGTGCCTTCAGAAGATTTGGATCTATATCTCCATAGCAGTAACTTTACAAACAATTTAGCTGTGGCTTTTTGTTTCCAATTTCATGACTTGCGTCTCATAACTCTTCTGAAATTGTCTGAAAATTTCTGGGAGTGCAAGGCACAGCAGAGAGCAGAGCTCTCAGCATAAATTGTGCTCTCTCGTTCACCACGAGAACATATAAATGAACATATAAAACAGAAGAGCTGTAAAGGGCTGTGTGTGGCATTACAACCCTGGGGCACTTCAAACTCATCTCCTTCATTTTCTGCACTAGGGAAAAGGGAGGGACAAACACATTCTCTTTCACCCTTCCACACTGGGTCTTCCAAGTGTTGATGCTTCAAATATTTCATGCCCTTCTAAACCCTAATTGAAACATTCCAACTCAATCTAAACAGAAAGTGAAGCCAATAATGAAAGATTCTTATATTAAGGTAAAATTATGAAGATGGAGATCAGCCTTCAGCATGTTTTTGGCTTGGAGTTTTCATTCCACTCTTCACCAGTCATAGAAGAGAAATCCTTCAGATCAAAGACAATAGGAGTTAATCGGTTTATGGTTGAACAAATGTGGGAACAATAGTATTTTTATTTATTTTGAGAAATCTTTTGAAATATCCACTGGAATTCAAGTCCACATTGAGTGTGTATCATTTGGTAAACAGGATAGATGCAGACAAGAATCCTAAATTCTCTCAAGTTTTGCCTTGTGGGTGTAAATTCCTTTGGTGGTGGTAGTCTGACCAATGCATTCAAATATTCCTTAAGCAGCAGTCCCTTTCTTCCATACCTGGACACTTGATCAGCTCAGCCCGTGCAGAGTTTTTATTTATCTTTAGTGTGGTGGATTTAACTGATTCCAACACATTTTCTTAAATATTCATACAGCCCAGCCATTTAGCTGAATCCTCACTAAAACCTCACTTGCCCTCCCAGTCTTGGGCTGACCAAGAGTTCCACCAGGGCTACTTTTCATTCCATTTTCCTAGAGATTAACAACAACATCTCATGACACTGGGTCTTGTGTTAGAAAAGCTTCAATGGCAGGAGAGTGAGCAGATGGGACACCGGGTTTATGCCAAGTTGTGCAAATCATCACAGATGGGTCATCTTTACTTCAACCCCATCATGTATGTAGTGCAGCTCAAGTAGCACATTCTCCTTTTTTAATTGATTTTTTTGTAGACATGACAAGCAGAAATATCAAAGTTTCTACCCTCAGTTTGAAGCCTGAAAGCAGTTTGTGTTGTTAGAGACTGTTTCTTAACAATTACATTCCCTTTATAAATTTAAAGTCTCCTGCCTGCTCCATTAGCCCATCACTTAATTCCTTCACAGATTTCAATGACTTCACCATGGATATTCAGTATCACAGTAACTTTGGCAAACACCTGGCACTTATGAGTGCAAAATCCCTCTCTTGTGGGGTTTCTGCACCTGATTTAGGCTGCTCTGAAGAGGAAGATTGCCCAAAGACAGGCACATGGCACAGTTAATGTGCCACAACCCCAGCATGGGGTTTCTGAGGTGGAGCTGGCCCACTCTGCCTGCTTGCAAACACAGTCAGGACAAATGCACATCTGGTTTCTTGTCATTTTGTCCACCTGGAAATCCAAAGAGAGGTGTAAAAGAAGCCCCTCTTGTCTTACAGTGTCACCAATGCCAAGGTGGTGCTGAAAGCCTGGCCTTTTATCAGTCCAGCAGCAATCCTCTGTGGATGTGTTGGTGAGCTGAGAGCTTCCCAGGGGCCTCCAGCCCATGCTCTTTTATTCTGTGCTTTCCTTTCTCTCTGTCATTTTTATAAACCACTATTGAAAATTCAGGGTGCCCCCAACAAAGGAAAATGATTGGCATCTCCAACGCTGAACACTCACTTTATTAAAACTATATTATGTTACATTATACTATATTAAAGAGAGATACTATGCTACATCATACTTCTAACTGACTATTGAAAACTTGTGACTGTCAGCTGACAGTCCCAACACCCACACACAGATCCAGCTGGTCAATGCATCAAAACACCATCACCAGAATCCAATCAAGCAACCACCTTGGGTAAACAATCTTCCAACACATTTCACACTTTCAAAAACACAGGAGCAGCAAATGAGATAAGGATTGTTTTGATCGTTCTTATCTCTGCTTCTCTCCCTTCAGAGAACATGTGAATATCAGAAACCACCACTTCTGTTTGGCTGCTTTTTGGTCTGTCAGCTGTTGAAAAGGTGACAGGTGGAACCCTCCAGCTCATTTGTGATTTATGGTCCAATGTCCAGACCTCACCTCCCGTGCCTGTGCTCTGGAGCCCCTGAAGATTTTAAGTCATTCACTCACAGTGGTGAAGGAATGATGGCCAGGGAGCTGCCTTCAAAACTGAGACATAAACTTCAAGGAATTTAGGGATTTTAGAGAAGCTGAAATTTTAGTCAGAGATAAGCTTTATTTGAATTAATAAAAATAAATGGGTAGGCCTTGATGAAGTTAAGGGTTAGTAGTTAACTAATAATTGCCTGCTTGTCAACATAATGCTAGGTTAGCCAGGTTTATAATGAAGAATATAGAAACTGATAAATAGCTTTTAAGAACATAAGACGATTGTGGCCTCCTCTGTTCTTAAACAAATCGAAGACAGGGAATGGGAATTCTACCAAGGGTTCATTTGTCATATTTGCATTGAAAAGGTAGACAGGTCAGAACAAGGAACACTTCATTTACTTTTCATTTTAGGACCCCTTCCCATGAAAGGGACCACCGACCCATTTTAATCAACAAGCTCTGTATACTTAATGGCTTTTGAACTAATTACCATATGGAGCAGGGAACGGGATTTACCAAAGTTATGAATATGGATTTTTATTTTGGGTATTCAACACTTGTATAGATAAAAGGACTCTGGAATCACCTGTAAATCACAGAGTGTATTTGGGAGCTAGCCCACAATAAACATACACTTTCTAACTTTAAACTGTTAGAGAGACTTTGTCCGTCACAGTTGGATATCGGTACTAGATCAATATCCATATTTTTAATAAATCAAAACCATCCCCAAGGTGGCTCCTAATGCTTAATTACTTCTGTGCTTCCTGGCACGGTTCTGGCCTGGGTCTGCAAGAGCTCTCCCAAATATGGATTGCAGGAAGCACGGCTGGAGATATTTATCAGCATTCAGTACAGACAAGGCAATGTGGTTTTCAAAGGAGGGAGAGTTTAGCCGTGATGGCACACCATGGGTTTCAAGGACAGAGGACAGGCTGGTATTTAACAGCACAGGCACAGCTTCAGACAGGCACTGCAGGGCTCAGGGAGTGTGGGGCTGTCACGTTTGCAGCTCCTGGTTCTGCATCTCCCCCCTACCCTGCTTTGAGCAGCTCTGTGATTACACGCTGGGTAGAGGAGATCGGGTGAGGAGTGTGGCAGGGTCACCACATCTCAAGAGGAGCCACTGGAGTGAAATTCCCCTTGTTCAGCCCCTCACTCTCCTTTTTTGGCAGGGAGGATCTCAGTTTCACGTTCTCTGTCTCTTCATTTCTAACCTGTCCTTGCCCTTGGACGTCTGCTCAGAAATGTGTCATCATCCTCGTGTCAATGACATTCCCATTTCCTTTGGCAGCCTGAACCCACGTCTCTGTTTATAAAATCAACTTTTTTCAATAATTAACTGGTTATCTGAATAGCTGTTTTCAAGGTCAGCGCTTTTACATGAACAGGGGTGATCCAAAGAGGTAGAAAACTTTATGTTTTTCAGACCAAGATACAAAAGACACTTGAAGAATATCACTGTAATTATATGAAAATTGACCGGATAAATGACTTTTTTTCTGCAAGCACAGCTGTGAGGGGATGCAGATTAGTGGGGTACTGGTCTGGGAGTGGGGTCTTCAGTTTTAATCTCTGCCTCTGATTTATATTGAGACGCTGAACTGAAACTTCACCACTTTTTCCACCTCATCTCCACCTTAAGGAAAGCTCCGACACTCCCTAGGTGCGTGCTCATTTCTCAGTGCAAGGTGCTGACTTCAATGAAGCCCAAATTTATTGCTGAAAAACGAAACACTTCAAATGAGACAACTGACTCTTCAGCTGGGATGTCCTACACAGACTAAAGCTTCAGATAATGTAAAAAATCTAACTGGAAAGACAGAAAAGTTTAATATAAAGTAATTATTGTCTCGTTAATTAGGAGGAGGACAACAGAGAGTAGTGGAAAAACTTCCTTGTTCCCTGTGATTTGAGGGAAATTGTACACATTTTTAGTCTGCATTGCACTTCACAAGGTTGTGAAATACTTTAATAACCTGGGAAATAACTGTACAGCCTTGAGGATGCAAGATGACACCCCCTACACAATGCAGTCCAGCCATGTACATGGGATAATGCTGAAAGGTTACTGGTTTATTTATAAAATCAGTAATGAGTTCGAAAATAATGGTGTCATAATTGACTTAAAATTGCTCTATTAGAATGATTTATCCTCGTTATACAAGCTCAAATTGGTTTGAGGGTTCATAGTCACTTTTCATAATCTTTTGTCTAATTTTAAAATACATTTAAAATACCTAAAAGCAGAAAATTAATTGAGTAAGTAGAGAATACAAAAGCAGGTTTGAAATAGAAGTAAATTTTGTTCTAGCAATTTAAATATATACTTCAAGAGATATGGGAGAAAAAAAATACCCCAAAAAACAGAATTATATTGTTTACCTGCAATTTTTAGATTCAGATGCTGAATAAACACAGAAAAAAATCTTTGCTGTCTTTGTAACAAAAAAAATATTTCATTGCTATGGGGAAAGAAAGGACAAATTTCTCAAGTATAGGTGATGTTTTTGTCAAAGGAAGAACATGTTTAATTTCAAAATAGCAGAGTCTGAGGTGCAGCACTGATCTGAGATGTGCCTGGACATGGGGCTTGGGTGAGACGCTCTGGTGCTCCTCAGCACTTGGCCTTTCTCCAAAAGTCTCCTTTCTGTTTCACAATGTGGGATTTTACAACTGCTGAACTGTTGATGAAATTAAATTATTTTTCTTATCTTTCCCAAGGCAATACCCTAAGAGGATTTCTGGAAGTAAATCCAGCCTTCATTACATCCTGTTCTTTGCTAGACAATCTGGGCATAATTCTGCTCTTGATTTCACCGGTGGAAATGAAAATACTCTGAATAGGAATGGGTTTAATGGAGGCTGAAATTCAAACTGCAGGTTTCTTTACTCCTGGAAAAGAGGCAAAACACCCCAAATTTCCTTTGAATAGGAGTCCTGCTGCAGCTGAGTGTCAGCTGGGGATTGAAGTACCCAGAGAAAACACCAGGAATGCCAAAACCCTCTGCTGAGCTCTGTGGGACGTTTTCCTTCAGGAAGATCAAACCCAGGTCAGCAGAAATCCATAAACGACAAATAGCAAGAATTTATAACCTCTGTGCACACATGTATTTGTAAGAGTTGTGCCAAAGGATCATCAGGTTACAGAACAAACCCAAATTTGTCATTTGTGCACAGGAAAACCCACCTACAACCCACAATACTCCCAATGAGTACGCATGGAAATTACTGTCCTTAAATGAATGTTAGATGAAATTAAAGTGAAAGCAAAGATTCCTGGGAGCACAACTCTGGCCTCATATGGCGCTAAAAGTCTGGTTTTGCCAACAAAATAATGGAATAAATCCAAGGCATGGAATGGCTCACCATGGCACATGCAAACATCATATGTTCATGATGGAAGGAGGATGGAAATGCCACTCTACTAAAGAGGATATGAAAAAATTGCATTTATTGAACTATGCAAAGCCTGGTGAAAGAAATAGAAGATTTTAACATTTCCTCCCTTTCTTGGAATGTGTGGGATAATTCACTATTAAGCACAGCATATGTTACAGTACTCTCCAGATGTTCATTGTGAGGAAGGTGTTGTTGAAGAGATTAAAATAGCTTCCATGAGACTTTTTGTCAATTTTCTAATGAGTTTCCATCTGCAGATATTTTTAGCTGCTAAACACAGATCCACTAACTGGGCTAAGGAAAAAAAAAAAACAAACAACCACCTTCAAATTCAAATTAGTAATTAATCTTACTCTGATTCTTTTATATGCTAGATCACATCAATAAAACATTAAGGAAAAGATAGTGAGGAGTTCTTTCTAGAGCAGGTTCTCAAGGTAACAGTACAGCATGGTTGCCAGCTCTCAGCTTCTTTTCTCTACCTCTGTTGAGGTCAGGATTGAACTCAGGACAGTATTTTGCGTTCAAACTTAAATGTTTATTATTTCTTATCTATGTTTCAGTCTCACAGGCAGTGAGTTCTGCAGTATTTCAATAACAAGGCACAAAATGGCAGACTATTTCTTGTTACAAGGTTTTTAAGGCTAAACTATCCATTTAAGACATGACACCTAAATTATTTTCAGTTTAAACCCAATAACCAATCACTCAAAGTCTGCAATGTGGATTTTTCTGTCCAATTATAAAATACCACCCAAGTTTATTTAGAGGAAGGAAGAAGGTGAAGAAGAAGGAAGAAGAAGAAGGAAGAATAATGTAAAGAAGAAGGATCACCTCTCTGCCCTAAAACCTCAATCTTCCTTCATATATATTACTACATTCTATATTCTAAAACATTAAACTCTACTTTTTCCACCCTGTGATATTACTCCCTGATGGTGTTCACAGGAGTCCAAGGATGAGGGAAGAGACGAGGATCTGACTCCATGTTTCAGAAGGCTGATTTATTATTTTATGATATATATTACATTAAAACTATACTAAAAGAATAGAAGAAAAGGTTTCATCAGAAGGCTGGCTAAGAGTAGAAAGGAATGGTAACAAAAGCTTCTGTCTCGGACAGAGAGTGCAAGCCAGCTGGGCTGTGATTGGCCATTAATTAGAAACAACCACATGAGACCAATCACAGATGCACCTGTTGCATTCCACAGCAGCAGATAATCAATGTTTGCATTTTGTTCCTGAGGCCTCTCAGCTTCTCAGGATGAAAATCCTAAGGAAAGAATTTTTCCTGAAAGATGTCTGTGACATTACACACTTCTAATCAAACTACACTCCCATAATCCCAGTGCTATTAATCAATTTTGGAAGCCTTTTCCATGGCTTCAGGTCAAATGCAATTTTCTCCTGGGAGTCAGAGTCTGTCAGCACAGAAAGTCTAAAATTCTCAGCATCCAGGGCTCCAACACATGGTACTGGTATTTTGTGGCATGAAATGAGAACCAGAGCCCTCTGGGCTGGAAAAAGGAGATGCCATCCCATGCCAGGGGCACAAGCTGGGTAAAATCATTCCAACCTTTGCCCAGAAGCTCCTAAACTTGTGTGTGCTGCTGTTGTACCAACCTCCTTCCACACAGTTCTGTCTGGGACCACTTAAACTGTGCTGAAAATAATCCTGCAGCCCAGCAGGAGAGGGGAGGCAGCTACAACACTCGCCCACATAAATAAATACTCAATAAATACTCTTACACCTCCAAAGACAGAAAGATTTGCTTACACTGCTCATTTTTGGAGGTCTGAGTTTAAGCTCAAAACCCTCTCTTTGAGGTTTGTCCGTCATTCCCACAGCTTGATTCCTTGGAGGAGAAAAGTTTTAAATGAGGCTCATTTTTAAGTCACATTTATTTTGGTGCTGTCAGAAGCACTGAACCAAAAATAGCACTTGGAAAAATACCCTTCAACTCCCCAGAACTATTCTTTCTTCTGGACTTTTAAGTGCTTTGTATCATTCACTTGGGGTCACATTTCTGTGCCCCTTCTGATGCTTTTCAGCTCTGAGGACTCAGGGATTCTAAGTGAGAGCAGATCTGTCAAATCTCTCCCCTAAACTAACTCATTTTGTATTTAATTTTACAGCTCTCATATTGAAAATAAATGTATATCTTTAACACTATTGTTAATTTGCAAGGAGCTACATGAAAAATGCCACGGTCCTGGAATAAAAATGCAAGATCCTTGAATTTTCTACGGCACTCAATGTTGCACTGAAACATTTAAATGAATTGTGATGAGGTTAAACATCCCCAATCATACATAAAAGTGTTTTTTCCTTCCTTCCTATTACCAAATTCTTTAGCAGCTTGTTAATACTTTATTTCTGGGTACAAAGGAGGGAATCTCAGGGATTGTTTTGTTTCATTGGTAGGTGAGGGATCGACAAATTTTCATCTCTTTCAAACAAGAACTTCCCTTTTCTACACATAAATGCCATTGAAAAATCTTCTCAAGTTTTGTGCTTGAAATGCTGCTTAAATAAAAATAAGCTGGAAAACTTCCTTCTTGCATGGTATAGCTTGAGGGAATGCAGTGGGAATCTCAGTGAATCGTTACTGGTGATCACAAAGCAAGAGCTATCGACAGAAAAACCAACAGCTATTTTAAAATGTTACTTTAGAGATTAGTGCAAAAATACAGGTAAAATACAGGCATTTTGTAAACACTTGCAGCTCTAGAAAAAAGGTGCTATTCAAATATTGTTTAAAAATACTCATTTAGCCACTTAACACCCAGGGCTTGTAATTTATTTAGGAGCTAAGTGGTATGTGTGCATTAGACCTTCTCCATTAACACAGAGTGCTAATAGGAAGTTCTGGTTTTGCTTCAGTAATTCTCAGTTATTAGCACTGGAAAGCGCAGAAGCAGATGACTGTGAGTGATCCTCTGTTACCTGTGTTACACTGAAAATAATCAATTTATAAAAAAAGTACAGATAAAAGTACATGATTTTAAAAATACATTAACATTTGCTAACGGGCTATAAATTTGAGTTATATAAGTGCATCTTTATTTAAGGATAATAAAACAAATACCTCTGTCATTAGCATTTTTATTTTTAGTTCTTAAAATTATTTAAGTACTTTAAGTTCCTGAAGACAGCTGTTAAATTGATTATCTGCAAATTTACACACAGCATCCAAAAAATAACACCTTCTTAACAAGATACTCTATTCTTAACAATCCTGAATTATAATGTTAATGGCATTAGATGGGATTGCTATTAATCACAAACTATTCAGCCTTCAAAACGTGCTTCCAACACCTGCTTGGAAATTCCATTTCTTGCAATTCAATTTTATCCTTGCTTTGCAAACACTGATGTCCCATGGCCATGAAATCCACGTTCTCCCTGCCTGGTTCCCAGTTTCAGCCATGGTGTGCAGTGTCCGGTTTGGGAAGAAAACCCAGAGATGATGAAAACATGGAATCCATTAACAGAAAGTCCCAAATTTATTTCACCCATTTTTTGAACTCTATTTGTCAGAAGAGAAACAAAAAATCCATAATCTGATTCCCAGAGGGTTTTGCCATGCTTGGCACAAAAGAGCTTGGCAGACACCAAATTTATACTGAAATAAAGGCCTTTGGTGCAGACTTTAAAAATTATCTGCATAAGGAAGGATGTGCTGCTGGATAAATGTGGGGCACCCTTCAGGTAATCCTCAAACAGGAGAGCAGGCAAACTTTAGGAAATATAGACCTCAGTGCACTCAGAAATCATAAAATGTGCTAAGGTTTTTGGGGGTTTATGTAGAGAATCACAAAGCGGATCCCGATGTCATCTCTTCCCTGTAGTACTGGCATTTCTCCTGTGACTCTCGTTTCTCTATCTTTAGCTCTTACCACTCACAAAAAACATGTTTGAGACTGGTAAATCCTTGGAGGATAAAGGCCTTCCTAAGCAGGTTTGTTTCTCACAGGATATTTCAGGCAGTACAAAATATTGTCATTGTCAAAAATGTTTTTCAAAACCCTGGAAGTAAGAGAGAGAGAAAGAAAAAAAAACAGATCAATATTTTCTTTCTTTCTTTTTTTTTTTTTATCTTGTGGTCAACTCTTACGAGAAAGAATTCAGTCACTGCAGCAGTGAAATACAAATGCAGGATGTGGATGTGAGCAGCAGATAACTCCTGAGGAGAGAAAGGCCTGGCAGCCTAGGGGCTGGGAGTCTGGAAACCCAGCTTGGGAACCAGAAACAGCCTTGGAAATTGCTGCTGGGCCTCTCTGAAGTACAGCTGGGCTATCTGGAAGCTGGACATCTTGAGGTATTACCAAAAAACACAAACCCAAGAAATTGTAGCGACAACTTGTCATCTGAAAAAGTGGAAATGGAAAAAAAGGAGTGGGTCTGAAAGAAAAGGAAACATCATCTATTGGCTGTTACAGCCAAAATATGAAATTACAGAGCATGTTTGTTGCTTGAAATGATGGTGTCCTGCATTCTCTGATGTCTCTATGGTATAAAAATGGGTTAATTTTTATCCAAAATGAAATGTTTCTCTGTGAGGACTTCTCGTGCTGTATGTACTCTGTACCTAAACAGGTTGCGTTCTCCGTCTGTGACCGTGTTCAAAGGGGTCCCAGGATGAGGGAAGAGAGGAGGATCTGACTCCATGTTTCAGAAGGCTTGATTTATTATTTTATGATATATATTACATTAAAACTATATTAAAAGAATAGAAGAAAGGATTTCATCAGAAGGCTAGTAAGAATAGCAAAAGAAAGAATGATTACAAAAGCTTGTGGCTCGGACTCTTTGTCCGAGCCAGCTGACTGTGATTGGCCATTAATTAGAAACAACAACATGGGCCAATCCCAGATGCACCTGTTGCATTCCACAGCAGCAGATAACCATTGTTTGCATTTTGTTCCTGAGGCCTCCCAGCTTCTCAGGAGGAAAAATCCTAAGGAAAGGATTTTTCCTGAAAGATGTCTGTGACCCATGGGTGCTTTCTTTATGATCTTGGACATCCTGGGGACACTGGTGTGACTCCAGACCATGCCATGGATTATCTTTGGAGGGAATCTGTCCACTGATTCATTTCTTTCTTGACCCATTGTTGAGTTTGTTTTTTTAGATCCCTCTCTGGGCTACAAATTTGCAGTTCTCTATACTAAAATGGAGAAATTCAGAGGATAGAATCCTTGTCAGTTAGGGAATGCTGTGGCCATGATTTCCACACACCTGTATGTTGGGTAATCATTTAGGTCATGACAGATGTTGTTTGTTACAATTTTGGGGGAAGGAGAGGAGGTCAAAAATGAAAAAATAAGATCTAGTATTTTCTTCAGGCAGAAATAGGACGGTCTGTGTCCCTAAAAGTCCTGGAGGAATTAAAAGGCAGTAGATATTGGTAGAAAGGTAAAAGAGTGAAACCAACAGGTAAAATTCAGCAGATGCCTCACAACCTGATGGGAATTGCTGGTGGCCCTCATGCACAGGATTGGGTTTTCAGGGCATGTGGAAAGGGAGCAGCTCTGCTGAGTGGCACCGAGTGAGTGCCACCAGCCAGAGCTGGCATCAAGCACAGCTTACTTAAATCCACCTTGCTTAAAGCCACCCTACTTAAATCCACCTTGCTTAAAGGGCAGCCGGACAATCTACCATTAATGACTGAACAAACTCAGGAAATCATGAAATTTCATTGATTGAAAAAGCAGCAGCTGAAGATAAAATTAATAGTATTTAAGGAAATATATAATCCTTTTAGTTGTTGGGGTTTTTTTGTTTGGTTGGGTTTTTTTTTAGTGGGTTTTTTTTTTTGCTTGCTTGTTTGTTGTTTTGGTTTTGGTGGTTTTTTTTTTTGGTGTTTTTTTGGGTTTTTTTTGTTTTTTTTTTTTGTTTTTGTTTTTGCTTGGAGGAGGAGGAAGAAGTGGACAGTGCAGAAGTTGGTACAGATCTTTTCAAAATACCCACAGCATGATCACAAAGCTACTTTCTATTCCTGCTGGTTACATTATTCTAATAAACCCTCATATTCTATTAACAGAATTGGGAGGATATTTTCAAGACTGTGGTCTAGAAAAGGTAAAGCAATTCCTAAATA